>NW_008236162.1:3224742-3227676 GCF_000691975.1 Corvus brachyrhynchos
AGTTTGCCTTAGGGCAGCCAAACCCCAGCTGGACTCCTGGGTTGCTTCCCTCTCTGTGCAGCAGATCCCTGATCTCACTGATCCACTTAACCTGCTTACTCTCAGGTGCTTGTAACCAACTTCCAATCCTGTTCTTTACTCCACTGGTGGTCTTATGGTTCACTTGTGTAATGAGAAGTTACTCTCCAAACCCCTAACACTTGTGAAGTTACTGGACTTTGGCTCAGGCCTCTTGCTGTATCTCTTTGTTCTTCAGGTGTGTTCATTATTTTTGGCTACAGGTGTCATTGAGGCACTGACAGCAGCAATTTGCTTTTCCCACGTGTTTACTGTGTGCAGAGCAGTGACTCTGCATGAAGGGAAGGTGTGAGAGCAGATGTTTCCTCTCTTATACTTTCAGATGTTTAATCCCCTTAACATCACCATTGTGCTGTCCTCCCTGGAGCTGTGGGAAGAGAGGGATAAAGTATCGACAGCAGGGGACACAGATGACCTTCTACAGCGATTTTTGCAGTGGAAACAGTTGTCTCTGGAGCCACAGGTGCACAACATTGCTTCTCTCTTAGGGTAAGATAAAGGTTCATTAGTGTTAAAGGTTACCTGGGAGCAATCAGTCAAACCAATGTCAGTTGAAATATAAAGGATTCCTTTGACAAACGCTTTTTTAAAAATCCATATTTCCTAAATCCTTAATGTTCTTGAAGTATTTCTTCCAAGACTTTCCTCCTAGCGATGCAGCAGCTGCAATGGTGCCGTCCATCCCTTCCCATCCACCCAGGCTGAGGAGATGGGGACGGTGGCAGCCCCCAGTCCCTGCCCAGCACCAGGCACCAGCCTCCCACCACACAGATCCCACCCCAGCTCCCCATGGGGACAGTAGAACAGTCGGGGGCACCAAGGGGACTTGGGCTGTACAGACCCAAGATCCCTCACCCACAGCGAGAGGTGTCCCTGGGACCACCGGTGACCATGCCTCTGTTCCAGGTACAGGGACCAAGGAGCGTTCACGGGCGCAGCGGCTCCGGGAGCGGCATGTCAGAGAGATGCTGCTGCCGCGGTGGCCCTGGTATGGTCCCACCTTTCCTCTGCCTGTCTCTCACCAGCCCACATGGCTGTGAACTCAGCCATGGGCACCAGGAACAGGGGTGATGGAAGCATGTGGAGTATCTGCGCCTGGAGCAGGGATCTCTGCAAGGAACACTCCGCTGTGGCAACTCATCTCTCTCCTCCCTCTAGTACCACGGGAACGTGACGCTGGAGTCCTTCTCGGTGCTCCTGGCGCAGGTGCTGGGCCACAGCCTGGGCATGAGCTCCGACAGCTCCCGAGGCTGCGGCTGCCCCGGGCGTGTCTGCGTCATGAGCCCTGAGGCGCTGTGAGTTTGCTGCTCCTGCCCGTGGGGCTGCAGGAGCTGGGGCAAATGAGGTGGGGGACAGGGATGGTTGCATGGCATCCCCTTGTCAGAGGCGTCTTCTGCAAGTGTCATTCCATTGCAAAAAGCACAACAAATTAGAATCACAGACTCATGGAATCACTTAGGTTGGAAAAGGTCTCCAAGACCATCGAGTCCAACCTCTGAACAATCACCACCTTGTCAACTAGACCAGAGCACTGAGTGCCATGTCAGTCATTTCTTGAACACCTCCAGGGATCGGGACTCCACCACCTCCCTGGGCAGCAGTTCCAATGCCTGACCACTTTTTCAGTGAAGAAATACCTGCTTTTATTCCTTTAAGAAGAAAAAAAGAATTGATTAAGTAGCAATTTAGTGCTTAATTTGGCAAAAGAGATCTTTGCTCTCTAAATTAAGGTACTTCAGAATGTTTTTCAATCTCTGTTAATGATGAGTTGTAGGTCAGGTGAATTAATAGACCCCTGGGGCCATCGTACCCTGTGCCAGTGTCTGGGCGAGCCCTTGACTTGCGCAGAGCTTTGGAGAGAGTGAGGGGCAGTGAATGCGTAACATATGCGCTGATAATTGCTTTATTTTAGCCGTTTCAGTGGAGCAAAAGCCTTTAGTAACTGCAGCATCAGGGACTTTGAGACCTTCCTGAAGCAGGGCAGAGGCGTGTGCCTTTTCGACAGACCCCGCCTGTCCCGCCGGAGCGGGGCCGTGTGCGGCAACGGCGTGGTGGAGCCGGGCGAGCAGTGCGACTGCGGCACAGCCCAGGTGGGGCCGTGGGAGTCATGGCTGAACCCCTGCATCTGTGCTGTGAGCACGTGTGGAGTAACAAACCCTTGAGACCGGGAGCCCCACTGCAGTGGGGAGCAGCCCAGGAAGGGTTCTGTTGGGTTTGAGATCGTTTCTGTGTGGCACCGATCTGGTGGCTGCTTTGCCCTTTTGTTTTGCTGGATATTGCCCAAGTAATATGGGGAGAAGGAGAAGGAGGAGAACCTCGGGGGTACAAAAACGTAAAAATAACATGGGTTTGCCATGTGTCCCCAGCAATGCCTGAAGGACAAGTGCTGCACTAGAACATGTACGTTTAAGCCGAAAGCAAAATGTTCCTCTGGATTGTGTTGTAAAAGTTGCCAGGTAAGGCACATTTTTATAATTATCACAAAATCATTCTTTCTTTTTGGAGAAATAATATATTCCCATGCTAAGGGATAGAGCCAAAACTTCCTGCTGTGCAATGGGAAAGGTTCCTGGAGTTGGGCTTCCCAGCTCAGCTCTTGGAAACTCCTGTGGGGGAATATTACTGGGAGACTGTCCTGGGCAGTGTCACACAGGTGTGGTCACCTGAGTGCCTCAAAGGGGACCCCGAGGCCATCATCAGGAGGGGTTGTGTGGGCTCAGGCTGGCAGGCGTGGGAGGCTGCAGAGCTCTTCCCCTTCTCCAGTTCAAGAGGAGGAACTCGCTGTGCCGCCCGGCCGCCGATTTCCAGTGTGACCTGCCCGAGTTCTGCAGCGGGTCGCCCGCCCCCTGTGCCCCC
>NW_008236162.1:3228006-3232730 GCF_000691975.1 Corvus brachyrhynchos
CTGCTGCTGCCAGGGACGCTGCCAGTCCTTAGACCTGCAGTGCAAGCGGCTCTACGGGAGAGGTAACAGGCTGTGCTGGTGGCACTGGCACTGCCCAGGGGCAGGGGTGGCCGCAGCATCATGATGCTCAGTTTGTACCTGTACTCTTCAATGCACCAATCTCGGGCGAGAGTGGGGCACCTGGAGGGAAGGCACAGCTTTAGGAAAGCATTTCAAGCTCTGTTTTGGCTCTGATTAACAGAGTCCCCCAGTGCTTCACAGATAACAATGGAATGCTGGTGGCACTGGCACTGCCCAGGGGCAGGGGTGGCCGCAGCATCATGATGCTCAGTTTGTACCTGTACTCTTCAATGCACCAATCTCGGGCGAGAGTGGGGCACCTGGAGGGAAGGCACAGCTTTAGGAAAGCATTTCAAGCTCTGTTTTGGCTCTGATTAACAGAGTCCCCCAGTGCTTCACAGATAACAATGGAAAGAACAGAAAGCAAATTATTTTCTGTGGGCAAACTCAATCAGAGAACTTCCCCATTTGCTACTCCCCTGGTGATTTCTGAGGTCCAGGACTGTTGGGGGTTTGGGCGGGGATAGGTATGCTTTCTCTAATTAAATCACAGAAAATGAAGTTATTAGATACTGTAACATGTTCCTTTGTGTTCCTTTTAACTGTAACAAATATTATTGCTAAACTTGTAGATTCAAAGAATGCTCCTGTGGTCTGTTATGAGGAGATTAACAGCCAGCGGGACAGGTTTGGGCACTGCGGGTTCAAGAACAGACACGGGTACCGGCCCTGTGCTTGGAGGTACGCTGGGCAGGGGGCACTGGCTCTGCTAAAATGCATGTTTAATTGGGATTAGACAGTCAAGAGAAGTGTCAAGACTCCAGTTTATGGTGAGATTTGTGAAGCAATAAATAGCTCTGTGTGTGTTCTCCTCATTATGGTGTCTCTCCTTATGTCACAGACCCTTCCTTGGACTTCCCAGTCCTGCTGATGTTTTTTCTCCAGACTGTGCTGTTTAATGTTTCAGTGTTCATCAGGCAGTATCTGTGTGTGTTTGATACACATCCTGTGCAAATTGGCTTTCCAGGGACCTCAGGTGTGGGAAGTTAATCTGCACGTACCCATCCCAGCAGCCCTTCCCATCGGCTGCTGCCGCTGTGATTTACGCCCGAGTGCGGCATCATTTGTGTGTGTCTCTGAACTACCTGAATGTATCAGCACCTCTGGATCAGCTTCTGGTTCCTCCAGGGACAAAGTGCGGCTCTGGAAGGGTAAGGAAATATTTTGTAATCATCTGAAATGACAAATATAAACTGTAGATATTGACACGATTGTAGAAACACTTGTTCCTTGCAGCAGTGTGCTTGATATTTAAAAACAATGTAAAAACATGCAAACGTTGCATTAAAGGTTTGGTGGGGTGTGAGCACCAAACATGACCTGGCCCCAGGGCAGAACTGTGGCTTCTTTGTCTTTTTGGTTTTTTTTTTTTTTTTTAAATAGTGTGTTTTCCTTCCCCTTTGGGCCATAGCCTGAGGTGCTGAGCACTGTATAGGTGAGGCAGTGCTGGGCTGGAGCTGCCATGGTTTTTTCCCAGGTGTGTATAAACAACACATGTCACCCACACTCGGTGCTGGGGTATAGCTGTGACAGCGAAGCAAAGTGCCACGGCCATGGCGTGAGTCCCACGGGGTGCTGGGGCTGGGGGGGCAGACTGTATGTGTTCCCTGCACACCCGTACCCCCTCCCCTGGGCCTTCCAGGTGTGCAACAATAAGGGCAATTGCCACTGCCACCCGGGCTGGCAGCCTCCTGACTGCCGGAGGAAGGGGTCCCGCCTGGGGGGGAGCACGGACAGCGGCCTCCAGCTGACAGAGGGAGGGGAGTGTGGGCAGCCGGGACGGGACGGCGTGGGCAGGGCTGGCAGTGCCCTGTGCCCAGCTGGGCTGTCTCCTGCCAGGCCGGCCCCTGCAGCGAGCACTGGAGGATGGGGAGATGGCCTGGCTGGTGCTGGGCTCCAGCCTCGTTCTGCTCGTCCTCACCGCGGCCCTCGGCCTCGGCCTGTGGCGGCAGCAGGTGCTGGGCCAGTGCCGCGGGCAGCAGCCACTGGGCACGGAGGGGTGAGTGGGGCCCCGCCTGCTGCAGGATCCTTGGGGGGATGGAGGCTGTGGGAGGGCACCGCAGTATCCCCCAACAGGGCTGAGGGGATCCCTGGAGAGGGGAGGGAAGGGGATGAGGTGATTCCCTTGGGGTGTACAGGGTGATTCCCAGGGGGACATGAGGACATTCCCCAGGGCTGAGGTGACCATTGTAGGTCCCCCCACAGCACCAGCTGGGACAGGGAGCTGGAGCCAGACCTGGAGCTAAATCTGGAGCCAGACCCAGAGCTGGCCCCAGAGCTGCAGACAGGCCTAAAGCTAGAGCCAGACCTGGAGCTGAAGACAGACACGGACCCAACACCGGAGCCAGCGCTGGGCAGCACCATGGGCACTAATTAAAGGTGTTGGGCAAAGCTGGTGTCATGGCCAGTGCCCCGTGGTTTTATGCTTACACCGTTTGTGTTTTTTGCAGAGTTAACCTTGGTCTCGGGGCTGAGGGGCCACAGCTGCTGAGATCATCCCCTTTTCTCTGTGGGCACATGGTGATGGTTGGGATTTGCCCATCTGTGAGGGCTGTGAAGCTGCCTGATGCTGGGGACTGTCCAGCAGGGACAGATTAGGTGCTGTGGCTGCCTCTGAAGTGGACCTCTCCTGCATGGCTTTGGATGTGTGGGGCTCATGGCCCCCCTCCTCAGCAGAGCTGGGGACCATGGTAGGCCACTGGCTGATGTGGTGGACGCGGTGCTGACTGTGAGGGTGTCACCTCTGTTTTGTGTGTGAACAGTCTGTTTCCTGCAGTGCCCTTGGACCTGCATCCCCCAGAGATGTCAATCCTGCTGTTTGTACCCCTGGCCCTTCCCTTCCCTTGCACTCACAAGTACCTCCAGCCCCAGCCCCTGTCTGCACAGGCAGCACTCACAGGGCAGATTTCCCCCCAGAAAGCTGCTGTTTGGGAAGGCCCTGCTCAGAGCATCCTGCTGACCCCCCCTCAGGTGGTGGGACCCCACCGGCAGCCCCAGTGACCCCCAGCACCATGGGGAAAAAATCAGCATCCACTGTGTTTCATGCATCTCTGGCCAGGTGGCAGCATGAGCTTCCCAGCATCGACCAGCCCAGGCTGGGGGTTGGCTCCTGCCTGTCACCATTAGGTCAGCAGCCCACTGCACACAGGTTTGACATTGCTGGGATCGTGGGGATCCCCAGCTGCAGAAGCAGTGTCCCCGAGCTGCTGCCTCAGGCCACCTCCCATCCCATGGGAGCCTCAGGGTGGTCCTGGGGGCAGCCAGCTCACAGCCCCTGCTTCCCCTGAGACAGGTCCCCCAAGGCTTTCCCATGGCCAGATGCCCATGGGGACAGAGTTTAATGTTTGCTCCACGACAAGGCCTTATCAGCAACCTTTACCCGTGTTTGCTCAGGCCCTCTGGCCATTGGGCAGCCGGGCCCGAGTCCCCCCAGGACAAGGTGCGCTCCTGCGCCGCGCTCGCAGTGCTGGCTCAGCGCATACTGGCAGCGGGTGGCCAGGCCAGAGCACATCCTGACACCACAGCCAGTGTCCAGCAATGGAGGCCAGCGATGACACGGAGGAGCCCCCACTGCTTCTGGCACTGACCAGGTTTCAGGTCTCTGAGGAGTTTGGTTTCCTGCTTCCCGATCCTCTGGTAGGAGCTGGCTGTGCCTCCCCATCTGCATGCCACAGGAGGCAGACAGGAAAATAGAGGGGCTGGTGAGCAGTTTTCTGGGGGAGCTTTGATGTAGCATTTTGCTATAACACTTTACAATGAGCAGTGAGGAAGACAGGTGCTATTTTGGCACCCAAGGCAGTTTCATAGGAAAAACTCCTGCCCTTTAAAAGGATGCAAGCAGCACAGAGGAGAGGTGAAGGAGCTCTGCCATTTACACACTGGCCTTGGCTCTACAGGATTTTGGGGAGCACCAGAAGAGGAGGTCTGGGCTATTTATTACTGGCCTGGCTCCACAGTGGGAGTGCGTGGGGACAGACAGATCGTGTTCACCATCCATTAATTTGTGACCACCCAGGCTCATCTTAATGGAGAGGGAACCAGACACGAGCCGTCAGCAGTGGTGTGTGAGGCTGGGTGGGTGCTGGGAGCCCGGGCACATTCACAGCCCTCCCTCTGCCTCTCTCCACCAAGACAGAGCTGCCGGCACCCTACGGCCCCTGGATGGACATCGCTCGTGAACTGCCCCAGCTGATCATGAGCCATCAGCTCCGCTCACACGTTCACCAGGTATGGTGTTCTCCTTCCTGCCTCTGGAGCTCTCTCAAACCTTGGTCTGACACAGCAGTGTCTGTAAAACATATGGAAAAGCAGCCTGGCAGCACAGATGCGTGCTGAGCCGTGGCTGACACCAGGCGACAGCAAAGTCTTAACATCGGCACAGAAATAACTCTCGCATCAGATCCAAGCGCTCAGCAGCCAGCAAGGGCTGGAGCAGGGTCCCTCTAGGTGTCACAAGAACCACGTCTCATCCCAGCCATGCTCCCTGCCAAAGGAGCACAGATGCTCTATGAGCTTATGGCCAGGCTCGATCAGCTGCTCCCATGGGCATCCCAGCACCAGGGAGAGGGACTCCTTTTTGAGGAAAATCCCACAGATTACTGTCC
>NW_008236162.1:3232767-3263719 GCF_000691975.1 Corvus brachyrhynchos
GTGGTGGTGGGGAGGGTAGGCTTAAAGGCGGGGGAGAAGCACTAGGAGGGTTCTCCCTGGCTGGCAGGGCAGCCCCTCCACCACAGGGGCCTTGGCATTGCTGGCTCTGCTCCTTGCTCCCAAGGGTTTCCCTGGCAGATGCCGCAGCTGAGCACCCAGCACCTCCGAGGACGTGAGGAGCTGCACTTGGCACACCTGGTGCTCAGCTGCATCACCATGGGCTACGTCTGGCAGGAGGGCGAGGAGGGCACCGTGCAGGTAAAGGCAAGGTAGAGGAGGTTCACCTGCTCCTTGGGGTCTGGGAGCTGATGCTGCTCCCTTAGAACTTATCCCATGGGAGCAAAGCCCCTTCCCTGCGGCTGTGGCAGGAGCGTGTCTCCTCCTGCCTGGCTGCTGCCTGCAGACAGGCACCTTTCAGCAGCCCGACAACATCCCCATCTTCCCCTGTGCTTTGTGCCACTCAGGTCCTGCCCCGAAATCTCGCCGTCCCCTACTGGGAGGTCTCACAGGCCCTGGGCCTCCCGCCCATCCTCAGCCACGCAGACTTTGTGTTGGCCAACTGGAGGAGGAAGGACCCCAACGGGTAAACAGGCAAATGGCAGTGGGTGAAGCGCGGTTCTTCCTGTGGTTGGGCAGCAGTGATGAACAGGGGTTGGGGACAGACTGTTCCCAAACTGCTCCTGTTCTGCCAAACCCCTTTGAATCCCACCTTTGCTGGGGTCGGCCTCATGGGTGTGGACACAGGAGCTCTGTGGGAATATGGGTATCTCTGGGAGCAGGCCCTGGGGACGGCTCCTCTGTTCCCTGCAGAGCACAGCCCATCACTAGAACCATTTATAATCTCTCTCTCCCTCTCTCTCCCCCCTTTTCTT
This sequence comes from Corvus brachyrhynchos, assembly GCF_000691975.1. Taxonomy (NCBI): domain Eukaryota; kingdom Metazoa; phylum Chordata; class Aves; order Passeriformes; family Corvidae; genus Corvus; species Corvus brachyrhynchos. Next base: position 3,233,640 of record NW_008236162.1, read on the forward strand.
GTGCATTTGTTGGCCATGACTGAAATGCCTTCAGGCCTCTGGAAATCGAGTAAGTAGTTAATGCTCGTTTATTTTCTAATGGTGTTGGTTTTGTTTGGATTGACTCAGCTCTCCAGCACTGCTTGGGCTGAACCTGTTTTGATGTGTGCACACAAGAACAGTGTTTGTCACCAAAGTGCCACTGCCACGACAGCAAAGGGACCGTGGCAGAGCCACTGGCTGCACAGATCCAGTGGCCACGGGCCATGGGGAGGGCACAGTGAGGATGGTAGGTCCCCCTAAACCAGAGCAGTCCTGCTGCCCTTTCACTGTCTGTCAGCCCTCTCTACATAGGGTGCAGATATGAGGCTCTGGAGTCTGGGACAGTTTTGTTCCCAGGGCTCAGTGGGTCCCACAGTGTGGAGGGAAATCCTGCGCCACCACCCCCCTAATCCCTCTCGTCGGCCCCTTTGTGCAGGAACCTGGACACCATCATCACACTGCCTGGGGGAGAGAGCCTGCGGGGCTTCATCCTTGTCACCCTGCTTGTTGAGAAGGCAGCTGTGCCTGGCATTAAGGTGGGTACTGCTCTGTCCCAGGGCTCTTTGCTTACCTGTAAAGTGCCTGAGGTGCACCCACAAGGTGTTCCTGCCCCCGAACCTGGGCTGGGGAAGGGGCAGAGCTGGCATGGCTGGCAGAAAATGTCCAGAGCCACTGGACTTCCTACCCCTTTGTCACTTGGTGCTCTCCCTCCCCTCTTCTCACAGGCAATCATCGGCGCCCTTCGTGCCATCCTGCAGTGTGATGAGGAGACCCTGCACAGAGCCCTGCAGGAGCTGGCAGGGGCCATCGAGGCCATGAGTGAGGCGCTGAGGCGGATGCACGGTGAGAACAGCTGGTGCCTGCGCGTGCTGCAGCTCATCACACATGCTGGTGTAACCGCCCACCACCTCTGATCTGACTGACTTCCTCCTAGACTATGTGGATCCAGAAGTATTCTACACTGTGATCCGGATCTTCCTCTCTGGGTAAGTGCTGCCTGTTTCCCTCCAGAGCCACTGTGCTGGCAGCTCCCAGGGCTGGGGGGAGCTGAGAATGTGCAGGGAGGGGCAGATGGGATATGGGGTCCCCCAGGGCAGGAAAGGGACCAGCACTGTATCTGGCAGTGATGCTCCCAAGAGCATCATGATCCTGTCCCCCAGGAACTCCTAGGCACTGAATCAGTTGGGATGGACTGTGGCCAAGGGCTGGGGTCTGCCTCCCTCCAGCTTTTCTCCATCCCACGCTTCAGCTCAGCCCTGACAGCCCCAACAGCCAGAATTGTGCACAAATGAATCGTTCTTGCTCTTGGCCAAACAGTTTTGACAGGAGAAGAGGAATTTCTCTTTACTTCCACACTGTGTACACAAAGCTGCAAAGCTGAGCAGGAGCTCTTCCCACTGCGTGTTAAGGAAACATCCATAACAAGCCTCTTGCTGCTGCTCTGTTACTATCTTTTCAGTTGAAAAAAACAAAATCCGCCCCCCCTCCCCCCCCCAAATACTGAAAATGCCATTTGGGCAAGGCAGAACCACGGCCCCAAGAGCCCAGCACGGCGTGTTTGCCATCCCTCAGCATCCCTGTGGGGCTGCAGTGTCTGCAGACGCTCAGTCCCAGGCCTCTCAGGGGGGATTCTATTTTTATTTCTCTCCATCATATCTCAGCATTCCCGAGTAAAAGGCTCCATGCATCATGATTAGGTTTCTCTCCTTTTTTATCCAAGCTGACCTTGTCTGGATGGTCATCAGCCTGGGAAAACATGCCTTTTAAATTCCCTTCTGCTTATAAGAACTTCCCACTAGTAGCGGTTACTATAAATACAATCCTGGGAGAACTAAAAATATTCTGGTATTTGATAATGAATCTATTTTCTCTGCAGTTTGTGTAAAATCTGTTCCTGTAGCCCAACAGACACTGCAGCCAGCACCGAAAGCCTCACAGAATGGTGCATTCTGCTAAAGGTCAACAGATATTTTTGTGCCAGGCACTTTATCTCCCTGAAGTCGTAACTTCTGTCTCCATTTGGGTGCGAGTGCTTCTCCGTTTCCGCACAAGGGGGGCTGACAGGGTCTGAGTTCAGGGTGTGTGTGGGAGGCACCAGCAGTGCTGACTCCTGACCTGCCCAGGACCAGCAGCTTCAGAGGGAGGAAACCCCATCCCTGCCTTGTTATCTGCAGAGATAAATAGAGGCAGGCAGGCCTGGCCTCTATTTATCTTTTAAATGCCTTCAAAGACATCACCTTGAGTAACAAGAAAAAAGGAAAATCCAAACCTCAGGGGCTCAGAGGAGTGTTTGGGTGACTACCTGTTTCTTCAAATGGCTGCTGGTGTTCAAGGAATTGATGTAAAGTGCCACTATTGCCCAGACAAGTGCCCCCTCCCCTCTCGCACACCTCTGCTTGCAGAAACCTTACTGAACTGGAGCAGGAGGCGCAGCCAGGCAGGGCAATGTGTCCCAGCACCATGCCACAGGGTGCTCACCAGGGCATGGAGATCCCAGAGAACACTCTTCTGGCAAAGGAAAATTAAGGATTTCTCCTTACTCCCATGGCCTCATCCTGTGCCTTGGCACAGTATTTGATTTCCAAGTCTATCTCCTGTTTGAGGAGGGCTGACATGGCTGAGCTGGAGGAGGAGATCCATGGGCTGGACCAGGAAAGTTTTGCTCAGTCTTGCCAGCCCAGGGTCCCTTCTGACAGGCCCTTGTCCCCAGCCCCATGGCCGCTGCCTGACTGCCGTGTCTCCCGCTCAGCTGGAAGGACAACCCTGCCATGCCGCACGGGCTCATCTATGAGGGGGTGTCCCAGGAGCCCATGGCGTACTCGGGAGGCAGCGCGGCGCAGAGCACGGTCCTGCACGCCTTCGATGAGCTCCTGGGCATCTGCCACCATGAGGACAGTGGTGAGCCACGAGCTTTTCCTTTTCCAAAGCAAATAAGGGGCAGGAGAAGAGATGAGCCAGAGCAATTCACACGACTGTGCCAGCTCTATCAAGCAGGAGGACATGAGCCCATCTCATCCTTGCAGAGTCTGGCTGGGACCAGGCTCTGCCCAGTTCCAGGGAGAAAGGTTATAAATGTGCCTCTGGCAGGTGCTTCCTCAACGTGGTATATTCACAAAAGAACCCACTTAGCTTCTTGCATGTCAGCTTTTTGCTGAGGTTCTCTATGGGCCCAGAGATGAGGGAGCAGAGCGTGCAGGCATCCTGCCAGTGATTTACCTCATCCATTCATAGAGCTCCACATTAGTCCAGCCCAGAACACAAATATTTACCAGAAATTAGCAAAACCACTTTACCAGCAAAAAAACCCCAAACCAAAGGGCTAGGAGGAGGGCTAAACCCTGCCCTTTAGGACTAGCACCAGCCCTAATGGAGCACTGACCTAATATGGGTTTTCTTTCTCACTCAGTTGGAGGCAGAGCAGAGGAGGCTGTGCAGGCTGTCAGTGGTCCCTGCAAACTGTGCCAGCTCCAGGCTAGCTTCTCTCTTAGAGGGTCAGGCCTTTAATCCATTTACCCACAACTTATTCCTTCCTCTGCTGGTGTCTTGCAGCTGCCTTCCTGCACAGGATGAGGGACTACATGCCCCCACCCCACAGAGCCTTTGTGGAGGAGATCCAGCGGGCCGTGTCCCTGAAGCAGCACGTGCTCTCCTCGGGGGACGCGCGGCTCCGCGCCGCGTTCAATCGCTGCGTGTCTGCACTGACAGACTTCAGGTCCTACCACATCACCATCGCCACCAAGTACATCACCATTGCGGCGGCCAAAGCCAAGGCCGGCCGGGCAGAGCCGAATTCCAGGGCTGGCCCCTCTGGGGGAAAGCCCCCTTCTGCCCTGGAGGCCAAAGGAACCGGTGGGTCCCACATCTTCAGCTTCCTGAAGAGCATCAGGAACACCACCAGGGAGGGGATGATAAGTGCCTGACCTACCTGAGGGTTGCCCAAAGTGGGTGCAGGAGGCCAAGGGGCTTCGGTGTCTGTCTGCCATTCACAAGCCAAGATCCAAAACCTCCCCTCAGCAGCAGCCTTCCCACCTGTGCACGTCTGGGACGGGAGGAGCACGTTCGGTGCTGTTGAGAGAGAACAGTGCTGCTGCTGCTGCCTCCCCCCAGAAGGCACACAGCGAGCTCAGCGTCCTCCCCGGCACAGGGACGGGCACACGGTCCTCCCCTGGCACCGACGTCAGCACATCACCCCCGGCCCCAGGGACGAGCCGTGTCCCTCCAAGCCCCCCTTCTTCCCGGCTCCGCCCCGGGCGTGGGGGCTGCAGCTCGGATAGACACGGGTGGGTTACACGGGCGAATAAAGCAGCGATTCCCGATCCAGCCGCGAGGCCGGGCCCTGTGTCCATCGCGGCGCTGCTCCAGCAGCAGGTGGCGGCAGAAAGCCGCGCTGGGCTGCGGCCGAGCCGCTCCCGGAGCGGGGGAGCAGAGGTGCAGCAGGGATGGGTGGGGAGGTGGACACCAGCGGCGACTGGGGGGTGAAGGGGTGCAAGGGACAGCGAAGGGCAAGAAAGAACTTCCCGCTGTGACCCCCAGCCTCTGACACCTGGACACGGCTCCTCTCCCTCCACACCTGCAAAGGGACCATGATTGCTCCGCAGGGAAAGTCCAACAACCGCCAACTCTCCCGTCATGGGAGTGACGCTGAAGCCATTCAAACCCAGCCGCGAGAGGAGTGTGGATGAGAGAAGAGAGCCAGGCTGTGGGATAAATGCGGGGTGTCCAGGAAGCTGGTGTTCGCGGGAAGAGGCTGTACCGAGGCACAGGGGTTCCTCTCCGTGGCCAACTCCATTGCCCCTCCTGGTTCATTAAGGGCTCGGGATGTCACAGGGGCGAAGCTGCAACTCTGGGGGTCACACGGGCTTCACTTTAAGTCTCAGTGATAATCCTGTGCTGTAGTAGAGGACGTGGGGACCCATGGCTTCCTCAAGGGGCCGGCATGGGAAAAATACTTCCGACAAGCCCATGACCCTCACTCGGTAGCGGCAGCAGAAGAACACGCAGCCTGGTGCCAGGGTCAGCCCCGTCTAGAGGCTCCTGTGATACAGACCCGCTGCAGGTGAAGCGAGACCTGCGAGCAGTCCCTGTGCTGGCCGTGGCTGCTCCCGGGTGTTGCTGCCTGGCCCAAGGCTGCAGAACGGGCTCACCTCACACTGCTGAGCTGGGCTGAGTGGGCAGAGCCTTGCTCCAAGAGTGGTGCTAAAGCTTTTTTTATAATGGCAGGTGCTCACATTGCCCTTTTCTAGCAAGTCAGCATGCCCAGATTCCTTGGAATTTGCATCTTTAGGGAAATCAGGCCATATGGCTCTGTTTTGCCTCCCCAGGTTTTGCTGGCACAGCCACCAGAGGTAGGATTCACACCCAATCAGTGTCTTGGTGCAAAAATAGCCCTGGCAGTGCCCCTTCTGCACTACTAGAAGAGAGTCAAGGTCCTTTGAAATGAGATGTTGTTCCCATAAGGGCAGAAAGAAGCTCAGCACACTGTAGCTTGAATTATTAAACTCTTGCTAAACTGTATTTTATGCTCTTTTTTTTGAATGCAGGCCTAAAACTGAGGCTTCAGAGATTACTTCAGTAAACAACCCACGGGAACGTGTCAGCACCTTTAAATCTTTGCCTGGCAGCGCTCCTTCCACTTGATCTTCATTTCTGAATAGCTGCTGCATATTTCATGTAGGAGATATTTCATCCTGATGATTGTCTTGGTCTATTACATTTCAGACCATTTCAGGAAAACAGCAAACTTGGACCAGGGGAAAATTCACTCCATCTAAATGAGAAACGCAGCCAGGACCGGAGGGAGCTGGGGCAGGCTGGCCCTACGGGGGACGGGGGCTCCACACATGCTGCAAATGCCCAAACCCTGCTGGGCAGCAGCAGTGCCAGGAAGGGCGACAGGACCACCAGCAGGTGGGTTTTCTTACTTCTGCAAACTCCCTTCCCTGGACATGCTGCCCCTGCCCCACGCCACTGGGGTCAGGAGCAGGTCCTTAGGCGCAAGGAGGATGGATTTGTGTCACCTCAGAAAAGAAAAGGGGAGATGGGAAATCAGGGAGGTGTTGGAGGGCTCTGGAGAGCCAAGGGGTTTCCCTGCACTGGAGGGCACACTCACCTTCTTCTGGTGAACAAGGAAGGTGCCTAAGAAACTACAGAGCAGGAGTCAGCCCTGGCGGTCCCAGGCCAGCAAACTACAGAACAGAGGCTCCTCATGCCTGAGTTCACACTACCAAGTGCTCTGTCACAGCCAGCTCTCAATCAATCAGCTGCAGCTCCTTTGGAACTGAATTCCATAAGGATCCTGCCACTCTGGAAGTACCCAGGTAGTGAGCCACAGTAAGGCACAGACCTTTCCTGTGTGCTCTCCTAGCAGGCTGGGATAGCTGCTCCAAGAGAGCTTTGATTTCTCTCAGTTTTCAAACCACTGCTGTCTAACACTGATCACAAGACACAGATATCTAAGGTCTCAGGTGCATTCTGACTGGAAGTACGTGGCATTTAAATAATTTATGCCTGTGCCTAAAGATGGCACAATGTGTTTCAGGATAACCATGTGCTCGGCATCCATGCTGCATCCCACCAGTGGGAACCGTGCTGCCACAGGCTGCCAACCTGAGGCCCCGCTCTGTCCTGAAGGGTTTCTTTTGGCAGGCACTGGGGGAGCCCAGAGTGTGTGGAATGAGCCCTGCCACAGCTACCCATCACCTCTCCTGAGCAGCAATGTCCAGGCTCTGCTGTTCTCTCAGTCAGACCCCAACTGGGACAACCTGAGCACAGGAGACACCCAAGATCCCCTGCACTGCAACAGGCAGGGTTAAGACCTTTTCTGGAGCTCTGCAATAGAATTAATGTTATTTCAGCAAGGGAAAAGCAGCAAAAGAGCAGACTCCCCTCCCCCTTTCAGAGGTGCTGCCCCTCAGACCTCAGCTCAGGTGCATCTCGCAGTGAGGTTGGGATGCACAGGCTGCCCAGGATCCACATGACTCAGAATCGGATTTTGCACCGTCTCCCTGAGCCCAGCAATATCTGCTGGGTCAGCTGGGACTGACGCCTGCCAGGGAGTGGATGGAAAAACAGAAGAGATGTCACAGCCCTCGTCCACATCCAGAGCAGCAGCACCAGCCCCAAATCAGTGCCACCCACACAGAAATCTCCCTTATCTCTGGATAAGGCCCTGTCCCTGCAGCTCTGAGGCACATATTTCCGTTGTGGAGCTACAGCTCAGAGCTGCCCAGCAGCTCTTCCAGCCACATTTTGGAGTGTCCACCTGACTCCTTGCTTTTGTTAAGCAGAGATTTCCCCTCAGTATCTGGTGGCCAGACCTGTGCGATGGAGAAGGAAGCCTGGTGCACACCCAAGGTGGCAGGAGGAGACCTCGCCTGGGCACACCTTCGATGTACCAAACCTCAGAGAGCCTCACCAGCCCTGGGACCAGCCCTCAGGAGGTGGCCAGCCCTGCCTGCCAGGCTCCCTCCACTCCCTCCACAGCCCGTCATCCCACCCACACTGTTTGCTCATACTTTCCATCGTTCTCAATTGCTTTGGCCTCTCGTTCCCTCCTTGCCATGCCTGGGTCTCACCCAGGTCACCTTCCACTGAGACAAAGCTGTGCAAAAGTTCCTGAGCTGCCCCTGGGCCTGGCAGCCCTTTCCTGGCACTGGGCTGCCGGCCCCCTCCACAGGAATTCTTGCAGCCCCCAGGCAGATTCAGCCAAGTGCTTTGCTGCTTTTGTCCCTGTGAATATTTGAAATCGAACAGGAATCCAAACATTTGGATTCTAGGCACTTCCCAATTCTGGCCTTATTTATCATACTTGGCTCTGCTCCTGGAGCTGGGGCCAGAAGAGCCTCTGAATGATTTAAGTGATTTAACATGCTGTGCATAGATCAATCTCACTCTCCCCTCCAGCCACAGGTTTCCCTTTGTGGTTTGCTGCACACTTATTAGATCCATCAATATCTAAGTAATTAAAATCCCCCATTATCTGCGTCCTGGCTGCCTTACAAACTCCTCATAAGCTATAAACTCTTTCATGATCAACCTCCCTAAAGAGTTTGCAGCCCCATCTCAGGGTCCCCAGGCTGTTGTTACATCGTGAAGGTCCCACTGGAGCCATGACCAGTTCTAGCCCGAGCCATGGTTGCTATTCCTCTCCCTGCGTCCCTGGTCTGTGACAGGATTGCTCATTTCTATCCCCATCTTTCTCCATTCACTGGTGAGTTTATCTCAGAGCAGCTCCCCCAACTCCTGCTTCACTTGTGCTACTGGAGCAGAGCTTCGGACCTGCTGCCTTCCCGGGAGCACCCAGGGGCTGCCAGGCTCCGAATGCCACGTCCCAAATTTTGCCCTGCTGCAGAACCATTTGCTGTACCTTGGAAAGGCAGCAAGCTCCCAATGCTGTCACACCTGTGGCCCAAATGTCCCTGCGCCGTGATCAGGGACCATCCCAGGGCTCTTCTGTGGGGACACTTCCTTGCCACCTGGTTGGGCTCCTTTCCTGCACACCTCAGCCACAGGTCTCTAAGCAATTTATTAATAACAACCAACTTTGCCTTGTAATTCCCCCTTGGGAGGGATGTGAGAGCACAGAAGACAATTGCCTTCACCTCTTTCTGGTGCTGCCACTTGCCCCAGTCCTGCTGGTTCATCAGTGCGTGCCTGGAGCACCGTGTGCCTCGGAACACTCAGCTTGGCACAAGCAGAGGCTTATCTGTACCTGGGGAAGGGCTCACCCCTGCAGAGTGACTGCAGGCCAGATGTGATTACAGGCCAAAAAGTGCTAATTACAGCATGGAGGAGGAGAGAGGAGCTGCTAAATTACACCTGATATGGAGGGGGATTGGGGAACAGATTGAGAAGCCACCATTGCTAAGAGGATGACACAGGGCTGTTCTAGCCCAGAGACACCAGCACAGCTGTGCTGGGACACTGACACAGCTCCCTGAGACAGCAGGGACCTCTTGCCAACATTGGGGTTTTTTGCCATTTGTAGCATCCCATATTACTTGCTCAGGTACTTGCTCCTGAAGGCTCTTTGCTCGCGTGTCGCTGGGGCAGTCCGTGCAGCAGTCTGTGGGCAAGCCTCAGAGGGACCCTCGGACAGGAAGGAGTGGGTTTATTCATGCTCTCTGTGTGACCTCCAGGAAATCTCTGTTTTGTTGTGTTTTATCTTCCCTGCCTTACCAGACAGGTGAGTGTCTCTACCCCGTCTGCCTCCCCTGCTTCACTCCATCCAGTGCTTTCCTCTCTTTCCAAAGGATGGCATGGCCAGAGTCAGTGTTTTCCCATGGGTTGCTGGTGCTGGGAAATGGTAAAGTCCTCATTATCAGATAAAGGATGCCCAGAGGGACCTTTGGGAAGTGGTTTTATTTCCCTAAAATCCTTGGTGTCTGGCCAGCGTATGTAAACCATTGCACTATTACAGCTCTTGGTAAATAAAGAAGCCAGAGACCCAAACATTGGCACTAGAGTAAAAATAGCTTAGTGTTGGGCAAACAAAGGGTGGGAACAAGACACAGGCAGGTCCTGACAAAGGTGTCATCATTTCTCTGGTGCCCGGGGTGCCCGGTCACGCTGGGAGCAGGGTTTAACCAGTGCCTGCAGGGTGGCACGTCACTGGTGCCACACGGAGGATGCATGCGCCGTGGCCTCCCAAACGCCTGTTTGCCGAGTTAGTCACCACAGCCCACAGCTGCTAGACCTGGTAAACAAGGGCAAACACAGATACTGGAGTCGCAGGAGGCACGGTGAACCCCATGAGGCAATCACTACCCGGCATCCTAGGAGCTCTAGTCAATCCCATTTCTTAGAAAAGAGAAAAAAAAAGGAAAAGAAACAAGGCACTGCTATTATTGCAGTAAGAGGCTGTGTCATGCTGGGCTCTGCAGCTAAATATATTCGGTGTTTACTGTAAGCAAGGACAGTGGGAAGCCTTCCGAAACAGCACGGGGGCTGCTCCCATTTTTTTCAGCTATCAATCACGCCTGCCTTGAGCCATTTTTATCCTGACACAAATGGAAAATATTTCCCCGGTTTAATTTCTACTGATCAAAGACACTTCCTCAACAGAGAGGAGCCCCACAGCCCGGGGGGGAGAGAAGTCCCTGAGGAAACGATTTGCCTGAGGGGATATGGGACACAGCTCACGTGCAGTGGGACTCCCCACGAGCAGATGAGGCACATCAGGACACCATCTCTGAGGGTTAGGACACAGTCCCACAAGTCAGGACACCATCCCACCAGCCCAGGGGTAGTTGGCCAGGCTATTAATCCTTTTTCTTCCCCAAATAATTTGTCAAACAAGAAACTTGGTGTTTGCCACGTGCCTGCCAAACAGTGCTGGGAGCACCTTGACACTGCCCCAAGGTGTGCGGATCCCCTCTGCTGCACCAGCGGTCTCTTCCCCAGCTGCTGCTGTGATGAGAGAAGCCTGCAGAGGGGCAGGGTTTTGGGGTCAGGTATCTGTTTACTTTCTCCGTAAGATTTCCCTAAACAGCATTGGAAAATGCTCCTTCCACAAAGCTCATCGTGGCCGGAACTGACTCAGCTTTCTGCACAGAGGGTCCTGGAGATGAGCTCACTGGCCTCAATAACTTGACGTCACACTCGGCACTGTTTACTGATGGAAAACATATTTTATTTCTATTTGTGCCCATCAGAGTGGTGAGATCAGGGCTCCCGATGTGTCCCCTGACCCACAACCCCCCGGCTCCCTCAGTCTCACGCAGACCCTTGTGATGGGCAGATTCTTTCCACAAGGCAGACACAAAGTCAAATCTGATTTACTTCTTCCAGGCAGATGCCAACAACTCCAGAGCACAAACTGCTGGGCTTCTGGTCCGACCCCGAGCCACTGAGGACTCAGAGCCACTCTGGGAGCTGTCACAGCCCAGGCTCTCTTTGCTGCTCAGCCAGACCCTGCCAGAGGGACTGCAAAGCACTGCTTGCCATACACACAGCATCACCCCTCTCGCCTTCCCTCCCCTCCCCTCCCACACAGAACTAAAATCTACTGGCAGCTCTAAACTGGTTCTTTTTTGTCTGAACTGCTGCATAAATAACCCAACAGAGAGCCTGAAGCCCCCGCACACTGACACCTGACAGCAAGTCAAGGGCAGATCTCGAGAACAAAGACAAGGCTCCCATGTAAACAAGGCATCAGCCACTGAGACTGTAACTGATTGTGGGGAAACATCTAGAAGGCATTGCTGTGAGAGTTAAACACATCTGGGAGCAGGAGCTGTCAGTAGGCTGCTACTCCATATCAAGGTCACAGCACTTGGGCTGCCAGGTCTGACTGGGGCCACTCTGTGTCTGTACAGAGCAGGTCTGTACCCCACAAATGATTCACGGTTCGTGGGAGCTTCCCTGCTCCGGTTCTGCCCAGCTCAGACCTGTGGCAGGCAACAGTGGTTTGGTGCCTGAAACTGCCAACCTTGACTGTCCCAGAGATAGGCTTTACAGCCCTGCTGCTGCTCTTTGAGCAGGGCTGACGTGTGCAGCTCATGGCAGTTTTCTGGGGAAAACAACCACTGGCAGAAGTTCAGTCGCCTGCCGTAACCTGCGAGCAGTCACGGTGGTCCTGGGGACAGCCAGAGCCCAGGCACAAACCTGTATGACACCCATGGAGCAGCTCCCTTTCCCCTACAGCAGCAGGAGCACAGCCAGACCCAGCTGAACCTGGGGACGATCTGCAGCAGGGCCTCAGCACACAAAAAATACCCCCCAAAATCCTGGATGCAGCCAGCAGCCCCTGTGGCTCAGGCACGGCCACTGGGATGGGAAGGGGATCACAGAAATTGCTTTTCTAGCAGCTACAAAGGGAAGTTGCTGGGCCACCAGAGACGGTGGTAGGAGCCAAACACCATCTGTTCTCTCCCAGGAACTCTTTTGTTAGTGGAGAAATGAGCTACGAGGCTGATAACTCCACAATGCCAAGCTCATCTCCCAGACGATTGACGCAGCAGTTGACTGATAAATCTCCACAGCCACAGCTTCGGTGCTTCCCTCCTTCCCTTCCTGGTTTTCTTCTCCCAGTGTTACTCAACTACACATCCCCAAACCTCAGCCTGTCCCCCTGCCCAGCCCAGCATCTCCTCTGCACCGCCACAGCTGACCCCAGGTACCCCAGATCACCCTTAACGCTCCCCTAGAGCCCCGCGCTGCCTCACTGCTGGCATTGCCACCATCCCGCCTCCACCCTCAGCTCTGGAGCACAGCCACGGAGGCTTTGGGAGCAGTGGGGGCACTGCAGACCCCAGAAGCCAGAGCAGCACAAAGGCACAAAGGCACATCCTGTCTGCCACCTCTCCTGCAGCAGAGGAAGCGGCTCCAGAGAGATTAGAGCCCTGAGGAGCGGGGCACTGGGGGCCTGTACGTGTGTTGGCTACTGTCGCCCGTGAGCCGGGCTGTGACAATGACCCGAGCCAGCCCCTTGGCCCAGCCCCACAGCAGGATTTCCCGTGAGCCCGTCCCCTCGGCAGCAGACAATGAACTGTCTGACAGCTGGAGACAGCTCTGCCTTCGCCCCTCTCCAGCGACAGGTCCTCGGGACCTTCAGGAAGATCAAACAGGAAATTGGGCAGAGAAAGAAAAAAGTTGTTCGTGCTCGAAAATCCAAACTTCCATTGCTGACCTGGGAGGAAGATGCTGAAGTCAGGGTATTCAAATACTTTCTCTGGCTCCCATGGGAATAGCAGGGCACGGTGAGCGGGGCTGCACGAGTGATGGGTTGGTGCCATCTCAGCGTGCTGGTCGTGCTCCCACCTGATGGAGTCATCCCACTTGAACTCCTACCCTGCCCCACGCCCCGACGGCACCGCTCGCCTGCATCCCCACAGACATGGCTGCTCTTCTTGTGACAATGCTCTGGCTGGAAACCTGACACTGTATTTCAGGAACGATCTCCCACGACACGTGGGGAGCACCACAGCAGAGCTTCTCCTTGCAAGATGGATTTTGGAAGTCTCAAGCACCAAGAGAATGCACCCATGGCTTCCTTACACAGTGAGCCCTCACCTCCCCAGACCCTCCTGTCTCCTGTGGCAGCAAGCATCCACACCAGATGTGTCCTCAGCTCTGCTTTGCTGCGTGCAGGGCTTCTTCCAAGGGGTTCTGCCTGGTAAAAGTGCCAGAAGTTTCTGTTTCTTTTCTGTTTCTTACCAGACATGATTTACTTACTGTAACTGGCTATCCGTTATGTCCTGCACTGCATTATTAACTTGGTGATCGTACATTTAGCAGAGAATTTATGAGAAATGAGGAGACATTCATTATCAGTAACACCACAGACTTTACTCTTATATGGTCTCCCTGCATGGAGCAATGCTGGCTCAGCCAGCACTCACCCAGCTCCAGCCATTCCTTGGGCCAGAGCAGGACAGGGCTGCTCTGCGCAGTTCTGGGGCTGCATTCCCCTCACTTAGGCCGGTCCTTATTTTTTTCCCCTATTAAAATATTCTCTGATGGAATTTACTAGCTTATTTGTACAATCATGCCTTCTGTTATTTGAAAAGCAGTATGTTTTTCCTGTTTTTGGGCAGGGAGCTGTGTGAGGATTTTCTGAGACATCCCACTGCAACAATACCTGTGCTTTCCAGCAACTGAACTGCAACAGAAGTGCCCCTAAAATACCCTCCTTATCCTGAACCTCTGACCTGGGGACAAATATCCCTCCCTTCCTGTACCTCTGAAGAGGGACCAAGTACCTCCCCTGTCCTGCATCTCCAAACCGGAGACCACAGGAGGAGTCACAAGGAACACAGATGGCCAAGTTAAGCTCTTGGTTTTGTGAGCAAAGGGTACAATGTCCTGCCGTGAGATTTGCACAAGTGTTCCCAGATGTTCTATTAAAGAAACAACAACCACAGAAAAACCCAAGCAACAGCCAAACAAACAGACATCTCAGGTGGAGTCCCAGAGGCAGACAAGTCCCAGTGGAAAGAGGCTGTAGGCAGGTTGGAGCCAGGGCAGGCACTGCCATTTGCACGACCTGCATGTCTGACAACCTCCCAGGAATTTGGATTCCAAGAGCAACACAATGAACTGGTTCCTCCTTGACCTTAGGGCCATGCCACAGCTGTCTCTGCAGAGCCTTGGAAACCTTTCCATCTCGGAAACCTTTCCCAGCGGAGAGGGGCATTTCTGGCTCCTGAGAAGGGCTGAGGTTCCACAGCTGCAGGCTGGTGGCAGCTGTGAAGGCTGTGAGGAGTCAGAGTTCCAGACCACGTAAACCAGGGAAAGGATGGGAAGAGCAGAGATTGGCTGGAGGCTCCTGAACATTTCCCATTCTTAGGTTGTCACTGAATGATCTCAAGACAAAGCAAATATATCCATATCCATATCTCTTATATCTCACAGGTATGACAGGATATTCTGAGCCTGAAGGGACCCACAAGGATCATCAAGTTATACTCTTAAGTGACTGGCACACTCCCCACACCCGGCTGCTGCATCCTCTGATCCCAAATGGTTGTTACAGACCGTGCAGGCTTTGGCAGCCGATAGTGAAGGGAAAGCTATGCAAAACATGCCCCAGGGAACTGCCATGCATCCCGGATTGCCTTCTTTGGAGTGGTTTTGGAGGTTAGATTAAGGCAAAGCAAGTTCTCTGCAAGAGTTTGTGAGACAGGCACTGGCTGCCCCAGCTGCCCCTGCACCCAGGGCAGCCCCAGCCTCCCTCCCCCTTTTGCCCTGCCAGGCCGGGGGCTTTCCTGGCAGCAGAGCCCCTCGTGCCCGGAGTGCCCCGAGCCCGTCACATCGGAACAAGCAGAGCACGATTAGAGATGTGTCTGCGCCCCTCTGCAGACGGTGGGGATGGGAATTAATCCTCCCATTAACGGGTGAAATGGAGCGTTTGTGTCTCACAAAGCAATTACACAATAATAGCAGGAGGACGATGATAGAAATCACATCTTCTCTGAAGTTGCTCTCCAATCCAACACATGAATAATTCCTCCTAAGCATTACTGGGAAAGCAGTATTAAAAGACTGATATAAACAAAAATTACTGGAGAAAAACCAGACGAGGCATGCTTCATCGCTCTGTCAGAGCCAAGCACAACTAAATTTATACAAAGTGGGCAGAGAAGCTTGAAGGGGCAAAGACATTTGTTACTGCTCTGTGCGAGATGAGCTCACAAGGAACGCGTGCTTGATCTTGGCAGCTTTCTGATGTCTTACTCCTAAAGCATCAGCTTTAGTCTCGGTTTCCATGGCAGATACTTTTCTGAGCTTGTATCTTCCACAGATATTGCTAATTTATGCTGTCAGCCACATCTCTGCAAATACCTGCAGAGCGATTCCATGTGCGGTGGGAGTGGTGAAAACAAGGTGCACGTGAATCTGCCGCAGCTCTTGTTTTTGACCAGGGGACACAAAAGGGTTTGTTTTCTTCAGCCACAAGATCTTGGCTGACCTTCTGGCACTGAATTTTGCCCTAAGTACCCTGGCACTGTGTTATCTGTCCTGTGAAGCAAAGCACTTCCAGCATTTCCAATTCCATCTGGACATGTATTTTGGGTAGGTTTTCCCCCAGTGCTCGGGGCAGCTCTGAGCAGGAAGGGTTGGGCAGCACATGTGGCCCTGCTTCCTTCTGCTCCCCCATCGCATTTCATGTTAGTGGAGTCTATAAACCATGAGATCTTTCCCAGGCAGAGAACCAGCCACACCAAAACTGTCCTGTTTTCAGGGTGGATTTATCAGCCCTGCAAATGTTGAACAAGCAGCTGATGAATTGGTCTCATCGATTTGGCAAGGCCATGACAAGGTGAGAGGCTGCATGTCTGGCTGGTGAAAGAAGAATCCCAGGGATTTGCAAAGCTGATGTTTATACACTGAAGCACAGAACATCCAGTATATACAAAAGAAATTGGGAAAAACTTGTAAAAAGTAACTCACACAATGACAAAACCACAGGAAGCAATGGCACGTGCAGAGAGAGCTCGTGCTGGAGCAAAGTCCTGGCAGCAGTGGGGAAACCCATGTCCTGGCAGGATATGGTGACTGCGGGGTGCAGGGCTGCTTCAGGATGTGCCCAGCAGCACCAAGGGATAAGTCTCAAGTCCCAGGTAGGAAAGTGGCCAGACTGAAATGAGACCACTCCCTCTCCTAAGGATAAAAGCCTGGCAAGCCCTGGCCAGCTAGAAGTCGATCTGAGCCCAGATGGTACTGGACATATCCCCTCCCTCTATCCAAACTAACTGAACTTTTAAAGGAAATGTGGAATAAAAAGAATCTGGGTGATGTTTCTTTGGATCTGTTCTTCAATATGGTCAGAGGTAATTTCCGCAGCTCTCTGGTAAATAAGGGAAACCCCTGGTCCAAGTGGGATGAGGACAGAGGCTGTTCCTGGAGTCTTTCAGCAAGGGTGGGTAACAAGGTCAGCGACAACAGTAAACAAGCTTCTAGTTTTCCAAACAGAGCCTCTGCAGCATCCGGCTGCTTTAAAACATTAACCAAAATACACTTATCTCTGGCTCCTGGCCTTAAGTGACTTTTGAGCCCACAGCTATTCTGGGACAGATTTGGTTGTGCTCAGTAACTCCAGGTGTCCAAGCGCAGCGGGAGCTCCGGTGGTCAGAGCCAGCCCCTTGCTGGCAGCCATGCCCTGTCCACAGTGTATCTTGAGTGAGAAAGGACCCATAAGGGTCATGAGTTCAACTCCCTGCTCCTCACAGGAGCCAAAACCAACCCGTATGACTAAGAGAGAGTCCTCCCAGCCCAAGGGCTTGTCATTGGTCAAGGGTGGTGTGGAGAGAACTGACTCTTTTGGAGCAGAGGTGAGTTTTCTTTCCAGCACCAATGAGCATGACATTTAAGCAAAAGGACACTGGAGGCAGGAGCAGCAAAATGAGTTTTCTTGCTCCCCCGAGACCACTGCCATGTGCAGCTGGGCAGCCCAGGGTGTGGCACCCAGGGAAGTCACTTCAAAGGATGTTATGGATCACCTGCCTTTGGGACAGCACTTGTCAATTAGAAACTGCAGCTCTGTGTGCACTAAAGATGGGTTGCATCTGCTGGGAATGGAAAGGAACAGAAAGGAACAGCAGAAAGGAACCCGTGTCCAGACAGGAGCAGGTTTGCAGTGTTGCTGATGGAGACAGAGCCAAGTTCTTGGCTGTTTGCACAGGCTCCAGCCTCTTGCTAGCATTGCAACAGTTCTCACCTGGAGTTTTACCTGTTTATGGTGTGATACATTATGCACACAGTGCTTTTCACATGCAACAAGGGCAGGAGTGGAGTTTGGGCTGTGCTGGCTCAGTCCCACAGCGATGGTTGAAGCCCGTTTGTTCTGTGATGGGTCAAAAAAAGCCATTTCCGTTGCAGAAGCAGAGAGAACTTTTCATCTCGTCCGCAGGACAGGAAAGTTGGCAACTTAACTGTTAAACTCGCCTGTGACTGTTGGGTGTTGACATCACCGTGATCTCACCACTGTAACCGGAGCCCTCCGGCTTTTCCTCCAGCCTGCCTTTAAATTCCAGTCCTGGAGCCAGCACAGCACCCATTCCTCCGACTGGAGCCCAGGGCAGACCCGGCAGCACCCACATAGATGAAAGCAAAGACAAGCTCCAGCGCTCCAGCCATGTCCACGTCACTGCGAGTGAGCCCCTCGGTCCACGGCTACCGCTTCGACACGGCCCTGCGCAAGAAAGCCGCGGCCAACATCTTCGAAAGCATCAACGAGGAGTCCCTACAAAAACTCTTCAGAAACTCCGGAGACAAGAAGGCAGAGGAAAGAGCCAAGATAATCCTCGCCACCGACCAGGACATGGAGGAAAAAACGAGAGCACTAATGGCATTAAAGCAGAGGAGAAAAGACAAACTGCTCCAGTTCCTGACATTTCGGAAATACTCCATTAAAGTTCACTGAACTGGCGGAGGGAGCAGAAATGGAGAACATTTTGTGACGGGACTGTTTGTGACCTCCTACCACACTCAGCATGCTCCGCTGCCCCGTGGCATCGGGGACTGGACAGACCACCCACAGGGCTTCAGCCCCACCGCAAACTGCGAGCTGACCGCGGCATCGCTGCGGACAGCAGCATCAGTGCCCGCAGCAGCATCGGTGCCCACGGCAGCATCCGTGCCCACCGCAGCACTGGTGTGGACAGCAGCACTGGTGTGGACACCAGGATCAGTGTCTGCGGCAGCATCACTGCCCATGACAGCATCGGTGCCCAAGGCACATCGGTGCCCACGGCAGCATCAGTGTGGACAGCAGTTTGGTGGCCAGAGGCTCACAGAGAGGGAGCAGCTCCACCGGGAGGCAAAAAAGCTCCTCCGGGCAGCCATGGGACTGAACTGGGGGGAAAACCACACGCCCGGGTGTGATACGGGACCTTCTGATGGACTTGGTGTAACTGACTTGAGCCGTGTGCTTTGCCTTTTCAGACTTGTTTCCTTAAAGCCTGAGCCCGTGCAGAGCCCTGGTGCTGTGGCTGGCAGGAGGCTCTGGAGACCGACCAGCTGCTGATCACGGTCACTTCACATTTGTTAAATGCACCCAAATGCAGCCGTCCAGGAACACATTTGCTCCAGAGACACTCTGCACCACTGTACCCTTCCTTCCCAAGCTGTGTGTGTGCAGTAAAAGTCGTTTGCACAAAAGCAATAATAATGACAGATTTCCCTGAATTTACTGTGAAGTTCCCTAATATTGCGCTCACTTACCATTAACACTAAAAATCTAAATATAATAACTACAGTTCTTCTCTGTGTAGGTTACAGTAACTATTAGATGAGTACTTACTTCATGGCAATATTTTATGACAATGTTATTATTATATTGACTATAATTTATTGCATACAGTGATGTGAAAATTAATAAATTATTAAATAAACACAAATTATCTTGTCTGAAATGCTCAGTTCTCCTGGGGTTAGACTTTTTTTGTCAATTCATAGAGACCCAGTTTAAGAGCAGACTACCTGCACCTCTCCTTCATTCCCCAGGTGTGGCTTTGGCAGCCCATTCTCAGGATATGGAGCAGTCCCTGGCTCCCCCATGGCCCCACTATCCCACCCGGCAGCACCAGTTTAGCCCACAGTTGCTATGGCAACCATGTCATTTCCCAGAAAGGTCTCACCAAATTTATTGTTAATCAACTCCAATATTAGTTTGCTCTCCAATAATAGTTTCCTATTACAAAGGAGAACGACATCTTCTGCAATGAGGAAAGAAAGGGGTAGAAAATGATGGTTCGGGGCCAGGGTGGGCAGCATGGCTCGTCAGCCTTTGACATCTCTGCAGAGCAGAGAAGGAACCTGGACTTGGCTCCTCATCACCCAAAGAAACAGAAGTAAGTTATGAAGCTTTGGCAGCAGAACTGGACTGTTTTTCTGCAGGTTGTGCTGTAGTATCATGATAGACAATGCTGAAAGTACTTAAAAATAGCAAAGACTGGTTATTTATAAGTCTGTCCTCTAATAACCTGATGGTTTAGATAAAAATGTTCCCATGACTCTGCTTAGAGCAACAAAGATAAAGCAGCTTGGAAGAGTGATAGCCCAGCTACAGTTTTTTTGCCTACAGTAAGAACTCCAAATTGCCAATAAGTCAGGGAGACTGGAAATAATCTTTTAAGTCACCTAATAGAATGGGCAATTATAATTATTTATAGCTGGAGTGGGATGCATGGTGATTTCCCCTCCCAGGAAGACCAGAGAGTAAACTGTTTTGGGATGAGCCTGTTTGAAAGAGCTTCCAAAGGCTTTTCAGAACTGCCCTTGCTCAGAAAAATCTGTCTCAGGGCAGGTTTGCTCCAGAGGAAGCTGCCAAATTTCCAGCATTCGACCCCTTCCAGAGCAGTGTCCCACACTCGCTGGAGCTGTTGCACCCATTGGTGACACATCCCCACAAACCCCCTATCCACAGTGACAAAAACTGGGCCTGTTTCCAAAAAAGGCCAAACAGGGCCATTCACTGCCTGCCCACAGCCCAGCTCTGCTCCACCCAGCCCTGGGATGGGACGCAGTTCCTCCCTTTGGTGGGTGTTCCCATCGGAGCAGCTTCTTGTGCGACAAACACTCACAACAGAAGCCAGCAGGGCAAGGACCCCCAGGCCCACCTGCCTCTGGGGTGTGTTACCTGCCAGGACCCAACGAGCCTGCTGCTGAGGATGCTCTGAGAACACCCCACAGGGACCAGATCAGCTCCTCACCGTCCTGCTGCTTCCCAGGGGCCTCGCTCTGCTGCTGGGGCTTTGCTCCCTGCTCCCCTGCTTTGGACCATTGAGGTGTCCTCAATGCACCGCCTGTGCCAGGGCCAGTGCTGGATTTGGCAGAGCCTTGTCACTCTCTGGGTCCCCAAAACCAAACCCAGCTCCCCAGTGCTACCGATGACCTGGGCAGCCTGGGCTATCATTTGCCAACAGCCTTTCCTTAAAAGGAAGCAAATCTGGCAGAGGCCATGATCATGGCAGACTGAACTCAACACCCACTGAAGTGGTTGCTGCTGGCATGTCCTAGGATTGCCCAGACAATCCTGTTCACAACATCTGCATAACATGACTGATAAGATACTCTGACTTGGGGATTTTATAGTCCCTCTTGTCTCATTACATTGAAATTATTAGCCCAAGTGGCATCCCTGATAAATAAAGGCCACTTACTAAGAAGTTATGTGATTATTGGATATTTACAGTGAAAAAAGTAAATTTTCCTTGTTTGCAGCCTGTCTGTTGCTTTGGCAGGTTTGTGCTCCAGGAATGTGTCTTACAGTGGGCTCAGCAAAAACTGCAGTGAATTCTCATGGACCACTGGCCAACAAGAGTTTGACATACGAATGTCCAACCATCCCAGGGCCCTTGCCCACATTGTGCTGCTGCTCTGCTTATCTCCAGGGCTGCACCAGGAGGGCTCAGAGCACCTGGGCTCATCCCCGGTGATTCGGTGTTTGTGGCAGCCCGTGTGCCAGGGAGGGCAAACCAAGCACTGCCAATCCAGGTGCCCAGGCTGTGCTGTGCTCTGTGGTCCCGCCGCGGTGTGTGCAGAGAGGTGTGGGCAGGGCAGGTCACCCGGCTGTGCTGGCACCCGTCAGTGCCGTCACGGGCGCTGCCGGGCCCTTCCTGAGCGCCCGGTGTCTCCGGCCAGACGCAGGGCCCATTGTCAGCCTCCCCACACAACAAACAGAGGAAAAGGCTGTTCAAGGAATTTCCTCCCTCCAGGAGCCGGGCGTTTCCATTAATTCTTCTCCATGAGTCAAACTGGCTGTACTGGGTGTCCCCCGTCCCAGCATCCTGAGGAATATGCATCTGAACAGCTAATTTTATCCAGCTTGTCTAACGCCCTGCTTAGCAGCCGTGCTGGGAGTGTGCTGGTGGTTCCCCACTACCACTGCTGGCTGGGGAGAAGCCACAGAAAGGCAAGACAGAAACTAAGGACAAGACTTTTGGCAGAAGCTCTGGCTTAACAGACTGGGGAAGATGGGGAGCAACTCACAAGGTGCTGGAAAGAGAGAGCCCAGAGCAAAGGGGGTGTCAGTGACCCTCCTGTCCATGAAAAGATGGGGTTGGAACAAGTCAGTGGCCCAGCTCAGCCTGACCACAGTGTTCAGGAGGAGATGGGGATGTTCCCCAGTATCTGAACACCCAGTACTGTGACCTTCAGTTTCTGGTGAAATCCAGCACACAAGGCATGAGCAGAGTCCAAAGAGGAGCTGCGCCAGCCCTCGCCCAGCCGTGTTTGTGTGTGGGGAGACAGGGTGCCCTGGTCAACAGCAACACCTCCCTGGCAAGCTTCCCTTCCACACCATGGAGCAACAGGCAAGTTAAAAATTAACTGTTGAGCTGAGCTTCTGCTCTGCTTTGCCCAGAGGGACAGACTCTGCTTTGCAAACCAGTGGAGCAACAGCCTGGGTGTCCCTGGCAGCCCTGGCTCACAATGGCATAGGGGGTGCCTTGTGCTTGTGAAAACAGTCACAGATGAAGCATATTTCATCTGCAGCTGCCGAGGGAAACCTCTGCTCTAAAGCAGGTTAAATGTGAGTGACAAGCTGTAAAGCGTGAGATTTGTGGATGTGCTAGTGTGGGTTTCACAGAAAAGAGCTGGTCTGGGCTTTAAAAGCACAAATGCCACACACACAGCAAAATGATGCTCCAGTGTCACTTTGAAGGGATAGACAAGGCTATTTATGAGAAGAAAAGCCTCTAAAATACTGCAGGCAATGGGAGATAGCACAGTTACCATTTATCTTTGCTAAAAAACAAAACTCGGGCCATGACCAGAATCTTAATACACAACCCTGAAAAAACCCCTTATTCCCACTGAGCTGCACCCTGAACTGGTGCCTGTGGCATGGCACGAGCATGCTCTGCCGTGGGAAGCAGTGACATTTTCTGGTTCATGGCTCCCAGCTGGGGGGGCTGGACAGTGAATCAGAGCTCAGCCAGCCGGCACCTCCCGGCCCGCGGCTCCCCGGTGCGCCCACGCAAAGGGAGCATCATCGGGACAATCATCAGGAGAATCATCGGGACAATCATCCGAGCGAGCGCAGGCAGCTGCTGGGGCTCAGCACCGCGTTCTGCATCCTCCTCCGTGGAAAACCCGCTTCTTCCAATGACTGAGCACTGCCCCGGGTCTGGGGCGGGTCACTGATTCATTCCACAGCCATCAGTTCCCAAAACACCCGTCTGGAAACGCCGTGGAGCAGTTCCTCGGTGCTGCACACCAGGCAGCTGTGCTGTTCCCTGCTTGCTCCCTGCCGTCCCCCCGGAATCACACTGCCGCACCACGCTGGAGGTGGCCCTGGGGGCCGGGACCCATCACTCCGGGGGAAGGGATTCCCAGTGCTGGCAGGCAGCTGTGTGAAAGCTGCTGCTCTCCCACATCGTCGGAAAATTCCATTTTTAAAACACTCATGCACGTGAAAAAGTGGATTTCCACTGTCTTTGCAAAGTAGAGATGCTTTAATGCCTCAAGGAATTAGGCAAAATCTGACACAATACCTGACACAACTCAAAGTACTTTCTCTGCCTGCTGCTGTTTCTGCTTGGACCATAATGGAAAGGGAAGAGAAAAATGCCGTATTGTGCTTCCCAGACTGGCCATATTCCAGCTGGGTTCTGTTTAAAATTCACCTGCCATCCCAAATGCTGAAAATATTCCAATCCAGACACGGTTTTTTCTCCCCCTCTTCCTGAATGGTAAAGTACGAGACACAATTTTTCATTTAGAAATATGCTTGGGAGCCATCAGACCCTTTCCCTCCACCAGACTTTCTGGGAGGCTCTGATTTGCACCCTCACCCTGGTGCCATTTTCTGAGCCAGTTTGCAGGATGGCAGCACAGGGCTGCCAGAGAGGACAAGGACAAATATACAACTCTAAGGCAAATTGAAACCTTGAGCAGAGTGCAGTCCATGGAAAAATTCCAGGTGACTTGAAGGATTTTATACAGAAGTAAAAAACCTTTAATATATTATGCAGAAAGTGCTGCCAAACACATGCTGGTTTCATCCTGATTCAAACAATAAACTTCTTCCTAAACACAGAATGTTTTAGCTACAGTAAAAGTATGCAAAAAACATGTTATGAGGTTGGAGAGACATTCATCAAAGTCAAGGACCAGGCAGACCCGAGCCCACGCCAAGGGGCTGCCTGAGGGGCTGCCCCAGGGTCTCTGTGACCGGGACACCCCAGGTTTAAAGTGGCCAATCCCTGCCTGTGTCCACTTGGACCGAGGCTCAGCAAACTCCCCCCCCAAAGCACTGCCAGGCACATCCCCTGACTCCCAGGAGAGCTTGTGACAGAAACTCTTACACACTTGATTGCAGAGCTTACAGTTTGCCATAAGCAAATAAATTAGCTATAATTTAATATTTGATTGTAAGATTTACTGTTCTACCCTTTACAGCTTCACAGGTGGATACCCAGTAATTGAGCGAAAGGAAGAGCCCCATTAATTCCCCGCAGTGGGGACGGGCTGTGGCAGCACCACTGGGGAAACCTTCTACCACCTCTTTCCGTGCAGGGAAAGATGAGGAAGCTCCTCCTGGCTTTAGGGGGGCAATTATTGCTCTTTGCCTGTAGTTGATGCCTGGAGCCACACACACCCACTCCGTCATGGGGCAGAGCAGAGTTCAGAGTCTCCTTACAGAACCCGGCTTGGTTTGGCACAAAACCCATCACTGACCTGAGGCTGCTATTACAGAGTGAAATTCAGCTTTGCTGTGACTTTGAAACCCTTTGATTTTGAATAATGTAACCTAATTTTTGTAAGATATTAAAGCTCAGTCAGAACCCAAACTTGAAGCAGTGCCCCAGTATATTTTAGCAATGGAAGTTGCTAAATTGCTAGATTGCATCACACACTTCAAAAGTTGGAGGCTGGGGCTCACCTCCCTTCTTAATTTCAGCTATGTAGAGAAGGTGCTCCCTACCATAACATTAAAAAAATCATACCTGCGTGTACTGTTTTAGGTCAAGTGTTCCTCAAAGTTCTCTAATCGTGTTGTCTGTTGCAACACTGTTCTCTGCAATCTGTAGTTTGGTCAGCATGTTTGGGTCCTTCTCCAGGATGGGTTGAAACACAGTCTGATTCCTCAAAGTCCCATCCTGTGGGAACTACATGTGCAGTGTGAGCTCTTCCCACACAGCTGCAGATAAAAGTCTGCAGGTGTCAGTGCCAGGGAAAAGCTAATAAAAGAATTCCATTTTGGACTCTTTTTTCAGGGTTTGGCTAGTTCAGGTATTGAGTCCCAAATGCTGCCCCTTGTCACTTCGTGCCAATTCTTAGTTTAACCTCGAGCAGTTGCAGGGATCTTTCTCAGAAACATCTCTCTTCAACCAACGAAAGAAGCCTTTTTGGAAGGCAATACCCTTACCCTGCTGCAGGCTGAGCCCTGACCAGGCAAATCCACATTATCTTCAGCCGCAGAAAACATCACCGAGGCTGGCCTGGCCTCAGCCTCACGCACCCCTCCGACAGCCAAATCCCATTCACCGGAACGGGACTTCAGGTTAAACATCAGCTGCGTGCTGCAGAGCATGGCAGAGTATTGCCAGCAATTCCACATTTCAACATCATTTATATAACTTTTCCTTTACTTAGTAAAGCAGGAGATCGAGCAGCAGCGTTAAGCCCAGCCCCGGTGGCTTCTCTGCGCCTCCAGGCGCTTCGGCAGCTTGTGGGGCCGCCGCCCTCCTGTGGCTGGAGAACCACTCGAGCTGGAACAACACCAGCTTCAGAATCTGATGGAACATCACTGAGCCACCAAAGCAGTAACACCGGGTAACACCAGAGTAAGGTGGGCATGAAGAGCCTGGACACACTAACTGGTCCCAGGAACTCCCACCGAGGGCTATTGGCTCTGTAAAGTTCATGCATGCCAAAAGTTTTCCAAGACAGGAGGTTTGGGATAAATGCTTCACCCCAGTGACTCACCAGTTTCCACCCCACGTTCCAGGTTTCCTATTTGTGCTATAGCAACAGTAAATGCAACGCATTTTGTGGGGTGTTTCCTATGCTAATCTCCCTTTGCTGAAGCAACACTGAGGAGACCAGGAAAGACCATCAGCACCCGAGCCCAACACTCAGCTCCGGCAGCGGGCTCAGAGTGATGCATGGCCACATCAGACACTGTGCAAGGATGCCAGCAGGGTGCAAGTGCTGCTGCCACACCCCGGACGTGGGGCCAAGGCCACGGCGCTGGTGACGCAGCTCTTGGCTGCAGAAGGGGAAGGGCAGGTGGAGGCCAGAGGGAAGAACAAGTGACATCAGTGCCAGGGCAGGAGGAGGCTGTGAGACCACGATGGGGAGTGCTGCTGCAAGCCCCCCCACCACCTGCCCCCTCACCGTGCCAGGGCCCTGCAATCACTGCACCAGCATCTGTGGAGCAAAACCCATGTGCCTCAGAACCTGTGTGTCACAGATTCAGCTCCTCTGTGTCTCAGCCAAAAATTGCACTGCAGGAAAGCAGTGACTGACGAGGGCAGTGACGCAGGTGTATTGTGACTCTAAAAATCCAAAAGATATAGGGAACTGCTCAATCAATCAACAACCCAGCACAAGACTTCTCTCTCTGCGTTCCTGGGGAATGTCCACAGCCAGCATTCTGACAAGGAGCCGTTCGTTGTCAACATGCTGCATCAACCTCGGCAGCCCACACTGCTGGGAGCAGCAAAATCACACCAACAACTGCCCAAAAATGTGCATGCTTCCAAGTGTTATAAACTGCAAGGGACTCCCACTGCACCAACAAAGCCCTGGGCGAATTCAGAATTAAAGCACCCTTAATTCACTTAAAGGGATATGTCAAAGCCTCCCTTAATTGTGATAAATCCCATTCCTTCATCTGAGAAGGTGACATTTCATGGCAAATAGTCCCAAGAAATTGAGTGGAACAAGGAAGAGTTTCCTGTTTTATAAGTGATTTCCTGTGATGACCAGGATGGGAGCAGTTGGCTGCATGGCTGGTGCTCAGGTTTTTTAGGTCTTTGTTGTTCCCAGGCAGACAGATGGAATTTGTCACAAGAAACTAATCAGGGACACTGAGACCTAGTTGCATTTACAGGGATAAAATCTCAGTTTGAGGAGTCATTAGAAACCTGCCCCTCACAAGCACGCTGCCTGCTAAGTCACAGACCATTTCCCAGGCAAACCATTTCTTTAGAGCCTGGCAGAATGACTGGGAGGAGAGCAGTGGGAGTCATGCACGGCATCATTAACCCAAGTCTGTCCTTTCTCCCACAGTGCAGAGGAGCTCATCACTTCAGCAGTCAGAGGGGTGTGGGATTTGGGAGAGGGCCAAAAGGAGCAGTCAAGTAACTTGGCCTTTAAACCATGCACTTGGTGTCCCTCTGGGGCAGACAGGTCCCCAGCTCCTCCAGTATGGAGGTCAGGTTGAAAATCCCCTTTCTTCCCTAGAGAGGGGACAAAGCATCCAGGACCCCCACAAGCACCCAGCAACACCAGCAGCCAAAATGAACTTCCAAGCCGGCCCACCCTTCTGGTGCCTTCACCTCTGTTCCAAGGCTGCTCCACCGGGATGCACACTGGGAGCCCTGCTGCCTTCCCAAAAGGTGGAGGAGAGATGCCCCTGCACGCTCCAGTTGAGGGGCTGCCAGGTGTCAGGGGCTGCTGGGTATCGAGGGCTGTAGGAGGTTGCCAGTCCAGCACCCAGTTGCCTTCAGGGAGCATTTTCTGAGCTCTGGTAGGTGGAATTGCAAACAGGAAAGTGCTGAGCCGGCTGGGAACAAGCTGTTCGCCTGCCCCTGAGTGTCTCTCTCCCAGCAATATTTTAATTCCAGCTCAAACTGCCAAGAAAAGGAGCTCCTTAATCAGCAAAGCCGAGAGGAAGGGCAGCTCCCGTTCCTGCATGCCGTGGCAGGGTGTCCCTGTGGCTGTACTATCTCTGGCCACCACCCTTCCTTCCCCTGCAGCTGTCAGGCTTGTGGCCATGCTCGTGCCAACCGTGCAAAAATCCCTTCCCAAGTCCTCATGAAGACCAGCACACACCAAATCTGCCAGATCCTGCTGCAGCTCTTGGTCTCCCCGGAAAGAGGGGCTGCTTTGGTGGACCAGCGAACATCCCACCAGAAATGCAAATTTCCTTGATTTATGCTTTTCCAGAAAACTTGGCCTTCATGGTTTATCAAACCTGGTGCATTCCAGACAGAGGGATGATGTCCCCCAGCTGTTCTTTGCCATTTCTCTGATATTTCCATTATCGCTGCTGCAGCACCCAGCAAATTCTGCCTTGTACCAAAAGCCATTTCTGACAAATTAGGTTAAAAGGAAGTAGTGAAAAACTAAAAGCTCTTCATCTAATCCTGCCACCTGGAAAATCAGCAGAGAAATATAATTTTGTAGTCTTTCAAATTAAATCAGATTCTAGGCACTCTGTTGTTGAGTGCCTAGAATAGCTCTGCTCAACCATGACTAGGTTTAGGCACGTTCAATTCATGGCAAAGCAGTCCCAGTTCAGAGATGCTGCTTTTAATTTTATCCTCACACTATTTTTTAAGATTTTATAGTTTGCCCCAGCCATTCCCCATAAATGAGGTCTCAGCAGGAGGTGGCCTTTAATGGCAGAGCAGCTCAACCACAGAGTGGAGGTTGGGGACCTGCACATGGGTCACAATATCTGTCTGTGTTTTGTGTAGCCTTTCCCTTCCCTGGAGCCTGGGGCTCCCATCACCACCGCTGAACCCACAACAGATCCAGCGCCAAGGGCTCCCACCAACCCTTCAGCCTGGGGGCTCCCACCTCATGAACAGCTCTGCTCCCTGGCACTGCTCATGTTTCGCACTCACACCGAGGGCATGTGAATGTTCTTGCTGCTTTTGCCGGGTTCCCTGGGTGGCTGTGCTCTGAACTCTCTTCTGGCTGCTGCTCTCCAGTGCCAGCCCTGCCCAGGAGCAGTCACTCCCACCTGTCTTTGATGTTTTGTATAAAACTGACCTGCACATGATTTTGTGTCTTTCTATTCTCCTTTCAGCATATAAAATACATCCACGAGTCCCTCTGTGCTTTGCTTTATTCTATTTTTTTCCCTGATTGCTTTTCACATGCAAAGTCCGGAATGTCACATCTGGTCTTCTGTCATTTTCCTACAGGTTTTCTGGGGAACCTTAGACCGGTTGCATTAGAAGCAGCAGAAATGATTGAAAGTATGATGGTGCTGAGCAGTCACCTGGGGCCCCGTCTTCCTGAAGCCTCAGGCTTTGAAGTTGGAGCTGTTTGGGAGCTTGAGCTCCGTGCAGCACTTGGCTCCTGCAGCCAGCTACAGCAGCGTGTCACCACAGCTGGGTGATGGTGCTGCCAACACTCACCTCCTCTTTTTCAGGCCTTCTTTGCATATTCCCCTATAACCGTTCCAAAAGGGCAAACACCTGCAATTCTTTCCTTTCATTGTGAGCCTGAGTGCTCTCCAGTGAACTTCTGCTGTTTCCTGAGGAATTATGGACTGGAATTCAGTAATTATGGGCCTGGATTCATCCCTCCTTAACTAGCTTTCTCTGCAGAGAAATAACAAAGCTGGCTGAAGAAAACTTACCTGGGGCTGCTGAGATTTCAGTGTGAGACTTTCAAAGTTTTACATTTAACAGGTTTAAGGATCATGAAATGTTTCTCTTCTTTTCCTGGCCTTGGAAGGAGCAGGGCTGCTCACGTTCCTCCGGGGCTCCGGCTCTGCTGACCTCTGCAGGCAGTGAGGCAAGGCTACAAAGGTGACATCAATGACAACAGCTATTTTTATAGAAAAACAGAAATGAGATCTTTCTCATTTCTTCAAATGAAAAACCCCAAACAAACAAGAGTAAACATGAATGAGGTGTTTCATTCTGAGAAGCTTTTCTGGTATCAAGAGATATGATCTTACACAATATGGTGTTTTGGTTTGGTTTCTCTCTTGTTTTCCTAATTTACAATGTGTTTTAGCATCTCTGCAAAATATCCCTCAGGCTGCCAATGGCAACAGGACCTAGAGTGGTGATTTAACATGAGAGAATATGTTCTCTTACACCATTTTCTCACACTCTTCCCTTTGTGCTGTGATGTCATTAAACCACTTAAAACCAGGTGCAGATGCTGCACCTCCATCCTCTCCCTCTGCTGGTGGCCGTGAGTTGTCCTTCTGTCACAGACCAATGCTGTCCTTCAGCAGCATCTGCCTCTTCTCTACCACCTGGCACCTCACTGAGATCCAGTCCCTCCTGGGCATGTGGCTGTGAGTGATCCCAGGAGCTGGCCCTGCGAAGAGGAGGAGGAGGATGATGAGGAGGAGGAGGTTGTCTCCCTGGGAAGCATTGCCCTGCGACAAGTCCTATGCTCACCTGAAGGCATTTTGCATTTGAGGACAGTGACATTCACTGAGTCAGGCTGCACATGTCAGCATGGGCACACTGATATCACCCGAGTGGACACTCATTGCTGCTCCAGAGATTTAACAACCATTATCATAATGAGTCTAAAGCAAAGGCTGTGGAAAAGCCAGCAGCAATTCCTGCCAACCAGCACAGCTGTACGGGCATGAGGGAGCAGAGCTGCTGGGAGAGCAGCTGGGCTCAAATGGATCACAGTAGGAGGGGAAAGAGAAGCTGAAAGACGCTCCCTTTGCCCACAACCTG
>NW_008236162.1:3263818-3282620 GCF_000691975.1 Corvus brachyrhynchos
TAGCTGAAAGCCGCTCCTTTGACCCAAATCTGGCTCTTTTCCATGTGCAGGGAAGGCAGTTTGCACTGCTGCTCCAGAAGAAGATTAATTTACTGCTCCTCTCTGGGCAGGTGTTGATGGATTGTGTGTGGAACAGCAGAATTTCCCCAGACCTGAGATGAAATCAAATCTCCAGGAAATGTTTCACTCCTCATATACAGGGCTATCTAGAAAAGGCAGCTCCTCAGGAGTATAGCTTTACCTGCAATCATCTGCAGCA
Organism: Corvus brachyrhynchos; assembly: GCF_000691975.1. Lineage (NCBI taxonomy): Eukaryota > Metazoa > Chordata > Aves > Passeriformes > Corvidae > Corvus > Corvus brachyrhynchos. The sequence continues at coordinate 3,264,078 of NW_008236162.1, forward strand.
GTTTGTTTTGTTTCCTTTAAGGAGACTCGAGGGTGCAGTAAGAGGCCATTTCAAGGATCTGAAGGAGAGGTCAGGGTTTGATCTCTCTCCATGGCCTTGTAAGTAATTACTGGCAGGAGGGAAGGAGGCAATACAGGTACAAAGGCTCAGAGAGGTCACAAGAAGTTATCCAAAGCCAGCAGACAGAAACCCATCTCTGCCTGGATTTGGGGGAGACATGGGAACTGCCACTCTTGGAGCAGGACCGAGGCCACTCACCCACCACCCACTGCTGGGGCACAGCTGGAGGATTAGCTCCATCCATGACCTGCTTTTAGTTTTCTCCATCCCTCTCCCATCCCCACAGGCAGACAGCTGAGCACTGGGCAGCCTGGGCGCATGGAGCAGCTCTTGGCAATATCAAGCTCACCTGTCTTTAACTCCACAGTTTGAAAGCCCAAATCCTCAACACTGCCACTTGGAGAATTTCTTACATGCCATCTAGTTTTAGTGCTATTCTATTTCATTTGCTACCTTACCTTAATAATTTTTTAGCACTCATTCAGTTTGCATTTCTCTCTCTTTTCATTTTCATCTGTTCCTGATATTTTATTTTTCCAATAAACTAAGTAATTTAATGGCCCTAATCCCAAGCCTCCTATTTAGAGCATGGATGTGGAGGCTGCAGAAAGAAGCCTCAATTTAAATCTGTCAGTCAAACATAACTTAATCTATAATCTTCTTTATATATAAAACTGCTCCATGGGAAGGAAACCATGACTGGGATTCAGTTTAACTTTAAAATACCCAGCTTTACACCTTTCTAATGCTCGCTCCTCTTATGTACAGGCTGTTAGAAAAAGGCAAAGTTATACAGGCCTTGGACAACACAAAGTCGCAACAGTTTAAGTAAAGAGGTGATTGCAGAGGCTTTGAAGGGCCCGAGGCCACATCCCCGGTGCCATCACCGTGGCACAGGCACTGAGATGCAGCTCTGATGTTTTTCTATTGTTTTTCCATTTCTGGACCTCTAAAAAAAGTGAAGGGAATCAAAGACACTGAAGATAATTGCTTCTTTTTGTTACCATTCCTGCCTGCTGTCAGACAGTCCACAGATTTGCCAGAGGCTACGGCTCAGGGCCGAAGCACAGTCCCAGGCAGCTGTAGGTTGGACAGAGCCAAGGAGCTCTGGAGTGAGGACACTGAACAGGGAATGTTCCTCCCTGCACTCCCTGTGGCTCCATCTCCTTTGCTGGTTCTGTACTGGACAATGTTCAGCCCCAGGACATGTGCAGCACCTGAGATCCCCCCCGAGCACAGCAGGAAGGCACCTCACCGACAGCCGCAGCCGCTGGTTCATCACCCGCCCTGCTCGGGGCAGTGGTATCAGGCAGAAGCAGAAAATGTTCAACAAGACTGGCAGCACGAGAAAAGAGCTCCTGAAATCAATCATGCAAGACAGCAGCTAATTACCAGACATCATGCCTTCCCAATCCCTGCTCCCATGGCCCCGGGTGTTACAGACACAGGAAGGGTTTTTTTCAGTGGCTTGAGCCCCTTGGGGCAACAGGCTGCTGCATGCTTCCAGCATGGCCAAGACTCCTCTACAACGTTTGGTTTTGGCACTTCAGTCTGGTTTACGTTCTCTCCAGTTCACTGGGATCAGGACCTGTACAAACAAATCCTTGTGTCTTCTTCCACAGGTGGGATCAGAGGCTGGGGAGAAGCTTGTGGTGTGAGAACTCACTGCCCTGAAGCATCAAGTGCTAAACAACTGTGCTCTCACAGTGTAATGAGTTGTGTTAATTTGATGCCATTCTTCATCAATCATTAAGGAACTTTCATCAAAGTTTCACCACCAGCTGGATGCTGAGCGGGTGGCTGAGGGGTCCCTGCACCTCCAAAGCTGCAGCAGAGCAGTGCAGGGCACATTCACAAAGACACTGTGAGTGCCAGAGCTCCAGAGCCTCAGAACTTGGGACGTCTGTCACACACCTCTGCTCATCTGGGTGTATCTTGGGGTAAATCTGCAACACTGAACCAAGCGATTTCTCCTCTAGAAAGTTCTCATGGGCTGTTTGTTTATTTTTGTCTAGTCCATCACTGATGGCTCTGTGGCAGAAGCTCAGCCCCAGCTCTGTCAAAGTCCAGAGAAATCACTGTGCAATTCTGCCCTGAGTTGGAGCATCCAAAAGCTGCCACAGTCAATATAATCTGGGCTGCAGCAAACAGCCTGGCAGCTGGGTGCAATAACCATTTAGCAGATAACCACATTTTATTCTGACCCTTATTTCATCCTGCAGCAATTAGCCAGGAAAAAAGGGCCTCATGACACTGTCATTTCAGCCTTGTGTTGCAGCATGTTTAGGTAGGCAGAACCTAGACGTACCTTCTGGATCCTGAGTAAAAACACCACTCATGGCTGCTAGTTCACATCAGTTTTCACAACTACAGTGTGAGGGAAAAGCTACTGCTGGGTTTAACCACCTCAGAGGACGATTTTGAACAAACCTGAAGCAACCCAGTGAGCACTGTGAGGAGGCAGCTGCACTCTCGGCAGTGCAGCCACCCGGGCTGGGAATGAGCCCCCCCACCAGCACTCAGACATTTATCCCATGTTAGGTCCTTCCCTTTGCTCCACCTTAAAATAAAAACATGAATTTGATGTCCATATTCTAGTCTTCTGAAATGACATCTTCCCCATAAATATCTTCTCAGTAGTCCCAACCCCAAGCCCAGCTCCAATAAAAGTGTTCTTTATGGTTACTAGACAAGTGAGATGTCACTGGACTGAACAATTACCTTCAAATATCTGCCCAGAACTGGCTGGGAGTGGAAATCAGCTTCTTCCTCCCCAGGTACAAATCCATAATGAGGATTTATTTCCAAGGCAGTGGAAATGAGGTAATCCCTCTCCTTCTTGAGGTGGGATAAGGAGAAAGAAAAAAAAAAAAAGCCAACAGAAATAGTACAAGTTAGTGAAGCATCTGGAAAAGCAAATGATTTGCAGGAGGCAGGGGCAGGAGGTCAGTAGCATAGAACAGCTTTGAGAAATAAGGGGAAAGTTATGAGTTTGCCTAATGCTGACCTGTGCGGGGGCACGGGCAGGAGGCTGGCACAGGCACGTGGCCCTTCCTTGGGTTCAGCCTCCTCAGGGATCCTGCAGCACCTGGGAGCAGACACCAGCCCTTGGGACAGCCAGCTCCCAGTTACTATCAGTCTCTCAGTTATTCTTGATTGCTCTAACATCCACCAAAAATAAGTGTAATATTGAAATCACCTGAGGAAGCACTGAGTAGCAATGTGCTGTTCCTACCAGCTGACAGACAAACGATCAGGACAGACAGACACTGATGGGCCTGGAACAAGCTGGGGTTACTCTGGCACAGGATAAATCTTCACTTGTGGGGATGGCCCTTTTCTGCCTGTTTTGTTTCAGTAAGTTCATTACTATAACAACCCTATTTCTGTAAAGAATATAAAATTGCCGTGAAATGAAGCAGATGAGGAGAAATTGTATCATTCGGGAAACCAAACTGATGCCCAATCTCTGCTTCAGCAAAGCCACAGTGGATTTGTATTGCCCTGTGCAAATGTAGTGACTTGAGAAACTGTGTAAATTAGGATAAAGGTGTGTATTTATGGGAAGAAATTGAGGAAAACCATCTCATCTCTCTCCTGGGATTCATACCCCAGGTTTGCTATTGGCTTTGCTCTCTGCCGAGCCCCAGCAGCTCAGAGGCAGAATCTGTTGATGCTACAGAAAGCAAAGTTGTGCAGAGCAGTCAATGGGAAATAATAGATATCAATTACACAGCTTGAACTGCCGACTGGATCAGGTTTTATAACTCTTTACTCTTGTGGTCTTCTTAATAAATCCATTGGGAGAGATGTCATATCCTTTATAGCAATATGTTTCAATGTTTTATTTCCTATGGAGGAGCAACTGGCCACTTTACAAAATGCTCCTTGGAGTCTCCCACAGCCTCATCAAGGAATCAAAATTGGTGTGAGATGAACATGAGCTGTTTGTTCTCTCATACAGGGACCAGTTTGCCATAACATTTGGATATTGCTGCTGGAAATCAGATGGATTCCTTCTCTTCTGCTTTACGACACGGGCAGCTTCTGAGGAGTGTGGGAGCCTTCCAGTGAGGTGCTCAAAGCTCAGGTCACCTAAAAGAAAATCACACATTGGGGAGAACCTGCATTTTTGTGGCAGGCAGAAAACAGCATCACTCTGCGGGGGTGTGAGATTTTCCAGCCCTGCAAGTGCAAGGAAAGAGCAGACACATCCCTCAAATGAAGGTAAAAAATTATCTTGAACAGGGGTAAAAAAACCCCTCGTTCTTGTCTATCACTTGCAGCCTTTTATCTGCATTTTTATTTAAACCAGCCACCATCTCAAGCACTGGAAGCAGAAATGCAGCCTTCTTCTGTGGCACCTTCCCTATGGTAAATCTAATTAAACAGCCATTAAAATATGTCTTAGCTTGATTGTATCAAGGTGACCTGGAGCTCCTGCTAAACGTTAGCAACAGCATTCCCCACAAACTGGCATCCAAGAGGGAACAGGCAGTACTGTTTCTCCTGATGTGGCCTGTAGATGAATGTGGTTATTAAAGTGCTTTGTGTACCACAGATTTCCAAATAAATGAATCTAATTTTCTGGCAGCTGAAGCGCTCTGTGTGCCACTCCAGTGCTCCCAGCCAAGGCTGGCATCCCAGTGAGCATCCCGGCTGGGCTCTGGTTCTGCAGCACTCCGAGCAGGATGCCAGCAGCCATGGGGGCTGGCACACGTGGACAAAAATGCCAGGCAGCATTGCCAAAAGCCTGGCCAGAAGAAAAGTGCTAAAATATCAGAAAGGAGAGGAGAGAGGATAGAGTTTTACCTGCAACAGCCAGAGCAGCTTCCACCTCTGTGGAAGGTCCCTCCACCTGCAGACAACAAGGCTGATTGTTTCCTAGCCCAAGTAAACACCTGGCTGGGAGTTTAAATATCTTTAAATCCCTAAGTCTCGATTCAGATTAAAATCTGGAAATATTTCCTTGATTTACACTGGCTTGACCTCCAGCGTCAGAACCACACACAATTCATACTCATGATGCAAAACTCTGTAGACCAAATTCCACATCCCTCCTCACAACTAGACCTGCTAATGCCCAACAAACAAATATCTGTTTTATAAGCAATTTATCATGCTCAGGTTAATGATAGCAAAATGCTGCTGATGAGATTGAAAACTGGGAACAGTGTCTGTTCATTACTGCAGGTTTTTTCATGCACCCTAAGAAGGATCATTATGCTAAAGAAAATGTTCACCAGGTACTAAATCAGACAGATCTGCAGCTAAAAAACTATTTCCTTTGGTTGTTACCTTATGTTTGACTTCACAAATTTATTCCTTAAACTGCAGCTACGGTTAAAAATAGGAAATATCCCACCAAGCCGCAAACTAGCTGAACAGGTGGGAAATGTCTCACTTCCCCCTTGCACATGTCAGCAGCCACAATTTGGGCACTGGGGCTACACGACTGTAGAAATCTCTCCCTACGCTGTGTGCAGGGGGCTGGAGAAGCTGGAGACACATGAATGATGAATTCCCAGGTGCAGTGATAGAGGAATGAACTAAGTTTAAAAACAAAATAGAACAAGGAGAGATGGAGCCAGGTGGTAGCACAGAGCTCCTGTTCCCCGGGCTTTGGCAGCCCTGGAAAGCCTTGGAAAGGCAAACACCCTTCCTGTACAGCCCACACAGGTTTGCTCTGGGCACCTTGACAGCGGCCACATATTAAACTCTGGGCTCAGCCCAGGGTATGACAAACATGCTTCAATGAATGACAGTGTGCACCAAGATCACCATAATTTGGGACCAGCTTTACACAGTCACTGAGCCTATGGAGAAGCCTGGCCAATGCCCTTCCCAACATCACCACGTCCCCAGAGGATTAACTGTGCAATCCAGCATTAGCTGGGTCAGACCTGGGGCTTCCGGCTCACAAGAGCAGCTCACAGGTTTGCTTCTAACAGCAGCACCATGTGCCTGTGGCACTGAGTTTCATAGGGGCAGTTTTTAAAATTCTGGTTTTATTTTCAGATCTTTGTTGTTCTGTCTTGGTTTGCATTTGAATTTCTGATTAAAACATGTTTTTTTATGAATCCTTCAGCTATTATGATACATCTCTGCCGAGTAGGGAAGGCACAGTAAAACTAATTAAATGCTATCCAAGAACTTCACTCTGCCATTTACAGAAACACATTAAACTGTGAGGAACGGCTCCTTCAGAATCATTGCAAGGGGTGCACAGCCGGCTGAATTTTCCCATGATGGACAGTCTGGTACCAGGGCAGTCAGCAGGGAGCAGGCTCACGGGCAAAGACCAGCACAGCACGGTACCCTGCTTGGCAGGTGGGAGACGACACTTATCTGCAAGTGCTGGTTTTGAGCAAAGATGCAGCGAGGGAAGGGGATGACAAACACAGCAGAGAAAGGGGGTGATGTACACAGCGAGGGAAGGGGATGACGTGCACGATCCAGAGTCACCATCTGCTCAGCTCCAGCACAGGGCACACGCAGTGTGGGGTTCACAGCCTGTCCCTGCAGGGCCAGGACCCGATGCTGAGATGGGCACAGCGCTGCTCTACCCACCCCCTTCACCTGGGGCAGAGCATGGCCCAGGCTGCTCCCACCTGCTCCCACCAAACCACTTTGTCACTGTCACCAGGAACACTGAGAGGAATAAGAGCAAAAGCAAGTGAAGGGCCAACATGGAGGATCACTCTAGGAAGGGACATGGGGACATAAAGGAGCAGTTCTATGCAGAAATCTACTGTCACAGGGGCTAATGAATTAAATGAAGTGGAAAGCATGGCATGAACGGGAGATTTGTTGTAGTGACTAATGTAATTAACCTCTACTGAAATAATTAAGCCTCCTAATTTGTGCTGCATGAGCAGTACAACTGCAAGGGCAGGTGTGGGCAGCCCTGCACTGACTGTGGGCAGCACCCACCGTGCCGAGGGGCTCTGGATCTCCTCTGCTCTGTGGAGCTCCTTGGCTTGTGCTGTGAATAAACCCCACAGGTTTAGGAAGAAAAAGTTCTGATCACAAATATCCAACAAAATGCTATGGTCCATTCCTCTTGGACTTACCTGCCTCCTCATAAACGGTGACATTTTTTCTTCCTTCAGCACAGGATTGCTTTATGCCAGTCAGAGAAACAGGGTTTGTTGTCTCTAGTTATTAATTTACTTTTATTGACTGCAGTGCCTTTCCTCATTTTATTACCCAATAGCTCACACCAGCAGAACAGCTTTTCTTTTAGGTTACACATAAACGTTTGACTTTCCCAAGCGGGCACCAAGGAGAGGCAAAACCACTGCGGCTCCTGCTGGGTGCATCTGCTGCCCTGGCCCCTGCTGACCCCAGGGACACCTTCTGCCAGACCATGTCTCTCACAGCCCCATCCAACCAGCAAAAACGCTGATCCCTTTTCCCCACTTTTCACTGCTCAAGGCATATGATGAAAAAGCATAAGATTTAGATTGGGTTTTTTTTCTGTCCTAAAAATATGCTCTGAAATGCTTCCATTGTCCGTGTGCTGCTCCCTGTGATAAGACACATTTTCCCTCTATAGCAATTATTTTGAACACCACTATTAGACTGGCTGTGAAAACCCAAGAGCACCACAGAAGGTTCTGGGGATATTAAACCACCAGGTTCCCTGCTGCTGATGGACACGTCCCGCTGTGGTGCCGCGCTCCAGCCGGCGTCCTGCTGCAGCCAGGACAGCAGGGGGCTGGAGAGATTTTTTTTTTTTTTTTTTTGAGAAAACAGAGAGCTGAAATGAGTCCTCTACTAAAACAACTATTTGTGCTACAGCTAAAAAACAAAAAGAAAAGTAGCTCAGGTTCTTGGCTGACTTTGAAGCCCAACAGAAGAAATTCCCTGCTTTCCTGTCAGGAATGGGCAATGCAAGGTGATGGCTCAGAAGAGCATGGCAGCCCAGCAGGGACAAGATGCCTAGAAGCTCTGTCCCACTTCCCACCACATTTAGGGTTGTGCAGGACCCAGCTGGGAGCAGCAGCTCTGGGGCAGAGGATTAACAGTGGGCCAGTGCCAGGGTGAGGGGCAGAGCAGACCCTGGGGATGGCCCAGTGCTGCTGCTGGTGTGTGGAGCTGGGTGAGCACATCCCCACTGGGGCCATCGGGCTGCTGCTGGATTAACGAGAGGCAGCATCAATTCTAATTCACTGCATCCCTGTCAGCAGTGCTGAGTAACACAGCTGCTCTCTAAATTTGATTATAGCTATATCACCGCTGCAGATAATTGGGGGACATGTCATCAGTCTTACATGAAGTACAGCGTGTATTTTGTCTTTCAGTCGTATTTACTTTAACTTCACGAAAGGATTAAATGAAGTTTACAGTGATATGCAACAACTGTTGTGAGAAGGTGAGGATTCAACTGAGAAAAAGAAAGAAAAATCCCCCACAAATAGGAAAAAATGAGCTCAGCACTGTCTTATCCTCCCTTCCTCACTCTGCTGTAGATGATTTTCCCAATTCTGCTCATGACCCCAGAGGAATTCCTGAGAAGAAATTTAGGAGCAATACCTCCAGAAGTGCCCTGGTCCATGTGTAGGAACCAGAAGAGGCACTGCAGCCCTTGGCACACATGACTTGGAAACACAGGGGCACAGGGCACTGTCCTGCTCCCACACTGCCAGAAACCCACCACTGCCCAGCCCCTGCTGTGGTGCAGGAGCTGACCAGGGCCCAGGTGGGTTCCTCCACGTCTCAGCGCCGTTTGCACGTGCCTGGCTTCCAACACTTATGGGTAGTCAGGTGCTATTTTTAGGAGAAAACCTCTCCTGTGGAGGAGATGCTCACCTTTGGGACAGCCATCCACTGCTCAGTCGTGCATGCAGCATCTTCCCCCACCCCTTTTTGGTTCTTCTTTTTTTTCAGATTCTGAAGCTGGGACAACTATTTTGCATCAGGCAGTCTGTGTTTTGACAAGTAAAGGACCACAGCAGAGAGATCCAGGTACAGCAAAGCACTGGCCAGCAGTTCTTGGTCCTGTACCTCCAGCAGCTGCTGAAGGACAAAGCAGGGGCATGAGGAATTCCTGGTGGGTGTAGCTGAGTGCCAAGCCCAGCATCTCCATCTGCTGGCATTCAAAGCCCAGGACATGTTCTGATCAGTAAATTTGTGTGTCTGTGCTACGGCACGAAGGTGTGCACAGCAGAAGGTGTGAGGAGTTCTCCCTCAGCCCTCCAGACTAACAGGTACAGCACCTCCCCTGGAAATAAGCAGGCACAGAGAGACCCTTGGATGCTTCTCCAGAGCCCCCAGCTCTGCTCTTGAAAGAGGCAGAGCTGAAGATATTAAAGGTTTGTTCATTTGTTTGGGGGTTCATTTCCCTGGAAGACTGACAGGCTCCCACAGAGTGTTTGTATGAATCCATTGAGTCTCTACATTTAATTACACTTGACTGAGTACATTAACACAACCATGAATTTTTAAAAGCTATCAGTTTTATTCTGTTTGACTCCAAACCTGACAGTGTGAGTTGCTTTCCAGCATATCCTTTCCTCCAAGCCCTTTTCCCAGAGGTCTGCAGCTGAGCTCTGGCAGCTTCTGAACCTGAGGAGACAACCCCCATACCCCCCTCCAGCAAAGCTACACCACCAGCAGGAAAACACCAATTCCAGCCCACAGGCCCTGCAGGGGATAATACAGGTGCCCTGAGTCATGACAGGAAAGGCTAATTATGAGGGAAGAAATACATTAACAAGTCTGAACTGGCTGAAAGATGAGCTCCATGCACTGGGTCAGCAGCATTTCCCTCTCTAAACCACTGGCTCCATTAGAAATGGCCTTTATTCAGGAATAAATGAATTATGGCATCAAAGTTTGGCTATGAAAAAGTTGACCGACCGTGTCTGTGCCACTAGCAGCAGCAGGTGTTAAAATCTTTGGCAGTGATACTTAAACCTGCTCTCTGTGGCCTCCAATTGATACTGTACAAACATGGCAGCAAGAGACTTGAAAAAGCAAGCAGCAGATTCCAGATTTTGGGACAGAAAAGCACAGTTCAGCCAAAAGGGGTTGCAAGAGAGATTTGTAATCAGGACCTGTGGCATTAGGAAGGTTATTTGCATTTACTCCAGACAAGAAAATACCACCACCTTGCAGGTTAAGTGTGGGTCCCTGAAGGTTTTCATTTAGGTCTTAAAGAACCCCCCACAGAAGGCAGCACACTTCCAACTTAAATGCATCTCTTTTGAGATAATTTTGTTTACTACACAAAAATATAAACTATCCCAGAAAGCTGCCCTGGATTACTTTTACGGGATTTTTACCTCTAAAGCAGGTTTCTTGGAAGGATTTCACTATGTGGATGAAAGACTCTTTCAGCCACCTATTATTTGGAACTTATCCCTGTGCTTGCCCCATGGAGAACTAGCAGATTTCCAAAAGTGAATGGCTTAAATGCTAAACACACACAAACACAAGATTTTAATTTCAATAAGCTGCCAATTTAAAAAATGAAGTGGCATGAAGTACAGCAGGAGGGGAGTCTGGCATCAGCAGGGTGGACAGGGAGATTTTCCCGTTAACTGGAATCCTTCCCACAGCCTGGAAACAGGCGGCATCTTGTGTTATTTTTAATCTGCTCCAACACATTATTTAAATGCTGTGAACTTTAAGTAAAACAGGAACATCTTATAAACATTAGAAAAACATGCAAAAGGCAGCTGCTGCAGGCAGATGAGACCATATTCTGGAGATTAACAGCACGTGAACTTTTGAAAAGCTGCAGTCAGAATGGCCATCGAGCAGTTGTTCCAGGCTGTACTGCCTTGTACCTTGTTTTCTGCAGCCTGAGCAGCCAAGTCAGGCTTTAAATAGGTGTTTAATCGGTTGGTAAATGGGGCAGTTTATTACCTTCCTGCAATTCTACCTTTCACCTGCACTGCAGCAAAGCAGCAGCACTGCTGTAGCACAGACCCTCTGCACCTGCACTTACAGACCCCTCCTGGAGCAATTCCCAGGAGAATGGGGCAGGTGAGGAGCCACCCTGGACACCTTCAGAAACAGCTACACTGGGTGGTGGCTTGAACGGTCTCAAGGTCTTACAGCTAAAAAAGCTTTCATGACCGTAAAAGCTCTTGGTAGCTGCCCTTAAATCCTTTCACAACTTAATGGCATTAGAAGGTGGCTGAGTTATCACAGAATCCCAAAATTATTTGGGTTGGAAGGGACCTTAAAGCTCATCTTTACCTTTGTCATTTTGCATACTTGCATACCTTCCTGCTGTGTCAACCCCCATCACTCTCCCAGCTTCAAACCAGTAATTTGCTGAACTAAACTCATGGGGTAGAGGATTATTACAGAAATGTTCTCTATGCAGCTGTTGAGGATGCTCCTGTGAGTAAAACCCAAGTTCAAATTTACAAGCTGTGGTCAGTTGAAATACTCAGATGCTCAGACAACAGCTTCTGTTCAGGAGTTTGACATTATCATAAAGCTAACCATTGCCCTGCTGGTTTCTCTCAATTTACATGACATCATAAGATCATGACTTTAAGTCAAATGTAGACATTTCCAACCCCCATGATATTAAAAAAGGTATTTAAATACAGGTTGCTCTTACAAGCATAAAATAGATGTTGTGTTCTTCAGCCAAATTTCCATCTTCAGCTGTCAAATTAGATCTCTAGCTGACCTAATGTGAATGAATTTTAAGTGCTACTTGGGAAGGAGCTACACAAAAAAACTTTACTGTAATTCTCTGCTTCCAAGAACTGTAACCCAATTTGTACCTGTCCTTGGTGACTGCAGGTTACAGAATCATACAATCATAGAATGGTTTGGGTTGGAAGGGACCTTAAAGATCACCTCTAAATCCACCCCCCAGCCACGGGCAGGGACACCTTCCACTAGAGCAGTCACTGGCAGGGATCCCGGGCACGGAACAGGGGCCATGTGTTGGTGAGGCTCCTCTGCGCTGCCTTGGGGCTGCAGGTGGAAGTGTGACCCACCCCAGAAAGCATCCCCAGCCTGGACTGCATCACCTGGCTGCCACCACGCTGTCCCTGGCATGTCTCTCCAGCCCCAACAGTGAGAGATTTCCATCTGTTCCTTGGGCACTGCACCAGCTCTTGCCTTGCATGTGACACTAATTATCAGCATGGACTGATAAGCATCATTAGAGCTGGGGAAGTAACAAGGTATCGCAAGTGACTCCTTATTAAATTAGTACAGTTCTTAACCTTTGATGTGGACAGTTTTCTAGAATTGGTAATTGACTTTGTCTAAACATGTCAGAATTTGACCAGCCAGCACTACACCTCTGGAAATTATCAGGAGCAGTCCCCACTGGACATGCACATCCTGGTCTCCTCACCCATAAGGTATGAGCAGGAAAGACAAATGATGGACAAAATAGCTCTTTGACTCCCTGTTTTGTGCTTCTCCACAGTCCAGAGACATCTCCCCAGGGAACAAACTCACTTGCAAGCAGATGAGAGCAATGGGGAGACATACAGGGCTGCAGGAGTCTGTCCCTGAAGAGGTTTTGCAGCTGAAGGAAATTAAAGCAGGGGAAAAGTTGCAGCTAATAAAAGAGCTGAAGCTCCCAGTGTCAAAATCCCACAACCATACAGCTGAGTGACAGGCAGTGTTCATCCTATTTAGGAGAACCACAGACAAATTTGTTTTCCTGCCTTAAAGTATATTGACTTTACAAAAACACTTTTCCTTTTAGTAACTACAGGGGTGTTAAATTCAGTGAAGTAGAAGGTGAGGAGGGCTCAGGCAGCAGCAGGACACCAGCAGAGCAATCACATCAGGCTGGAGGGCACAGCTGAACTCCATTTTCCATTCTGTATGTGTCCAGTTTTTGTCAAGTTTGAGGGCTTGCACCCTCCTGCTGAGCCCCTGAATGCCAAATGAGATACAGAGAAGCTGGGTCTCTGGTTTTAGTCCTGTCAGGCCCATCCAGAGTCCTGACTACCACAAGGAAGTTTCCCAAGAGATCCTGGATATTCTGCCAAGGGCTCAATGCAGTAACTTAAATGGATGCTCTTTTCCCAGCACTTGCTGAGATTTTATTCCTCAATAACTATTTTTTAATAACAATTTCACACTTCTCCATGGAAAATGCACCATTTCAGTGAAGCAGCCATACCTTCCTAACTGTCTGCAACAACCAGCCTGAGTCATCACGATGTAGTTCGTGGGATAAATCACTAATGCAGTAGATGATCTTATGGAATAATTTTGGAGCAGGCACTCTGAGGTTACCAAGCCCAAGATGTGATCAGCAACACTGACATGTGGCCCATTTTTCACATGGCAGAAATATAACATTTGGTGTAAACCAGGAGGAGGTGAGCGATAACAGACGAGTGCAGCCTTCAGCAGCGGCCCCTGTGTGAGGCAGGGCATCGACTCCAACACGATGAGAAAATGAAGAAGGATGACACCTCTTTGTCATCGATCCTATCTATCAGCAATAGCTGCAGGTCACTCCATCCTCCCCAGCTGCCACCTCGCTCATGGCATGGGCTCACAGGGTCTGCACAGGAGGGGATCAGCAGCCTCAGGGAGGTGCATCCTACAGCCACACACTTATGGCCACAAGGGACATTTGAGGTGGGGATAACACATTTACCTTTATAACCCCACGTGCAAGGGGAGCAGCTCCACATTCACACAGAGCTGGGCTTCCTGCCAAAACACCCCATGACACCAGGAGTGATCCTGAGTGCTGCCCTGTCATCCAATTCCAACTCCGGAATTCAGTTGGATAACTGGAGCCTGGAGCTCCTTCATGAACACACTCAATTCATTTCACCCCAAATCCTCTGTGATCTGCTCTCACTTGGTCTGACCACATGAACTGAAACCTGGACTTGTGATGGAGCCCAGACTAGAAAGCCAGTCCTTTGTGAGATAGAAGGTGGTGTTTGGGGTTTTTTTAAAATCTATTTCAAGTTACAGTTCATGCACTGTGGTTTAATTGCATTTGCCCTCCAGCCTTCCCATTAAAATAAAACAGAAACCAGCACTTCCAGGATGGAAATGAGAATGAGAAAAAGCCCTTTTAGAGAGGGAAATGCTGTGTTTGGAGAGGAAGAATTATTATTGCCACAGGTATAATAAAGAGGGAAGGAGTCTGTGTCATATCCAGGGGCCAAATCCAAGTTATTCAGACCTTTCAAAACGAGGTCACACTGTTGCTGGAGGCAAAATGAGAACTGCAGGTTATGGCAGAGCTCAAAGATTGATCTGTTTTACCTGAAATTCTGAGATGCAATGGTAAAAGCTCTGAGCTGGAAAGAATTCAATTCATGATTTTAGGGAACTTCCCCTGAAATTCTGTTCCATGACATCACTGACACTAAACAAGGGCAGTCATCAGGAACGCTCAGGGAAAGCTGGACCCCAAGGCAAGAGCCACAGGGGGACTTCAGGAGGATACAGCAGGGAAACTTTCATCCCAGCACCCTCCCCAGGCTCCAGAAGGAGGAGGAACAAGGAAGCTCAGACCTGCCCAGAGGTTTTCCAGCTCAAATGGCCAAGCCCCATCACCTCTCCATCAGGAAGCCCAGGGCAGGAGGGGCACTTCCCAGCCCAGCTGGGGTGCCTTGGGGCAGCCAGGAGCTGTCCTGCCACTCTTCACTCAGGGCTAGTTCTCTTGCCTCATACACTAAGAAATAGTTGTGACTCAAAATCTTGGAGGCTTATGGCCCTGAATATTAACCACTACATTCCCTGCTGACTGGAATATTAAAAAAATTCTGATTGTACCTTCAGAAAATTACATCACACTTTCTGCAGTGCTATGAACAGAAGATATTTTCATAAGAAAACCAGGAGGGAAGACACCCATTCTTGCTATATGAATAATATGTATCACCCCAAACCCAGACCTTGGCAGAGAGAAGTAAGTCACCCTGCACAGACTCAGAATAGTCTCATACAAATGACCTTCTCATCACTCTCAGTCTTTTGCTCTATATCCAGTTGTTCTCTCATTAACTTGGGACTTCTCTGCGCTGCTGCGGCAATCACCCAGAGGGACGTCCCATCCCATCACAGGGCTCTTCCCACGCTCCAGTTTGGCTGATCCACAGAGGACCCCCCAGCTCCTCTGGGAGAAGGTCTCCAAAGCAAAGGGAAGGCTCCCAAACCTCCAGGTCCCACCACAGTGGGACATAGCTACATCCTCCCACCCAGGCCTTCCTCGCTGCTGCGTGATGACAAGGGCATTGGCAGTGCCTGGAGAACAGACAGCTGCTCCCCAAACTGGATTCTCATCAGCAAAGTGTGCTTAATTAACAGAGGAGGTTTAATTAGCTGATATTTCTAAGGAGCTCTGAGAGCCTGAGGTGAAAGACTCCAGATAACTGAAAAATGTTCTTGTGCTTCACCAGCAGAGGTTCATCACCATCAGCTCTCCACGCTGCTCTCCCCTCCCCATGTTATGACATCTCTCTAATGCAGAGATCTCCCCTCCCACTCTCCTGCTCAGCCTCAGCTCCTTCTCCAAAAGCCATCTTCCTGCAGGGATGGTGCCTGGTGCAGACACAGCCCTACAGAGGGCAGGGGACAGGGCTGGGGCTTCTGTGGAGGACCAGGCTGTGTGGCTCAGCGATGAGGGAGCTCCCTGGGTGCTGGGGGGCTCAAGGAGCACCACAGCAAGGACGCACTGACACGTGTCACCAGGTTTTGCACTCTGGTAACAGATCTCCAGGCTGGTTTGGTTTTGGGTTGGATTTTCGTGCTGCCACTAATATGTGCTGAAGTCACGGGGAGCTTTTAAGGCAAACTCACCAAGTTTATCTCATGATGTGAAGCATTTGTTCCTCCCACACTTCCCCTCACTCCCAGCTCCCGCCCAGATGGGCTTTGCCTCAGCCCACTTGTCTGTTAAGGAGGCACCAGGCTTGGCAGGAGGAACAAAACACAGCAGCTTTCCACACAGCAGGATAGAGGCATTTGGAAGCAAGGGGGAACAGGGAGCATGAGTTTTAATGGATTGAAGAGGCACAGAGCAAACCAGGGTGCAGAAACTCATTTTCCTGCGTGGACAAGTTTTAGACTGTAGATTTACAAACTTTGATGCCTAAAAACTAGTAAGCATTAATGTTGCTTTCTCACACCCCAGCTCACCTCAGTGAAAAAGCAGCAGCTACTTTTTTTTGAGTAGAGGCTTTCCTGCCTCTACTCAAGCACTATCCCAAGTCCACACACAGCAGAGACATGACCCATGGGCAGGGAATATTGCTGGGAACCCACTTGAGTAAAAACCAAAACATCACTGAAATAAACATGCCAAAAGCAGGACCCTGCTGCTGTGGAGCAGTAAGCAGTATGTGTTGGCAAACAGATACGGTCAGACGGAAAACAAACAAGATAATTTACTAAACATTAAAGACATCTCAGCAAAGCACTTCCACCAGAAGGAGACAGACACAGAGAACCAGCTGTAAGGACAGTCTGAAACCTGCAGGTTTGCCGTTTAAGGTACTTCTCCTGCAAAATGCATGTGCAGACATACCTGGACCTTTTCAGCTCATCACGTCACCTGCCTGTTGCGCCAGGGAGCACAGCAATACCTGTGACAGTTACTGCCACTGCAACCTCGATAAATCTGCTGCATCACTCTCACCTGACTTGTCACACAAGTAGGTCAATTTACCACAAGTGATTAACAACAGGGAACCGGGCTGCAAGGTAGCGTGGATTGCTCCAGCACACCAGTCCCCCATCTTACAGTCTGGAGACAAGCGCTGCTCCAGTCAGAGCAGGAGGCCAGCTCGCTCCACAGGTTACACACGAGTCACCCACAGAACAGACCAACCTGCAGGAGCTGGGAGAGATGAGAGGGGACCTGATCTTCTGCTTCTGCTGCAGTAGGATTTCCCTAGCCATCCCCTAACTCTGCCTTAATTAACTCCAGGTGTTGCCAGCGGTGCTCTCCTGACTGAGCCAGAGTGCCTGGCTGCAGTTCTGTGGCAGTGACTTATGGTGAGGACAGACAAGAAATACTCCACACAGGAGTTTCCAGAGGGCTGATCCAGTGTCTTTCCAGCAAAAGCCCAGCAGAATTGCCTGTGCCAACTGGAGCCTCCAAGTGCCTGGCAGACATTCTGCTGCCTGTTCAGGGGGATAAGCCAGTTAATGAGCATTTCTTTGTACAGCCGTGACCAACGTGGCAACCCCTGCGAGTGCTGTGTTCTCACTCCTGAGTGAAAGCAGAGACTGACTTTACAAGGCCACCACTCACAACAGTTCTGGCAGAGATTTTGGCTGATTGGGATTGTAAATACCATTGCAGCTATTACAGCAGTGTTAAACATGCAAAACAATTTTCATAGTTTTAAAGCAAAAGCTGCTGAGGTGGCTCGTATGAGTGGTTTGTGCATGGTGCCTGCACGCCTAAGTCATTTGGGCTTTGTGATCTCACTGGTCCAGCCTGGGGCACTCTGTGGTAGGTGCACTCACACAAATGGTGCACTCCCACCCAGCACAGCTGTGTGCAGAGCAAGGAAACGCCCCCCAAGAGGCAGGGAGAGGACCCCTGCTCTGCCTGTACATCTACTGCAGGTGGCAGAAACTGCTCTGAAGCTCAGACAGCCTCTGCTAGACAATAGGAACAGGAATGTTACGAGCTCACGAGCAGGGAACTACTAAGTATCCCCAAAGTCTGCTATTTTTGGTTGAGGCATGGTTAAACACTAGCACAGACAGCACATAAAAACCAGCACATTTTGCACTCTGGATTCACTCTCTGGCTGATGTTTTCTTTACACAAGTCACCCAAGCTAGTACGCAGGAGGCATAAAAGCACTGTTTCTTCTTTGCTGGTTATCAAATGGAATTGGAGAGGCCAGGGACACTCTGGGTACACGTTGAGGTGGAGAAGCCAGAGCAGTGAATCTGCATCCTGCAGGAAACAAATGAGTTCAACAGTTCTGCAGCAGATCAGGCAAAGAGCCACCCCTGTCAGCCCCGCTGGGTCAGTATCACCCTGCCTAGTGCCAGTCTGGGTCAAAGTTTCAGGGACTGTGTCCTCCAGCATCTGTGTTGCCTGTATGACAGCACTAGCAACAATACGTTGAATTGCCACAGAGTCTTTCACGACCAAGCCAACCGCCCTGCAGACACCCAGGTGTGGCATTTGCTGCTCTCTGGAAGTCAGCAAGTGAAAAAACGTGCAAAGTACAAATGCAACCATGGGGGGAACTGCCTGGCCAAGAAAACTGAGGAAAAGTTTGAGGGGAGAACACCCGGGAGATACTTAATGACCCAGACTGACAGTCTGATACAGCACCAGAGATAACGGCACCTCCAGCCCCCAGGGGTGGCCTGCTGGGGTGTGAAGCTCAGCAATGGCACAGGCAGAGCCATGTCATCTGTGCTCTGTCACAGGAATAAATCTTCCCAAGGGGCCAAATGACTTAATAAGCCTTGGGTCCTTTTCAGCAGCAAATAGGAGGGACTTGCTCTGGGGACCAGCAGCAGCCCCAAGGGCACTGCTCA
>NW_008236162.1:3282781-3332060 GCF_000691975.1 Corvus brachyrhynchos
GAGACAGCAGTATCCTGGTGACACACTGAGGGGCAGAGGAGCCACAGAGCATCCCTCTGCAAACTGGATATATTCTTTAACTGCGTGTTTAATTAAATAGAATACTCGTGTTTTATATTAAACTCACACAGCAGCTGACTATTTAAAACACATATATTGAAGCCCGCCAAAAGGGAATGGCTCCAAAGCTGTTCTCTAGATTGACTTCCAAGAGAAAATGCTCCTAAATGTCTCTGAGGCCTTTCTAAACGCCCCTCCTGGGACAGGAGCCTGGTGTTGCTATGCAGAGAAATGGATCTGAACCATTGTGTATGAATTTTAAATATTACTTTATTTCTCACCATGAATATACTGAGGCAACTGGCAAAGAGGGGAGGCAGGGCCAGGCGGGCTGTCAGTACGTTTGCCACGGTGCTCTCAGTGCTGAGAGGGTGATGGATTATTTCCTGAGCTCCATTTGCTATTCCCAGCACTGCTTTCCCTCTCCCCTCGCAGTGGCTGCCAGCCCTGTGCAGGTCCGGCTGCTGCAGGAGCCACCGCTCCCACTCCCCGCAGAGCTGGGGTAGATGCAGGGGATATGGGCTCCTGTGTTAAGAGGAAACCTCAGAGAGAAGCAGGTGCGAGAGGGAAGGACTGGTGTGACCCAAACAGGCATCCCACTGTGCCAGAGCCTCTCTGAGGTGAACAGGGTTTGGCTGGGGGAAAAGAGACGCAACTGAAATAAGTCCTCGAAAACCCAAAATTAATCCAACTATATAGCACAGTTTAAAATAATTTATTTTTAACACTCCTATTGCAATGCATGTCTATGTTTGTGCTCGCTTTAGAACTGGCACAGACAAAAATATCCTGTTCTCAGAACAGAAATCACCACGCTGGGCATTTTCACGTACAAATGCACGATGCTGAATGGCAACAGAGGCTTGAACAAACCCCCAAACACAACCCACAACATGTGCAATCACAGCTGGCAACTGGCAGTTCCAAATTTCTGTCCAGTGCAAAACAACAAATTTATTTCAAACCCTGTGAAATTAGGTGATGATTGTAACACCATTTAAACTTCTCAAATTTGAAATAATAGATTAGGTTTATACTACTAAATTTTACAGAGACTTACTACCTTTTCCCCCAAACTGTCCAATTTGTTGCCATAATTACGTTAAATTGAAGCTGAATTTTTTTCTAGTCTAGATCTAGCTGGAAGCTTGTTGTTCCTATTCCAGATCCAAAGAAGAATCTGTTGTCCTAATGCCTGTCTGGTCTCTAAATCTATTGGATACTCTAATTTCACTATAAACCTAATTATCCTATAGTCTTAGATCCTCACTATTACAACACTAATAGTAAATTACATAGAACTAATTAGAAGGTTGAAATAACCACCTCAACTGTGCCAGGGAGAAGCTGCAGACAGGATACTTGGAGAGGAAAACAACCTTTGGGCACAAGAGCAGAGACTGATTTCACCTTCCTGTTTCCAGAGCCCGTAGGTACTTACTAGTCAGTGGCCATAAATGCTCAGGACAAGAGAGTGAGGGGTTTGGGGTTTTTATAATTAGCTTTGCCTTTTTGCTGAGATCCATTTTAATGCATCACTGCACTGCTGAACTAGAAATCTGCATTAGAAAGTGAACCAGGGTGGCAGCAATCGAGATACCATTCCCATGGTTCAGAGGTGCATGATGGCAGCTGGACTCTGGACAGACCTTTCCAAATCTGCAGCTGCCTAAACCTGCAGAAACGCCAAAGGCAGCACCTGAGCAGCCTGTGCCTCATGCCACTTCTGAGGGAAGAATCCACAGTGGTTCCAGTTACAACCAGAGCGCTGCTCCTGGCAGCCCCAACCAAAACACCCAGAGGCACAAACCTCTCCATCTTTGTGCTCTGCGAGGCCAAACATCAGGCAGCATCCTCACAGCATCCATTCGAGGGTCCCACCCATCCCTGGAACTGCACCATCGTGGTTTTGGCACTAGCAAAGATGCTTTTCCATTACTTAATCCTGTGCTCCTGCTGAGTTCCACATTCCCTAACACAGTAATCATTTCCTCATTAGGAGAAGCTATTGAATTGGCAGCATTGAGCAGTGGGTGAATTGAGGTTGTTTGTCTGTTAAGACCAACACTGTTAATAAATGTGTGAGTGCAGCACTCCCCTCGCTGCAGCAGGGCTTGCTCTTCCTCCAGCTCCTTTCGTGGAGCTGGGCTGAGGCAGTGCTTTTTCCTTGGGTTTTTTTCTTTGCGTTTTCTATTTCTGTAGCTCTCCTTTACTCAGGGTTTGCTTTCAGCCATTCCATGAGCTCTCTCTCATCCCATTTCTCCTGTGCATCCTCCGTGGAACAGCAGCCGTGCTCCATCAGCCTCCTGTGCCATTGGCACCTCCGTGGCCCAGCCTCTGGCACTGAGATGGATGGTGAAGCCAACACCTGTGGAGCTGTGAAAGGCTGGAACCTGGAGAGCGAGCAGCGCCATGGTTCATTACAGCATGTTAATTATTCTTCTGGGTCAGCTGCAAAAAATGGCTCCCAGAGCAGGGCCACCTTTTGCCATTTTACAAGTCAAAAACACTGAACAAAACTGCTGTATTTAGCTTGGAGCTGTCACAACAGGCACAAAATCCAGTCCTAGTCTCCTGTTAAATGATCCTTGTTCTAATGGAATAAAAGGAGTTTAATGAATGCATCCATATGAGCCATTAAGAGCAAAATAAAGGCAGAGATAAAGGAAGATAGAGACAAAGAATGGACGATCCTCAGACATGTTTTCTGCCAATGTCATTCTTTACATAATAGATGCAGTTTCTTTCTTTCCTCAGATGGGAAGATGGGCTTGACACCATCTCATCAACAGCAGCTGTAATAACAGCTCCTTGCTATTAACATGCAAATTGAAATGCACACACTGATTAAAAACATGTTAGACAAAGGCTTTTGTCAGAGACCTGCAAGTGGGCGACAGGGCTCAATTAGGGAGCAGTGGCCCACTACAAAATTTTTCATGAAGTCTCACACTTGAGCCCAGTGCAGTAACTTCAGCAGGGAACAAACACACTGTAATGAACATCTGCTCTCTGTCTCTTGCCATCTCGAACGTTCAACCCCTAAACTGGGTCCTGCTTGTCTCCAGACTTGCTCCAGCCCTGGGGATTCTCCACAGCCTCTTGCTTTGGGAGAGGGCTGGCAGCTGGTCAGGTCAATGACCTCAGACAGGTGCAGGAAGCTGCCAGCACAGCCCAGAGGAAGAATCAGACTTCCACATACTTAATTTGAAGATTATGGAAGGTGGTTTTAAAGGCCAGGACTTGCTAATTAAGTTGATGCAATAGGAACTTAACAAAGGAAGCACCACTTACATACCAGGAGCATTCTTCTCCCATGATTAATCTCTGCATGAAGCTGCATGTCTCAGGGCAGCCTCATGTTACACCCTGTTGCCATAGAGCTCCATTGCCTCCACACAAGGAGCCAGATAAAACCACGTATTGTTTGTGCTGAGCTGTGTCTGAGCATAAAACACCACTGAAAGTCAGTGTCCTGCCCCTGAAACACAACCTGACACACTCGCACCAGAACCTAGAGAGCTGCATTAGTATGGGCTACAAACTCTAATGAAACACATCTAAAACATTACAGTTTCAGTGTTGGCAGCCACATTTGCAGCTGTCTCCCACTGCCACCAGTATTCCAGTCAGCACTGTCTGTAAAGTGAGTCGGGGGAGAGACCCAACCAGACTGATGATAAATTATTGAGATTTACTTTCTTTACAGACTATCTTGCACAGAATTTTAAGCCAGAAAAATATTTGGCCAGAACAGACAAAATCAAATTGTTACGTATAGATGTTCTGCATAAAAAATGCTGAGAGTGTTTCTTTTTTCTTTTTTTTACTTAAGAAAATATACACAAATGTTTTCACCCTTCAGATTAAAGTAACCATGGGGGATGCAATGGTTGCACTGAGCCATTTTCAAAGCTCTCTAATACAGCTGCTCACACATTTCAGCCTCGGGTCATTGGACCAGGCTTGACATCAGAGATCCGGTGGCACTTCTACAGGGATCACTGACTTACCATGAGGAGATTTGTCTTTTTATTTGTCTTGCTTTGAAGGCCTAATGAACTTAGGAAAAGCAAGAGATTAGAAGGATTTAGGGACCAAAGCATGATTGACTGGACCAGGACAATATCAGCAACAAATGGAAATATTGCACTGCTCTGTCACTCCAGGCAGAAGTTGGAGAGACAGGGAGATGTGATGGGGGCACCTCAGCTGCCTCTTGCTCGCCAGGGCTGGGCGGTGTGGGGTGGGATGTGGGAATCCCGTTGGCAGTGCTGCCCCTCCTGCTCTGCAGTGCCACAAGAAACACCATCTACCTGAGAGCTGCCGGAGTGCCACCAACTCTAGGCCAGGCTGGAGACCCAAGGGAGAACAGCCAGCCTAGCACGGGCTGGGAGCGGAGTCTGGGTCCAACCCAGCTCACTGCAGAGCTGTCTTCACACCTGCCTGGGGAAATAAATTGTGTTTGTGCTGTAATTAATTTGCTGCAATTAGCTTGTAGTGATTACGAGAGCACATAGAAGATTTTTGGGTTTGTCTCCTGACAAAAATGCCTCTGCAGCACCCTGGATGCTGCTGGCAGAGGGTTCCTTTGGGGAAAGAAGGCTCAGAGAAGTCAGGCCTGAACCCACATGACTGATGTGCCCTATTTCTGTAAATCATTCTCTCTGTAAAGAGGCAGTTTAGCTTCGGGAACACTGGCGGCTTGTGTTATTACCCAAAACACAATAAATGAAACCGCCCCACAGCTATGAAACCCAAGGAGATGTTTACTCATCTGTGAAAAACCCATTCTCCTCCACACATGAAAGGCATCGATGCAAGAGCACAAATTAATCACACAGAGCTTCTGCAGTGGCTCTAACCGTCCCCACAGAGTGAAAGAGGTGATGCTGCAGCTTGCCCGAGCTGTCCCTTCACAGGACTGGAGGCTCAAGTACAGCCCAGGGGGCTGAGGCTGCTGACCAGGGGAGCTCTGGGCAGCCCCTGGGATGCAGAACAGTGAAGGCCTCTCCTCCGACTCGGCTCCTTCTCTCTGCTCAGATCCCCAAACCAGGCAGAGGGAGCGAGCTGCTGCTGGCTGGTGCACGGCAGAGTCAGAGCTGGACTCAGTGCAGGGATAACTCCGTGTCTCCGCTGCCTCTCTGCAGGTGCACAGGTAACCAAGCTTACCTGCATGGGATGGCCTGGCCAGCTCAGCCTCTGCCATGGCTCTGGTCCCACCGTGCTTCCTGCAGCTCTCCAGGAGGGCTGTGTCTCCCAGAAATGGCTGGTGCACAGAGCAGTGTCCGACCTCAGGCTTGCAGCAAAGTCAATAAAGCAAACAGCTTCTGTTGAGCCTGCAGGAATCCTACCAGCAGGAAAAAGAATTCACACTTTCTTTTCAGTGTTCCTTACTCACGGAACCATTTGTTTCTCTAGAGACAAAGAGGGAAGGAAGAAACTCATCCATTACACAATCCCCACGATTCACTGCTGTTGCTCTTTATGTGTTGACACAAACCATGCTGGAGAAGGTGAAGAAAGTGTGTTTATTTCTGATTGAAGACTGATTACATCACTATCATGGATAATGTAGTAGAATAATCTTATACTCTTGGGAGAAATCTAAGAATAAATATGAAAAAGTAAAATAGTTTGTTTCCACTGTCCCTGAAGATGACTGATGAGCAAGTGCTGTATTTACAGGATAGTTATCATACTCTAGACTCTGTGCTGAATAAATATTGTCTTGAAAGGGTAAAAAAATCCATCGAAATATTTTAACTCACCACAAAATTAAAAAAAAAAAAATCCATGTATGTGTCCAAAGCGAAGGTTAGTTACATGTTAATTATTGAATCCACACAGGATCACTGTCCAAGAAAGCCTCTTCTCCTGCTGACCCGCTCCCCCTCCACAGAAGCAGCATTAGTGCTTGTCCTCTTCTCCACTGACGAGCTACTATTGGTTCTTCAGGCTGCAAGACAGAAATGATGCCCGAGTCAGGCTCCATCCTGGTGG
Organism: Corvus brachyrhynchos; assembly: GCF_000691975.1. Taxonomy (NCBI): domain Eukaryota; kingdom Metazoa; phylum Chordata; class Aves; order Passeriformes; family Corvidae; genus Corvus; species Corvus brachyrhynchos. The sequence continues at coordinate 3,288,845 of NW_008236162.1, forward strand.
CTCCCATTCCGCTCCAGAGCTCTGCCTGGGGACCCGGCACCGGGAAAATCTGCAGCTCTCCACAGAATGACTAAAGGAATGTTCTATGTGAGCCACCAGGAGACTGCCATTCTGAAAAAATATATCAATAAACTCTCTCTACCTAAAGCATATTTACAATTTTAAGGACAGTCTTGTGTTTTATGAAAGAAAACCACCATAGCAATTTGGAAAAAGTCTCATTTCTTTAGGTCCTCAATTTGAATTTAAGAGCCTCACAAATCCTGCCCAACTTGCCTCCTCCATGGCCCAGTGCAGCTCAGCTGATGAGGAATTCCTCACCGGAACTGGCGTTGGCAAGCTCAGGTTTGTGCTTTGAGCAATTAGCCCAATATTTAGGTTTTACATTAAAATAATTAATCCATACATCCAACACCACAACACAATGCTGTATGGGCTGTTCTGGGGCTTTCAAATTATGATCAAAACAGAAGATATCAGAGATACCTTTATTTTCACTTACATTAAAAGGGAAGGGAGACAATTTAAATCTATAATGAGGGGAAGTATTACATTCTCTCTCTTCACAGGCAGTGTAATTATTCAGCTGCTCTCTGGAACTGAAACTATGACAAATTAAAATGCCTGTCAATTCCATCTACCTTTTGTAACTATTCATCTTCTGGAGTTGTTAGTGCTCTAAAGGCTTCTTTAGGCATAAACCACTATATATTTCAAAAAGCACATAGAAATGTTACCATTACCAAGTGTTACTGTTACCGCGGCCACCAAGGTAAGAACAAAATCATATGGCTTGGGTGTAAAGTACATGATACAACTCATTTACTCTAATTTCCAGAAATTTAGTAGAAATCTTGTATCAAAGAATGCCTTCCTTCTCAGTGAGGATGTGCAGGAGGAGCTCAACCTTCTGGCACCGGGGACAGGGCTGGAAACATCCAGGAGAAACAGAAATAACATTTGGCACTAAATCTGACCCAAGTGGAGCGGGGCCAGACAGCCCCAGAGCCTCCCCTGCTGCCACCCATGTGTTGGCTGTGCCAGACACACAGATCCCGGGACATGCTTCAGCCACAACAGGCTGTCAATATTTGTTCACACTTTCTTAAATAGATGGGAAAAGCGATGTAAACGCAACCACGGGAAAGGGTGACATTTCTCCAGGCACGATATTTACAATATTTTGATTAGCTCATTCCTGAATAGCCATGCAGCTTCTGTTGATAAATTGTTCCAATTAGACATCTGTGTTCTCAGCCTGAAAAAAGAAAAGAAAAGAAAAGAAAAGAAAAGAAAAGAAAAGAAAAGAAAAGAAAAGAAAAGAAAAGAAAAGAAAAGAAAAGAAAAGAAAAGAGGAAAGAGCCTGCTCAGGCCCAAGCTTGCTGTCTCTGCTCCTCAACAGGACATCAACTATCTGGGCTTCCACAGGGCACAGCCCAAAGTCAAGGCTAAGAGTTGTGCAGGAAAGGCTGCAGAGCCACCTCCCCTACTGGATGTGACCATTCTTAACCCCTCAGAATTAATTTTGACCATTGAATTGGTTTTATCCCAACGATGGCTGCAGGATTGGGTCCCCTCACTGCAAAAAATCCTGAAATTATCCAGGAAGCCTGAGTCTGAAAGGGAAACCCTTATGTGTATTAGCATCTATGAAAGTGTAAATGAGTAGTTATAAAACCCTGGAATACATTTCTGAGCTCTAGATGTGGCAGAGAAGTCTGGCTGATCAAAGAGACAAAATGAAGGCAAGAAGATAAAATTCTTCTTTATGGAAGTGGGAATCGTTATCCCCACACAGTCAGACTCTTAATTACTAGGGCTGGATCTCAGCCTTCCGTCGCTGCCAGCCTGAGCAGCGGAGGACAGCTCTCAGCTCACAGCTCTCAGCTCTCAGCTCACAGCTCTCAGCTCTCAGCTCTTGCTCTCAGCTCTCAGCTCTCAGCTCTCAGCTCTCAGCTCTCAGCTCACAGCTCTCAGCTCTTGCTCTCAGCTCTCAGCTCTCGCTCTCCAGCACATTATTGCAGCGGCTGACAGACCCACAGCTGCCCAGGGATGATACTCACCCCAAATGTGGGTCTGGGCTCTCTGCTCTGTGAAAAGCACCTCTGATCTTTCTACCCACATGCCCAGAGGAGGTACTTCAGACCCAGATCCAGGCCCTCTGGAGTATCTTCCCTAAAGGCAGCTATTTTCTCCGGGCCGCAGTGATGACCCAGCACCCGTTCCCAGCCTGTCCCCAACCCCTCCCCAGGAAGTGCTTTTTGCAAAGCCCCAGGGTAACATTCTGCACAAGCATTGCTTTGACCCCAGAAACTGAATATCCTGTCTCCTTTTACAACTATCTGTGGCTTTAATCCCCGTTGTTTTTTGCAAACCACTTTGAGCAGTGATTTTTCATCTTCGCAGTTTGCATAAAGCAGAAGAAGGGAGGTTTTGCTTCTGCCAGCCCATGGCGAACAGTGAGGAGCAAGGCTGGCATGTGCCTCCCCACCAGTCTCTTGGAAGTAACATTCACAACTGGGATTTTGGCTGCTGCTGGTCCCCATAGGAAGGAGCTGTTGGTGCCCACCATGGTTCAGCCAAAGTAGGCACTGGCCCCTCCCTGGCACCCTGCCCAGCACTGCTTCTCTGTGCTTCATGGGGGGAGAAGGGAAGGAGAGAGGAGATTAAAAAAGCCCTCATCTATTTCTGGAAAGCAAGTCAAACAATGACTCAATCATCTCTACACAGTTCATAAATCCCTAATTAAAGGTTTAATGCCCCTCCCCACTGCAGATGTTCCAGAGTCCATCCACATTCCAAGACTTGCTCCGTGCCAGCACGTGCCCACAGCCAGCGGCATCACCCATCAGAGCCTGAGTTGAGCCCTGTACTTCCCATGCATCCAATGCAGCATTTAACCTTAATTTTCAAATTAAGCTCAAGTACCTGCACGCTGGAGGAAAAAACGGGAGCTGGCAGGTACATCTGCTTCGCGTACGCGCAGGCTGGAGGGATAAGGACTGGCTCAGTATTAGCTCCCTCTTCCTGCATCTTTTACTCAACACCAAAATACCAGCCAAGACACTTCCAGCTTCCTCCCTAAGCCCTGTTTTCCCCCTCTTTTGGTCCAAACAAATGCAGGCAGCAGCATTCGGAGTAGCCCCTGGAGCTCCTTTGAATGATTCATCTCTCCTGGCCAGACTACTCAAGGAAGAGCTGCTCAGCTGCAGGGTACAAGCCTCAAATTGTGTGCTGCCCATGGAGTCCCAGGACCCTCAGCCCTCCACGGGGCAGTGCCAGGGTCCTGGTTAACACAGCTGCCAGGCTCATGGTGTGTATGGTGGGTTATTTAAGGAAGCTCTAACTGGGGCTCTCAGCATGCTGCTCTCTGCAGAGCTCTCAGGAACAGTAATAAATAACCACAATGCAGCTCATTCCTCATAAACGTTCTTCTCCCCTGAAGCAGCTTTCCAGGAAACTCATCTGCCTAGTATTTTTTGGGTGGTATCAGCTTCCATCCTGCAATCACTGATCCCTGTTCACATGTCCCAGAACAAAATCCCTGTATCCCTTCATCCTTGTCCTTCACAAACTGCTGCCCCCTTCTTCAGGTTTGTTTAGTCTTTAACTATATGAAGTATGACAGCTACATAAAATGTTTTGTTGCCCCGGCAACTGCAGTACAGTGGCTTCAGCCTGAGTTACGAGGCAGAGGACAGTCTTGACATTAACTAACAATAATGAGAACAGCAGAAACCAGTGGGAGAACACTGGCTGGAACAAGCAGGGGACGATCCTCACCTGCCCCCCTGCATGGAGCACACCTGGGAGCCACGGTGCTGCGATGACCCAGTGGGACATCACCGCTGTTGAAACCCAGCAAAGGACCAGGTCTGGATTTCTAAAGTCCTTTTCTTTGTATAGAAGAGGTAATTGCTTGGAAAAGCTAGAGAAACATAGATGCAGCCCTGCCAAAATCTGGTTTTTGTGCTGCCCAACACATTCTTTTGCACTGGGAATGGGCTGAGCCCAGGGCACGTGTGTCATCCGTCACTCCTACAACAGTCAAAGCACGAATAACTTCCCAGCATGTTCATTCACAGCACTAGAAATTAAGATTTCTTAATCTCTGCTAATTGTAGGAGACTGCACAATAGAGCAGAACACCATTAGCAGTCATTGCTAGTTCTGCTCATCCTGCTCACTTTTCAGACTGCCCTCAAAGCTACCTGAAGCACTTCAGGTATATCCCTTTATATTCCTCTCCTAATCTGGGCAGTTCTGAGTGATTCAGCCTGAAATGGTTCCCAAAGCTCACATATAAGTGCATTAAGAGCAATTAGTTCATTAAACTAGTCTCTGATATCATGTATCTCCATCACTTCATTTTAATAATTTGTAGTAATTGACAGAGCAGACTCCCCCCAGTTCTCAGAGATGGGTAATGCCTAATTACTCTAAATCACAGAAAAAACTGGTTCACTGGGAAACACCTAATCCCCTTCGGCTCATGGTGTCTCTTCTGAGGTTTCACACATGAAAGAAGCTGCAAACTCAGTATCATTAACCACAAATCAGTGGGACTCCAGGAAGCCCATGTGGATTTGGCCCTGCATTCCTCAACCTGGAGGTGCCTCTGGTATCTGTGTTTTCACAGCAACCAGAGCACAGCCCCCCAGTGCTCCTCTGCTGACAGGGAGTTGGATGCAAAGCACTGTTACAGACAATTCCATCTCGGCAGACACAGACACTGGGAGAAGCACAATGATACTCACTTGGTCTGGTGTTTGGAGCCCTTCAGGTGTGCATGGTACTGCTCTATGGAGTTCAGGGTGACATTGCAGATGTTGCAGGTGTAGCTGCGCTTCAGGCCTGTGAAGAAAACCCAGTGTTGATTAACCCTTGGCTCTGGCTATGCTGCATGGTGAGACCGAGGGAAGCACAGGGCTACACCAGGAGGGAAACACTCCTGTGCCTGGGCTACAGACTACTCAGAGTCAAAATGGCAGCTATAAAGTACAAATAAGTGAAAATGACTGAAGAAAGGGGGAGAAATAGAAAAAAGCACCTATGCCCCAAGCAAACTTCTAATTAATTAGACAGCACTTGGATCCCACATTTCATTTCCAGTTTCACAGAGATTTCTCTTTACAGTGATCCCTCTATTTACTTTTCCAGGCCAGGGTATTCAAGCATTAGAGAAACCTAAAGAAGTATTTTTAGAACGGAGCAGAAGAAAGCCAGGTTCAAAGGCTAATCCCCCCTGAGAGTGTGGTGCCTCTCTCTCCTGTGCCCTCCTCAGAGCATCATCACTGTGTTCACACTAACAAGCACTCGAGGTGCCATTTATGCCTCTAGTTTTTGGTAGTGATCACAATACAGGGCAATTCCCCATTAGCATATTCAGCAGCCAGATCACTTAGGAACTCTCTTTTCCCCAAAGGGATCCACTCTGATTTATCCACCAAAGTGAACCAGCCAAGCACAGCTGCTGGTCTCCAACAGCCCACATTTGGCAGCCCTTGGCTGAAGGTCAAGGCTGGCAGACCGGAGGGGCACCAGGCAGCCACCCAAAGCCAAAGCAGGAGCTCTCTCACCTCTCGGTTGTCTCTTGGCTGCGGTACAGACCATCCCCAGCTGAACTAAGGGCTCTGCTTAAAAACACCGGAGCCCTGGGATTCCTTGCAGGGACTGCTGTGCTCCTTAGGAACTGTTCTAATGTTCCTTGTAATGGTCTCTTCTGGCTTTCTACAGAATTACTTCTTTGCCGAAATTGTTAAAACAACTCATTTAGAACAAATAACGTGTGGCATTCTCAAATTTTATCAGTCCATGCTCACCCTAATTAACTGTACAGGTAATAAACACACTGACCCCTCCCCAGCTAGACCTACAGGCTCTCAAAAAAATCCTTTGTCTTGTTTTGAACTCCAGACACCAGCTACACCAAGAGCCCCACTTCTCTCAAACACTTCATAATATCTCTCACCCAGGAATTTGGCACAACATGAAAATCATCCTTAAATAATATTTCAAAATCACTCAGATGAGTGCTTGCAAACAACAAGCCAGCAACACTGCAGAGGTATTTAAGTAGTTTCTGTATTTCTATGTCATGATGTGGCACAGAACAAAAATCAATTTACAGATGTGCATATGGATTTTGTCCTTACAGAATTTATTCCTGATAGAGCAGTGATGGTTTTACAGTCACACCCTTTGCCCATTGCTGGCAGCTCCTGTTTCCTTCATTAAACCAACGGGCATCAGAAGCCACATGAATCTACCACAATGCAGGGGAAGGGACGGGAAGGAATGGGTGGGAAGGGCAGTGCACAGCTGGCATGGTGTGTCAGCACAGTGCAGCAGACTGAGAACTTGGACCACATCAGGATCTCCACATGGCAGAGCAGGACTGGGGAACTAAGAAACAGGTGATACTTTAACTTAAGGTAATAAGGGTCTGCTGCTCAGCCAATTTAGCAGCACATTAACAGCAGCCTCAGTGAATCTTAATTACTGGTGTAGGTGGAAACGCCTTCAGCAAATACAGCTCCTAACTGGGGATGATGATTTTCTCCCTCAGCATGTCAAGGCTACTCACAGTGATGAACCAGGGGGAACCCTGTTCCCCCTCCCTGTGTTCTGTGCAGGGGAACTCAGTGCTGTTCCCTGATGCAGCTCTTCCCACAGGCTGGAACACGCAGCCGCAGACTGGGCTGATTCCATGAACTGGGATGGAGAAAGGAAACCAGCCTCAAACGAACAGCAGGATCAGACCACAGGCAATAATCACTTCCAGGATATCAAAATTACCAGAATTTGACCCCACTGGAGCTCATCAAAGCTGCTACTCGGCTGAAACTGGTTTCGTAAAACTCCCCAGCCAGTGTGCTGGGGCTGAGCTCAGCCCTACGGGCCATCCGCGACTGGAAGGTGGTCCCAGCCTGAGCAGACCATACTGGCAGCTGCTGGGCTCTGGCTGTATTCTCATCTCCTTTTGCATCCTCAAGACACATCAGCATTGCCTCCCCTGCAGCGTGACATGCATTCATGTAAAATTGAATGTCCTCCTATCCCCATTAAATAAAATATTAACAAGTCAAGTTATTAATGTCATTCTGCATAAAATGCATTAAAACCCATTCCAGGGGAGTTCTTGTTAAACTGATTCTTACTAACCACAAGTGACAGCACAGAACGAGAAGTATTTATAAGGCATACCAAGAAATTATGAGCTGAGATGAAAAATGAAACTCAGCTCTTTGCCTGATTCTGGAAGAATGCATCTCCAACACCATCAATTTACCTGAGAACACAAAGGCTCCAGGTGACATCTCCATTCCCTTGTCCATCTGTACTGCAGAGGCTGCTATACTTTATTTTAGGGATTCAGAGCACCTGTTGCAGGGTTCATCTTGGCCCCAGCACCAGGCAGAGCCCGTTACAAACCACCTGCCACTGCAGAGCCCCCCTGCCTCAGAGAGGGAGCTGGAGAGCTCGGCCATAGAGGACACGAGACATGAACTAAAACTGGTGAGATGTGCCTTGATGGAGCAAACTTGACATTCCTCCTCCCTGTGCCTGGCACAGGCTGGAGAGGGAGAGCGACCAGACGGAGCCACATCGCTGCCTCCAACCGAGCTATGGCCACTCTGCTGCACAGGCACAAGTTGTCATAGCAGAGTTGGAATTTGGGGGTTGGTACCCACCAGGTTTTATCTTCCTATGATCTGTGCCAGGGTGCAGGGGCAGCCAGGGGAGGCAGCTCTGCAGGAAGAAAACTCCCAATTTCTTCCTCTTTCAGGGTATGTTCACATGCTTCCCTGTCTAGCAGGAGCAGCAGGGATTCCAGGTCAGCCACAGAGCAGGGTGGGTCCCAAAGCAGCTCTGTGCCACGGCTGGAAAGCCACACAGAACTGCTCCAAGAGAGTGGGCTGGACCCTGCACTCCATTCGGCCAAGGGAAAGGGATATGTGTGTGCCCCTGCACTCCCCTGTGCTGCAGCTTTAACTCAACACAGACTGCAGAAACAATGCTCATTTCTCCTTTTTTTTTTTTCCCCTCTCCTCATTCTTATTTCTGAGAAGAAAATAAGACTTCAAAATTGCAGGAATGAGCTCTTGGTGAGAAGAATCAATGGTTTTGTTTCCTATAAATATAAATTGTCCAAAAATGTATCTCTATTCTTATTTCTCCAATACACATTCATATTTATCAATAAATATTTTATTACAGCCATTATCAAAACATCAAAGGCTGCTGAAATGTTGTACTTCAACTGACACTGCTTGTTCCAGGCTCACACAATGCATCAAATGTTCATCTCCCACACTAGTCAAAATAGAATTAATATTTAAGCTGTGATGGGAGAAGCCACCAGGGATGAAGAGGAAGGAGATGACTTTGCGATCCAGGGGAAACTGAGGCAGCAAAGACAGTGAGGAGCAGGGAGTATATGGGGATGTTGTCCCCACCATGGCCATGCCCTGCTGCCACTGTTACCTTGTAGTCAGACATGATGTTACCTGCCAAGGTGAGGCTGTTTGCTCAGGCACAAGGTGGATATCATTCCGTGCTGGCCATTGCAGAGACTGCTTTCAACACCTGTAAAGATCTGCTCTAATCTTGCAGCTAAATGCATCCAGGAGAGCATCTCTAGATGGACACAGATGGACAGATGGTCATGACCTAGTTAGAAAAACTGAAAAAGAAGATTTCCCAGCTTGGCAGGCTCAGCCTCCTTGGCTCCCTGGGCCTGACTGCAGCTCGCTGGTGCTGTGGAGCACTGGGCACTGCAGACTGAACCCCCGAAACAGCACCCTGAAGTGTCCAACCAGAGGACCATACCTGTTCCCCTGTACCAGGCACACACACAGCCAGGATACAGCTCTGCTGTCCCCTCTCCTGCCATCCACAGACACTGGCAGGACCACACTGGATCCAGTGCAAACCCCAACCATGCACAGCACCACCGTGAAGGTAAAACCCAACAGCTGATGAGGCTGTGAAGGCCTCCAATTTCAACTCTTCCCAGTAGCTAAATGAATAAAACACTTCCCAATTGATTTATTTACAGTTAATGACATCTTCAGCCACTCTTGAGCTTGGCACAGTTCAAAGTACTGAGTATTTCCATGCTATTGTCCCAGGTTTTATTCCCACATATTTCCAGTAGCAAGCAGTGACTCAGCCAACATGAATCATTGATGGCACTGAGTCACACTAGGTAGCACAGGAGAATCTAGACAACCATTACGAGGTTTTACGGGAGATCAAGAAATGCCCAATATACTCTACAGTCATTAGTATCTCAAGAAAAATTATTTCATTTAGCGAGGAGAAAGCCCCAGGACTATCAAAATGGTACTGCAAAGCCTCACTGGCAAACCAGAGCTCTCCCATGTAGTTCTGAATCAAACTTGTCCTCCTTCCTCAGCTGCCCCAGTCAGGTCCCTATGCGCATATGGGATCGTAACCCAGACTGTGGAGACGAAAGGCTCGTGCCTCTCCTGCACTTACACCTTAGAGTAAACAGGTACTTGTCAAGATTCAGTCCTGGACACATCCTCAGCTGACTCAAACTGCACCTCTCCATCACAAGGAGGGCCCGGGGTGCTGGGGGGCTCCAGCTGCTGAGACTGCCTGGCTGTGGCTCTGCTCTGCTTGAGGGTGGCTCCCAAGGGGGTGCAAGGCCCAAATCTGTGCAACCCCAGGGTGCAGTTCCCACAGGGACCCCGCAGATGCCAGAGTCTCTCCCTGTGGGGCCAGCATGGATGGACTGACAGACAGATGAAGAAAGGCTGCTCTCCCTTCAGTGGGAACACAAAAAATTTGTGTTTAACAACATCCCTGCAGCAAATGCTCAGCTCCTCTTGCTGCTGCTGACCCAGGGCCATTGAAGCCTAATTAAATCATGGAAGACAGTTATCCTGCTCTCCATCACAGAGATGTAGGGAGTGCTCTGCCTCCAGCAACATCCTCCCATCTGCACTTCTGAGCTGTAACAGGCTCTCCTCTCCCAGGGACAGGCCACACTTGCTTGAGGACAGGTGTGTGCACTAATGGAAAGGATTGTTTTAGCAGGAGGCAAGAGAGACACCTAGGAAACATCTGTGAAAGAATGCTGCTAAAACTGCACGCTGGCATTCCAGAGCAGGGGATTCTTTTACAGAACTGGGAACCTCAGGAAGCAGTAACAGCATCTCGGGCTCCCTGCACCACCGGTTACTGTAATGGGCAAGGGTCACGGGATCCCACAGGGAGCAGGTCCCTCCTCTCCATGTGCAAGTCTCTCACCTCTCAGCTCCCCCAGGTCTAGGGTCTTCCCCAGCTGCTCCAGGAGGTCGGCTCTGGCTGCGTTCTTCTTGTGCTTTTTGCCGTCATAGTGCTGCTGTGCCATCATGGGGTTGTTGAACCAGGCTGCGCAGAGCTGGCAGTACCTGTCCGAGTCCCTCCGCTGGGGCGGGGACGGAACCACCGGGGAACTGTCCGTGTGCGGGGGCTTCAGGGAGCCCAGAGCGGCTTCTGTAAAAGGGATTGTTCAGACATGAGCTTCCCCGGGTTCGTGCTGCCTGAGGAACGCCAGACCCTGAGGCAGATCCCACATTAGACACGGGGAATAATTAGCTGCAGTTACACGGTCCCGGTGGATATTTTGGATGGTGCTGCTTGGAAAGCTACCATTTCCCATTAAAAAAAGCATCATGAAAGGACAGCCCAGAACTGTTCCTCAGCTTTCTGCATTTCACTAACTGGGGAAGGAGGATGCTCCCAGTGCAGTTATACATCTTATCGCTGTTCTGACTAAATCTGCTAAACTTATCCTGCTTGAATTGCTACTCCAAGGAAAAATCATCAGTGGAGAATAAATACATCATGCAGAGCCATCTCCTTCTCAAGATAGAGACACATATTTACCATTATCTCAGGATTCTTATTTTTCAATTTATTTGGTCTCAGAAAGAATGGGGAAAGCCATAGTCATTGCAAACTGTCACAGATGAAAAAAAATACTCAATACTCAGTCCCATCCTTCAAAGATCTTCACATTGTGCATTATCAGGTACCAGCAACACACGACCTTAATTTAATTCCATTTTCCTTCAGATTCATCGAAAGCGCATCCAGGAACACAAACATGACCCCCAAATCATTCCAAAGAAGAGTGAGTGATTAGTTTTTATATAATAGAGTGCACTTTGTTCGACAGTTTCCCAACTTCGTACAATACAAGTCACAAACCCATGAAAAAACAGTGTAAAGCAAAATAAAGTTCAGGTAACATTGGGATATAAAAATATACAATGACTAGCACTTAATTATCACACCTCATTCAAAAATTCCCTTTTATGTGGCTTTCCTTTTCTTTTCTTTTCCAGATGAAATGTCTGCTCTTTAAATAATTAACAACCTGCTCTCTCCATGGTACCAGAATAGGCACATTTGGAGGTGGCAAGAGGCATGTGGTGGCTGTCTTTGATCAGGAGATGATCCAGCCGAGCCCTGATGAGCACACAGGGCAGCAAATGCCAAACCCACCTCAGTGTCTGACACCAGGAACAGCAACACAGGGATATATTTAGACATATAATTATGCCTGGAGCCCACTGAGATTGACTCCACAGCTTGAGAAAGTTAATATTGTTATAAAACTTCTGCTGACCTGCTCAGTAAGGGACACCCTTCAAGGAAATTCTATCTTACATATAACATTACTTACAACCTTATCAATTTCCAGGGGTTTATAACCTTCTATTGTTTTTGATGATGACTGCCAAGGTATCAGAGTTCCAGCAGCGATGACACTGCCTCTGAAGAGCTGCTCTGGACAGGGCCAGGCAGGGTCTGGCTGGATTTTGCTCCTAAAAAAAAGTCTTTTCTATGGTTCCAGCAAGAGAGACACAGCCCAGCCCCTCCAAGGTGTACGCAGCAGAACTGCCAGTGCAAGCAAAGAGCAAAGCCAGGGGCCAGCACAGTCATTAGGAAGAAAATTAGGGAATTGCAATATTGCCTGTTCAAACTGGGATTACACAGACTTTGCACGTGCTTGACTCACGAAAAGCAAGCACAGCTTGCTTATTGCAAACGTGTTTCTGCACTCGCCAAGGAGCCTCCCTGCAGGAAGCAGTCCAGGCCCAGAACCCAGTGATGCCACAGGGACTTGGGACAGCCCTGGGGATGCCAGGGGGACCCAACCCTCTGCAGCACCCCAGGACAGGGCTGAGTCCAGGGAACCAGACTGAGCTGCAGAGATATTTGGACCATTATAAACAACCAGCAATTTTGGCAGCCCAGCCCAGATCTGCGACAGATCTGACTTGCTGTTCCACAAGCCCCAGGCTATAAAGTTAAATCTATCCAACCTTTGGTCAGCTTTCTCTTTGTTTCTATGTATGCTGCTGCCGGAGGGGAACCAGGGAGGCTGAAGCTCACGGAGCTGGTGATGTCCACAGGAGTTACATCTCCTGCTCACTAAGGAAACCTGACAGAAGCATCTCCACTCTCAGCCACTGGCCGGCCCAGCAGCCCCATGGCTGTGCCTCTGAGCCCCTCTCCATGAGGCTGGTGGCTTGTGCTGCCCTAAACGCCATGCAGGAGGGAGGTTGTCAGGGGGACTGTCACTCCTGCTTCAGGGGATGGCACCAGAGCCCTCCATGCCCACCCCAGCCCTGCTCCAAGCCCACATCCACACCTGGCTGCCATGAGACCGAGGGCTACAGATCCACAGCAGAGATCTCCTGCCTGCGTCACATGGGAGCTGCCATGGGCAAGGATTTCCTCTTAGCACTCACAGTACAAAACATCTTCTTGTAAAGTCACATTCCTCAGGGCCCACTGACAACCCCCATCAGTCCTAAGGTGTGCTGATCCCAGCCTGGCAATTAATGAAAACATCCCACATCTACCAAATTCTCCCAAAGAGAAATAGATGAAAGTTGACTTCTCTGCAAATGTGAATTTATCATTTTGATATGCACTCCATAACTGCTACAGAACAGCAAATGCCATCATTCCCTGAGCAGCGACACGAAAATTAATAATAAACACTCATGAAACGTCAAATGTTAAAAATGTTTCTCCATCTAAAACACAAACATAAAAGCTGCGAGTTTGACTATTTCAAGTATTTCAAAATGCTAAATAGCTCATGACAGTCTGCCTTACGTTCCCTTTCGCTGTGGGAGGGAAGTGAGAAAGTCTTACTTTGCTGCAAGAGGCAAAATACAAAGTTAGAAACACTTCAGCACTCCGGCAATGAACTAATGTTTGACTTCTTTCTCACATCCAAAGCTTTTTATTCCAAGCTGGATTTAAATGGCACCCAATTTTTTCCATTGGCACACTCCAGGAACTCAGCATGAGGACAAGAAACTGAGCCTCAACAAGGGAGCACTGAGAAACTCAGTTTTCTTCAGAAGAAATCCCAGAAATCTAGGACTAAGACAGACTCCAGTTGCTGCTGGACAAATCCTTGCACCCAAACCAAAAAGCCATTTACTCAGTCCCTTTTGATGTCCCAAAGCCAGAGCCATTGCCACTTTCCCGGAATGATGCCTGCAGGTCCTCGCACTTGGATTGATGAAGACAGCAGCTATTTCCCCCACAATTCTTTGGTTTGTAACTCATGGTGATGATGGGATGCAAGCTGACAGAGGATGTTGGAAATTACTAGAGGAATTCGTCAGCAATAGTGATGGCATAAAGCCTCTGAGGGCTACAACCTTGTACAGCAGAGCAACACGAAAGATCACAACTACTTCACTGTCATGATGAGATACCGTTTTTGTGAGAAACCCGACTGTTGGGCCACTTCTTCTCCTGAAAGCACTGGCACAGAATGAGACATTTGTGTTCCATCTGTATGGTAACAGTGAAGGAGAACGTAGATCTCTGCAAGGGGACTAAGAATAGACATGATTTTCTTCAGGACTGATGAGAGAGAAACCCCAGAATATCAAGCAATAGAATATCCTCCCCAGGAGCATCCAGCACGCTCAGGGCTGCGCTTGGTTGGCTCTCAGGACTCGTGAGCAATGGAGTCTCTGAAGCTCTCTCTGAGAGACTTAAAGCTCCCTGGTGCCAGCCACAGAGGACTGGGAATCCAGTGAAAATTGCTGGGTGACTGCAGGAAGCCCAGAAATGCTGTGTCCAAAGCACATATTTCTGAGAACTCCTGGAGAGCAAGGAGGTGCTTATTAATGTATTCCTGAGCTCAGCTTCATCTTCCAGATCAAGTGGCTGTAAGAGCTGATGAGTCCTTGAGTTACTCCTTCCTAGTGATTAGGATGGCTGAAGAGCCCATTACTCCAGAGCACACAGCATGGCTCACTTAGAGCCTTGTGAGGCTGATCTAGATGATTAAAAAGTGAGATAAAAAACACAGTGCAAGGCTGCAGCTCTTAGCAAGCCCTGCCTTGGCCAGGCCCCACAGCTGAAGGGTGAATCCAAACTGTCAACTTACATGGGAATCAGTCCATGTACTATTCTGAGACCCAGCACTCCTGAGAACATCAGCTCACCTGGACTTAACCAGGAATACCAGGGTTTGTGGCAGGTCCTTCGGTGCTCCAGGAGGAGCTGGCAGGTTGCACATGAGGGATGGGGTTCATGCCCCGGACAAATAAACACCAAACCTGAGTCTCTGCTGCTCTCTGTGCCGTTGCAGCTATGTGCCAGCTGCAGAGAGCAGCCTGAAGAGCCCGACATGAGTGAAAGACCACGATAGTTCATGTGAGAGCCTTCCTCTTGGCGGACCCAGGCGTGGTCCCCCAGGTTGCCACGGCTGTACCCTCACCTCCCACAGGACACACTGGTGCCGGAGTGTGTCCAGTTAAACTGAGCAAACTACCACGTAACACAATTCCCCACATTCCCACAAGCAAAGGGGCCAACAGTTCCCAAGCCCACCCTGGCAAAGGACAAATTATATTCTCTGTATCAGCATCTACAGTCTGTGAAGTTAAAAAGGCAACAAAACCACACACACAGGGTGCCAACCCCCGTTATCTAATCACATCTAGGATTTACGTGCTAGGCAGGGTCCAGTATACACAGCTCCATTTGTATTTTGTGCTGAAGGAAGTGCCACTGGCAGCAATTCTGGGTCACATCTGTCTGCAGGACCTCAGCCCAGCAATCCTTCCCAGAGAACGAGGAGTGCTTTGTTTGAACATTCTCTGCTTCCACAACCAAAGAGGAATTTTTTTTCACAGATTATTAGTGGTTTTCAGGGACTTTATGGTTAAGCAAACAATAAGATGGTTAAATTGTCCAATTCCAACATTTGACTTCTTAAATGTGGAAGTTAATAGGGTGCATTACTAGAATCACTGCAGAGGAAAGCACGAAACCCATCTGGGCAAAAATCAAGAAACAATCAATCCAAGGGTTTTTAAAGCCTGGACTTCCTTCTGTGGTAAGAGCAGATGATGCTCTGTACTGTACAGTAACACCAAAGGTTTATTAAACATATTAGCTGAGCTGATAATTAAACTGCTGATAATTAAAGTCAGGCTTGGCTATCTGCACCCACTGGAGACATTGTCTTCCACCGAGAAAACACTTTGGAACTGTGGAACTGGAGATAGGGCTCTCGCACCAGGGCCAGTCCCAGCTGATAAACTCCTAATCTACATAAACAAAGCAGACAATAATGAGCATCAGGAATTTTTAAAGGCTGTTATGACAAAAACACAAATGAATAGCCACTTCTGTCAGCCGCCACCGCTCAGCTGCCTGTGTTGTATGCATTTTCTTCCTTCTGTGGTAAGAGCAGATGATGCTCTGTACTGTACAGTAACACCAAAGGTTTATTAAACATATTAGCTGAGCTGATAATTAAACTGCTGATAATTAAAGTCAGGCTTGGCTATCTGCACCCACTGGAGACATTGTCTTCCACCGAGAAAACACTTTGGAACTGTGGAACTGGAGATAGGGCTCTCGCACCAGGGCCAGTCCCAGCTGATAAACTCCTAATCTACATAAACAAAGCAGACAATAATGAGCATCAGGAATTTTTAAAGGCTGTTATGACAAAAACACAAATGAATAGCCACTTCTGTCAGCCGCCACCGCTCAGCTGCCTGTGTTGTATGCATTTTCTGCCCGCACACACGGAGCCAGCACCTTGGCCAAGCCCCCTTGGCACAGTGAGCCCACACCACTCTGCACCGGCCCCTCCTGCTCCGCTCGCTGCCTCTGGACCTACCTGTGGCCTTTAATGCTGGTTGTTCCCCTAGCAACAGTTTTAACCTTTTGGCATGGATTTTCCCTTGGTAATGCGATTCCGCCACCACTGCTGAGGTAAAGGACATGTTACATAGTGTGCAGCATTTGTTCTTATCCACTGAGTCACCATCACTGCCCTGGGTGGAGACAAAAACACAGACAAAAAAAAGAGGTGCATAAGCCCACTAAGCACAATCACAGAGAAAGAAGAGAAGAATAGAAGAGAGGAATCTAGGTTGTTAGCCAAGGCCATGGCTGCCAAGTGTTTCCCTTCCTCGTCTCCCCCAGCCTTGCTCCCGTCTCATCCCAGCCCTGTCCAGTTTGGGGACACCTCCAACGCTCCAGAACCTTCGCTCTCGTCTGCACTGGGAGCTCAGCCTGTCACTGTATCCCATACAGCCATGGAGCTCCCGGCACATCCCCGAGCCTTTATTCCTGTTCTCTGGCTGAGGGAGTCACACAGACCCAACACCAGCCGTCCAACACCAACCCTTCCTCCCGATGCACTTTTTTAAGAGACCCCAAAACATCTGGGGGGACAGGACTGGGGGTCACAACCCTCTCTGTAAGTGGGAGAAACAAATGAACCATCTGAAATCACACAGGTCCCTCCAGCAGGATCCAGCACCAGCCCTGGGCAAACCTAACACAGAGTGGACACCTGACCCCCCACTGAAGGTCATTTTCTCCTCCCAAAAAAGGACTATTGGAAAAACGACTGATTTTCATCACTTTTTTCTTGCTGATAACTGTAAATCAAACCTTAGGGAGAAATCTCAAGAGGTGATTAGTACTATTCTGAGTGTAATTTGCACTTCTTTTAAATAGCTTTCTCTCAAGATATTTTATGTCTTCAAAGGGAAATCACTTGAAAGTTAAGAGCAGAGTAGAAAATTTCCAGTATCTATTGATCATCAGTGGCAACATATAAAGAGCCTCCAACAGAGCTCGTTTGAAAAGCTGATACACTTCGTTGTTAATGCACCAGGGTCTCTTCCTCTGCCAGGGCTGCTCTTCAGTGACATTTTTTTCCTTTTCAACCTACTTTCTCAGCTAGACTGCAATTAAAAATAAAAAATTAAAACCCCCTCAAAGAGCCCCCCAATACCTCATGTAGAGTTCAGGGTCCCATTTACACTGACCCACAGTTCACTGTGCAGCTCATCTGGGTTCACCCAAGTCTCTGGACGAGTGTGTCTCTCAATGTGTGGGTAGGAGTTCAGCCACCAGCAGGAGAAGAGTGTCCCCAAACCCTTGGTGGGTCTGCAAGCCCCTCTGCACACGTGTGACAGACCTCTGCTCCCTAACAGCCAGTTTTATACACCAAGTGCCATTTGTTGTAAGTGGGATGCACAAGGTATTTGGGCTCTGCCATTATTAAGCATTTACCAAGGTCTGTATCATCCCTTAGCAGCATCACCTCCCTTCCCTCCTCCACCAACCAAACCCCTGCACAGAGCCAGAGGTGCTCTAGGTTGATCCAGCCCTGAAGGGTAATTATGCCTTCTCATTTGTCAGAGGCTGTTTTACCTGAAACCAAAGAGGCTGGGGGAAGTCAATCCGGGTGTCTTTTGTCACCCGCTGAATGACACCGCGCTGACAGGATCGTGCAGGTGGTGAAATCACACGGCTGCTCACCCAGGATGCCTGAACTGGGGCACAGGGCTCTACACAGGGCAGGTGGCTGCTCCCTGGGGATGTTCTGCACCCACGTGCACCCACCCATCCCTTCTCACCACTGTCGAGCTCCCGGGGCTGAAACAGTGAACAGGCACTAACAGCTCCACTGAGCTTCTGTAAATCTACACGGCAGCTCCTTAACCCTGTGCTGCCAGACCCAGCCAAGGAATATTTCTACATTTTGTTTCTGCAGCTTTCTCCAGCCGATCCTGTCTCGCCAACCTTCACTACAATGCAGCACAAAAGCCACTGGCTTCATACAAACTGAAGCACAACAGAACACATCACTGGCTTGGAGTTAAAGCATCCATCTCCCAGCACTAACATCCCTTCTCTTCCCCCACTCCGTAGCTGTACCGAGCCAGCCTAATTTATAGGGCTTCTTTTTGTAATATTAGAAACTTCAAAACCAGTCTTGTATATTCAACAGAATTAACTTCAGTTATTTGGCTGCCTGTTGACAAGCTGCTAAAAGGCATAATTCTCACTCAGGGCCAGGCACTTGCAGTCCTTTGCTAGATGTTCCTTAAGAAATCCACAGGAAAAGTAAGGATTTTTGTTCCACAGAAACAAATCTGCTGTCTTCATTTCCTAGGTTTTACTAAGAAGAAAAGATAATACAAACCCTAGAACACAGCAATATAAACCACAGCATTAAAGTGCTGCAAAGTAACTTTAAAATTTGAATTAATTTTCAGTGCATGAAGGTGCTGCTGTTAAAGAGCTGCTTTCTGTACTGCTCCATAGGAAATTCAGGACATTTCCATTCTGGAGCCTGTTTTTCTCATGGGACGAGCAAAGAGCAAGTACCAGTTCATGGCTCTCTAAAGCTGAAACACTAAGTCTGGAGCCCCTTAGGCCTGAATATCCTGAGGAACAACCAGCCCTAAATGAAGTGCAAGAGGTGTGACAAGGTCAGCATGTGTCCCACGGCATCCTCTCCAGCAGAAACAGAGCTGCTGGCAGCCTGGAGAGGATGGGGTGACCCAGGATACCCCCCACCTGCCACTGCCCAGACGTGGTTCAGTGAGCATTTAAACCTGTCAGAGAATGAAGTCTTCCATTGCTAATTTCTTTCACTAAACCAATACCTAATGCTTTGGATAGAAACCTCTGGTTGGGTACAAAAGACAGTAAGAATGCTGGCCCTAAAACCAGTCGCTACATCTCAGTCTCAGGGTAGGTGCTGAAGATTTCAGTTGCAGCACATGGTAAAATCTGCCCCAGAAGCATTAAATGCTCTGATTTCCTCATTGCTTGAGGCCAAGCCTCCTGAGGCAGCTGCAGAGAGGCACAAGCCCTTGGCTCCATCACCCCCAGCACCACTTTGCAGGACACATGTTGCCTCAGCAATAGAATCTAATATCATGCTACCTTCCCTCAAACCATTCATCCTCACTGTTATAAGCCCTTTCCTCTTTAAGGAAGACGAAGCTGGTTAAAGCAATTTACTATCTTACAGTACAAGTAGGACTAGAAGGGATTTGAAGGCTTTCCTCCCACCCCAAAAAAAGCACTTCGTATCACATCAGACATTTTCACCATGTCTGTTCTAGTCATAAACAGGGTTAAAAGCAGTGAGAATCAGGATTTAAACCTGATTTACCAATACTGGGACTTAAAGAAATAACTCCTGATTTCAGTAGGGCCCTGATACCTTCTCAGATTACTTTCAGTTGAAATGTCAAGCAGAAATTTAAAATCAAAGGTCAAGACATGAGGTTTTTCCCCTCCTCCACACCAAATTAAACCAATAATGAAGAGCACAACAATCGAGTTGTTATCCATTGGAAAAGTACTTGTATAAGCCTTCTACTTCTCACTCCAAAGGGCTAGTGGGTGTTTTGGGAACGCAGTGTTTTTGCAATCCTCAAACAACAGCCAACCCCTCACTTCGCCTCACAGAAAGGTCAGGAAGCAGATGCTGTTTCCAATCCCATTGCACAGAGTATCCACAACTCCAGCCACCTCTCCCTCCTGCTGCCACCTGGCAGAAGGACAGGGTGTTAGTTCTGTGGTCAGCAGAACACCAACCCAATGGCATACAGCCATGTAACAGTTTTGATGAAAAAAGGCTAATATTCCCTTTTTAGTTGCAGATACTTCTACAGGAATTTAATTGGTTTTCACAGATTGTTTATAATGCTCATTAAAGTCGCTGTGCCATGGCCTGAGCGACGCTGCCGGGATTGGGCACTGCACATGCACGTGGTAGGGGTGTTACTGTGCAGCACTGGAGATGTCCTTAGAGATGTTCTGCTCTCTCTAAATGCAAAGGCTTGTATAATATCTGATCAGCAACAGGCCTACTTTGAGCTGTAAATGTTGGCAGATTTTCCCTGCTATATTTTTATAACACAAATAATTTTAGAATTTAGGTCTGGCCTAGCCTAGCATTCACCTAGAACATGAGGACACGTTAATCCACCCCCACTAGGGCTGCCCTTGGCAAAAGCATCAGCAAGCACAGAATTACATTCCTTCTCCATATTGCCCTTCACAAAAGCAGTGGGAAATAGTTCAACTTTGACTTATTTGAGGTCTGATTGGTTCTCTGTCCTCCATATCCATGCTGAGGTGCACATGCACCCTTGAGAGTGGTCTTGGAAGTTGGGTGAAGGGGTCTGACCCCAGTGACCCCAGTGCTGCTCCACACAGAGCAACCACAAAGGCCCTGCCAGCAGCACCCTGGAGTGGCCATCACCCCTCACCTGGAGGCACGAGCTTCCCGCAGGCATCACCCCTATCACCTGCCCCAATTGCTCACCAGCAAACCCAGCCATCACACTGAAATGGAGTAAGCCCTGAGTATTTGCTATCAGCATATTTTTTCCTATGAAAGAACATTCGAACAACTAAAACCACAATTACTGTTGCTGATGTACATAATAATTCTTGTGTAGTTTATTGAAAATTATTTCCAGTTATTCGCATTTCGGCTAATCTAAATGTTACCTCTGGGCACCTGATCATCTGTGGCTGTAACAGAGAGAATGTTGTAGCCCAGAGTCAAAGATTCACAAAGCAGCTGAATAAACAGGGACTTGGATTATACCCACATTTTCTGACCGGAGCTTTTTTGCCGGGCAGCCTCCATCGATGGGGTGAAGCATGTAATAGAGGCGGACTTTGCTGGCATGCTTCCGACTCTGGAATGCAAAAAGAAAAGAAAAAGGAGAACTGAAGTTACAAGGAGCAAGAGGCTCTGTTGCTGTGCTCACTACACCAACCCACAGTCAGATTTCATATCCCCTTGACGTATATATCCAACACCAGGGCAGAAAAGGGGAAAGGATCCGGGCGAGGAGCATTTGCACTTCTCAGAGTTTCCACAGAGCTCTGCACCCAGCTGAAATGAGTTGTGGGATGAAACCTGCCATTAGCAGAAGAAGTGGTCCACCCTGGCCCCTCTCCAAGTCCCGCTGCCTGCAGGCCCTCCAAGACACAGCAAGGATCAGACGGCGAGGGAAGGACAGCATTTGTTATCAGACCATTTCCATGGTCAGATTGAAAGATGGGGGTTACTGAGCTTCAGCCAGAGATACAACAGCATCCTGAGGTGTCAGAGGCACACACACAAACCAAATTCACAGCTCCTATGCTTCTAGAATGATAAAATGTAAGAGGGGTAAAAAAATCTCCCATGAGGGAGACACGAGCAGGTTTCACGCTGCCTTTGGGCACAGCTGGAGTTCACTGGCAGGTGGGGTTAGAAGAGACAGGAGATCCCCTGGTGACCCCAGCAGCAGCAGCCAAAGCAAATCCTTGGGACTTGCAAGACTTAAAGGAAGATTTTAAAGCTTCTACAGCAGGAGTACAGACATAAACCTTCAAAACCCTGACTTACATCAGGTCTTGTCTTCCAGCATATGCAGGGGGGAAAAGCCTGCAGCCACAAAGTACCTGCACCCAGCACATGGGCAGCAGACACATGGGGAGCTGCTACCATGCAAATGTTTCCTTTGAATCACCCTTTCCAACTGCCCCACAGAACAACAGTTCTAATGTTATAATTTCAGATCACAGAGCTGCAATTTAAAAATATTAAATTATCATTAGCATGTTCTGGAACATTCTTTTTCCTGTGGTATAAACTTGGAGCTAAATTTGCAGGAAGCTATATTTGTATTCACATGCAGAAATGTGACTGTGCAATAATTTTTTCCACAGAGCAAATCAGTCAAGATAAATAATGTCAAATATCTGTCCCCAGCTTGTCTTCCTGCTGCATTTAGCAAATGTGCCATGGTCAGGGTGAAGTGCAGGAAACCCCAAAGCTCCAGCTACCACATGAGCAACCCAGACAGCAACTGCATAATTAGAAAATGACAAAATGAATGTTTGAAATGCACAGGACAGAGGTGCAACGCCACTCCTGGTGCTTGGCCGCAGTCCCAACTTCCTGCCTGAAGCGACGCTTGGCGGGTCCCTCGCACCACACAAGGCTAGTCAAACATATTGTAAAGGCAATGTGGCCAGAGTTTTTCAGCTGAATTTCTTCCCTGAGCATTGACACCCCGCAGAGCAGTCAGCCTCCCTCGAGTCATCCTCCCCATAGTCACGAGGCTCTTCCCTCGGTTGAGTTCATCCAGCACGTCATGATGCCCACGCGCACACAGCCACAGCCTGCTCAGTTTAGAGGGTAAAAAATTTGGGAGGGGTTGCTGGGTGTGTGTAATCTGCAAAGATGTTAAGAGGAATAATTTTTACGATTCTGCTCCGTGGAGCTCAGCTGGACCATAAATGATGCCCAAATGTCAGCGTTAAAAGACAGCGAAGCTTCAGCCTTCTGTAAAACACCTCTCACCTTTCTTGACACATTTGTTTGGATTTGTGAAAGCCAAGACAAAGAAATAACTTACGTTTGGCGTAATTTAAAACTACACAGCTCCTTACGCAACCTTATTATCTTACGGTCATAAAAGCGGAGCTTAAAATCATCCCTGGCCTCCGCACGCATGTGGTGAGCATCTCCTTCCCTCTGAGGAGCAGAGGAAGCACAGCCCATTTGTCATCCATTTTATCTCTGGCATTTTCTACATTTACATGTGTATTTATCATCCCAACACCCCAGCAGGAGCACGGCAGGAGCACAGTGATTATTCTTAGCGTGCTGCTCACAAACAGCACTGCGGGTTATCCTCTCCCTACTGAAAATCTGCAGCTTCAAGGCACAAGGAGGGCAAGTGCCAGACACACGGGGGGCCAAAGGAAGAATCACGAACAGGAGCCAGAAAACTGGGATAAACTGGGATTAGGCCACCTCCAGCCCCCATTTTGATCCATCTCACCACATGCGCAAGCCTCAGGAAAGACAAAACCACATCTGTAAATCCTCAGTCCGGAACGAGCACACTGCCTTGTTGGAAGCACCTCCAACAGCCACCACAACCTCATTTTGGGTGCAATAAGGGTGTTTCTGTGCCCATGAATATTTCTTTTGTAGCCGTACAAAGTGTTATGCCAAAGGCATTTTTACTTCCCTGTCTAGTGGGAGCAGCACCTTTCAAAGGCACTAAGTCTGGTTTAATACTGCAGGCTTGAAAACCAGCCCTGACCATGCAGGGAGCTCCAACAGAGTCTGTTTTCACACAGCTGCTGCAGAGCTCTGCATTGCAAGCTCATTTGCTACTGTAAGGCTCATCAATAAAAGTAAATAAATGGATCATTTCTATCTCTATCAAATCTACTCTAATACAGAAGATCGTGGCAGAGACAGCAAAGTTCTGGCAATTCAACCCCAAAACATAGAAGGGCAAAGCAGAGCTAAATTGTGCTATGAAATGCAATTTGATATTGCATAAATCAGGTTTTGCAGCACACTCTGCCTGGAGCAAGCGGCGAGAGCAGGCAGTGAAGTCTCTGCGGGAGCAGTGGCAGCTGGCAGGGCCCTGGGAGCTGTGGATGGGGCTGGTTTGGGACATGCAGCCCTGTTGGCCCTGTTTGATGGAGGAGCTTCTCATCCCTTCTCTGTGGATTTACTAACAGCTCTGGGGAGGACTGACCCATCTCCCTTCACATGGCCAGAAGTTGCCAGCTGAGGCATTATAGCCCGGGGCTTGCCAGGTCACACAGACACACAGATCCTCCCTTCCCTGCGTTTGTCCGGGGGTCTGGGAGAGGAGTCCTCTCACCAGCTGCATGAGCTCAGGCACCCCACCACGGCCCCAGAACGGCTCCCACTTCACATCACTGATTCAAGCTGACCTGGCAGTCTAAAGCACTTTGCTTGTAGAGGGCCTTCTTCCCATCTCCCGTCATCAGGTTCGCATCAACTATCTCTGCAGCTTCCCTCAGGCTGTGCTAGCATATAATCTCATTTCCCAATTCCCCATATATCCCTTCATCAATCCTTGCTCCCTCCTGTGCTGGCAGCTTTATGGTTTTGGGCAGTTTACCTTTCCTCTCCTGCTCCTCCTTCTCTGTGACCTCTTCTCCAGCCAAAGGCCAGGGACCCCCACACTGGAGAGCACGTGGTTGCACCAAGTACCAGCAGAGACACAGGTGCAAGATGAAGGAAGGAACCACCACAGCAGCCCAAATGGCTGCAGCTTCTGTCTGTAATGAATTATTCTTCAGAAGGCCATTGGTTGGGTTTTAATGCTTTTAGCGCACATTGTGTTGATTTTTTTGTGTGCTGGCAATTTCTTAATTAAATTGCCATGCAACATGCAGTCACATGATTATATCAATTTTATTATCTGTATTTGCCCTACTTGTAATCTCATCAAAAGAGAGAAAGTTATTTTGGCTGGCCCAGTTCTCCAAACCTTGAGCAGAAACCCAGTTACATCGTTCTCCAGCCCCTTTCCTGAGCATGCTGTGCCCAGGAGTTGTGCCAAGCTGGACGGCTCCGGCTCCCCGCACGGGACCCCCGGCACTGCCGTGCTTGCTTCCTCCTGGAAACTTCCTCCACTTCCCCACACCCACAGAGGGTGAGCAGTGACAGTGCACAGCATGTGGCCAGTGCCCTTCAAGCACCCACTTGTGAATTACTGGACCTGCTGACCTAAACGACATCATTCTGGAATTTGTAATCGCTGCCTAACAACCTTCCAAATTTCTACTGGAATAGAACCAATCTATTCCTTCCTCTATGATATAACAACATCCTCTGCATTTTTTAAATAGACAAGAGAAGTATTTTCAGCAAATGCCTTCCCTTTTCTGCCTCTACTACCCACACAGCAAACACTGTCAAGATCCCTGTGGCTCGCTGCAGAGCTGAACTCCCGGCTGTTATTCCAGACACTGCTGGATGCCAATGTCCTTTTTCTCCCTTTGTAATTTTTGAAAAGCCTCATTTATAATTTATGGTCGTCTCTATCAACTTCCCCTTTTTCCTCCATGAGTTAATTTTTTAAAAAGTGTCTACTCATGCTTTTGCCTTCCTGGGCACACAGATATGTGTCTGCAATTCCCAAGTGCTCAGCTGAATTCTCACCCCCATTAAATCAGCTGCTACAAAGCAACAGGGAGGCACGATATTGGTTTGGACATTGATTTGTTTACACATCAAGGCAACTACTGAGGATCTGTTCAGCCAAGCAACCACTAGCTCCACTTCCTTACATCTGTGATCATTCCACCTGGCTTGCCAGGCTGACTCCAAGTGGAGATCCTGAGCATGAATTTTCTGTCTCAGGAATCACCATTGTGATCTTTAGCTTTACTGCTTCCTATATTGGTTTTGACTGTAACCAAAGTATCTCTTGTCCAACACACTGCTGGGTGCCCTGTGGAGAGGAAGCAACTCTTCTCAGAGGCTGTTTCCAGAGCAGCATGGCAGGAGCAGCCGGGCTCAGCACCTGGCTCGCGTGGTGCTGCTGCCCACAGACCTGCACCCCACACCCGGGGCTACCACAGACACCTGCTCCTCCCCAAACCCACTGGCAGTCCCTTCTAACATCACTCCCTCACATTCCTTCTGCAGGTGGATCTTATATCTACACTAATGCAACCATGCATTTCCTTTTCCGTTGGTATTAAGGGATTTTTTCAAGCAATGTACCTCCCTGAGCAACCTGATTGAGCTGAAGGTGCTCCTGCTCTTGGCAGGGGTTGGACTAGACCTTTAAAGGTCTCTTCCAACCCAACCCATCCTACGATTCTGTAAACATGTCAAGGGAAAGGGGATGCAGGGACAGAGCGAGCAGGCTGGGAACTTCTGAAACGTGCTCCACACAGCAAGCTAAATTCTCGCTGCTCACCTGCAGCTGCAGCTCAGGTCCCTCATCTCGGACCACACTGCTGCGGGATACCGATGTTCGAGGTGTGGGTGGGCTTCACTGCTGGTACAGCCCCACCATCCCAGTACCAGGTAGGCAACAGAAGAGTTAATGTCTGCTGTGCATGTGAGCTGCCCAGCACCAGCTCCGCAGCATGGCAGCACCAGCAGCAATGCTGTTGCTCCCATTCCATCGTCACTGTCTGAGACAAATCCCTGTTACAGCGCGTCAGTGCCAGTCACTCCTGAGAGCCCGTCAGCCCCGAGCGCACGGGGGCGGGTCTGTCACAACACACGATAAGAACTAAAGACTCTGCTTTCAAACACCAAGAACCCCAATCCAAACATGGGTTGCAAGTTTAAAATATTAAAGACAAGCAAGAGTGAATACCCTGAACAAAGAGGTGCCCTCCTGCGCAGCAGGATCAGGAAGGGAATGCTGCTGCAGGAACTTGCCTCCCGGGGACACTGGCCAGGGTGAGCCAGTGCAACCTTTCTTTGTTTTCATTCCATGTAGCTTTAATGTGACATCCCTTATGCCTCTCCATTACTGCTAACCCTGGGGTCCCATTTTCCCAGTGTGTTTTATGGCTGCTCTGGAAAGGCCTTTTAACTTCAGCTATTTTTAGACAGCAATAGGCCTCTGTGCAGAGGTACCTGGGAAGGGAGCTGTGCACAGGGCTTCATCTGCTCTGCCGTTGCTGCTGTTTAGCAATAGATTTTGACACTGGGAGTGCATTAAAAATAATGTTCAGCCATTAATGTTGACAACAGAGCAGTAACATAGCGCCTTGTAAAGTCCCATCCCATCTCCACTGGTTCCCACAGCCCACCGTGATGCAGCAGCTGCTGCTGCCCTGTGTGCAGGAAGAAAGCTCGAGCCTTGTGCCCTAAAACACTGGCACCCACCTATCTCCCTCATCTGCAATGGGTGGCCACATTTACCTCAACATATTTTAACTGGGGCTGTTACCATGACACAAACTGCCCAGGAATATCCGCAGCAGGCCTGCATGTGCACACAAGAGAACAAAGCAGCACATTCATCATCTCTGCAACACAAATACGCTCTCTTTAGCTTTTTCTCCTCAAGCCAAGGTTCTTCTATCGAACAGCAGCATGATCTGCAGGATAACAGTAATGTTTGAGCAGCCACCAAAAACCGTGAATACCACAGCAGAGCAGATTCCAGCAGTGGTGGGGACATGGGAATAATGGGTAGGATGTCCCCTCCTCCTTCATCCTCTGAAGGATTTACATGCTACTGCCACCAGAGCAAGACACAACACGGCAGGTGAGCAGCAACAGTGGCAAAACATACGAGAGAGATCATGGCCAGCAAACATCACTTTCCCTTCCATGATCACTGACATCAGAAGAACCTGACACACAACAGCCCTGTGCAGCCTTTATTTTCAGCTAAAGCACATCCTTTCCACTCCTCCATCCTGGAAATGCCTGCAGCATCTTACACAGGGAGCTGGGAGTAGAAACATAACATTCCAGCTCCTTGCTTTCTAGCATAGCATTTATTTTGTTAAATAGAGTATGTGCTCTTGCAGCACATTAATATTTCAGACACAGGATTGCCTTTCTGAGCACACACATCTTGATCCTTAAGGCACTGATGTGCCAATAGTAAACAATGTTTATTATTCCTTCAGACAAGCCATCGCTTCATGCCGTTTGCAGCCAAGGACAGCCCAACTGGAAGCAGATTAACCCCAGCACCACTCCAGCCCGTGCAGACAAGGAGTATTGATGAGGCTGTCGATATCGCTTGCCTGCTTCGCTCTGGAGACAGAGTGAGAAATTCCAAAGCACACTCAGCTCCAGAGAGGAGTCAAAGGGCATGGCACTGGATTTGTTCTCCCCAGTTTCCTCTGCGTTAGAATTTTAATACACTTTGCCGCTGCCCTCCCCTGCTGCTCCACCACAAGCATTCAAGCAGCATTCCCTCATCCCATTAGGTGAGCCGACGCTTGCATGGCCCCCTCCTGGGCTGCTCTTCCTCCAGATCTGGCATCTTCCTTCATTTTAAATGGAAAAGCAAAGCACTATCTGAACACCTGAAGCAATAAAGATTATGGAGAAAATGGAGAAAAGCATTGCAGCAGCTTGAGGAGCAAATGTGGTGATGAAAGTGCAGCTCAGGGTGAAATCTGAGAGCAACTTTGTATATGAGGTAATTTTCCTGCAGGATTTTCAAGGGGAAGCATGAAAATAAATGGTAACATCTTCCTAATGGCTGTGAACACTTCTACATAGAGATGAGGACTCAGAGCTAACTAAGAAACCTTAGCTCTCTTTGTTTTAGCTTTTTAATTTACAGAGCAGGTCACCAAAGTGATTAATACAACCTCTCTCAAAGACAGAGTTGGAAGGAAGTGTTCAATTATAGGTGATCCAGAGAGAATCCAGCAGCAAAGAGGCTTCCAGCTCCAGAGGGAGGAAAGATGCAGAGATACAGAAAAGAAAAAATCAATTTCTGGGGCACAGACTTCCAATGGCACTGCAGCAAGTGCGGCACACTGTCGCCCCTTGCAACTGACAGTGGAGCACGAGGTGGGAAATACCCTCCCCGCACTGGCCATCACCCCATGTCTGGCCACCACCCCCCTGGCACCCAGCCACCACCTGCAGCGTGTGGATTCTTCATCCAAACAGCCACCCTGCTCCCTTTTGTTCCCTCCAAGGAGGAAAGGGTGGGTAGCCAGGGTACCTCAGGGACACTCGGCATGTCACAGCAGCACCGTGAATGTCACCCAAGGACTCAGGCATCCGTACTTCACTGCTTTATTCCAGAAGCAGAAATGGGAAGAGAGTTTTCTGATACTTCAGGGGACAAATTAAGATATTAATTTGCTTTAAGAATTAAAATATGCAAATGCACAGTCTTTTGGGCATCAACACCAACCAGTAATATTTGTCTCATCTCCTACTCACGGCTGCACAAAAGCTGCCCAGCATCACCCCCTTGAGACACTCGACACCGCAGTGTGCATTGAGCTCGTTAAGGCATTTCCTCATTCAGGAACGTCATTACAAGTCAATATCCCAAGGCAGCTACTGGGCTCAGCTCTGTCCTGGGGTGAACCCTGGAGAGGAGGGCAGGACCTGGCAGTTTCACCAGGATGGGAAGGAGAGCCAGGGCGCATCAGACACATCAGACAAAGCCAGAAACACAGTTGCACAAAGCACATGTAAAAAAGGCAGTATTTGCTGTATGTCAAGTCAGAAGCAAAAATATGCTGCAAACACTCTGATCCTTTTGCCATTTTTCCACTACACTTGCCCTTGGAAATAATATCGCTTAATACTGCGTGACTGACATAAAATCATTTTTTATTCCTGGCAAAGTAGCACAGAAGGAAAGTTATTGGTTGGTGATTTGGAGAAGGAGATGAGACAGCGATTGGAACTGACTATTCCTGTTTGGCAAGATAAAAACGTCCCCCTTTCATAGGCTGTTTCCCTCTATTTTCTTACAGAGAAATGTCTTATTTTGCATGCACAGAGAGCCAAGATCCCAGTCCCTGGCACACAGGCTGTAGAGCTCACTTGACTGCGCTAGCAAGGCAGTGGATCAATTCCCTTTCTCTCCAGGCTCGCTCAGGAAGGATAAGGATGCTGCTGACCAAAACAAACCCAGACAGAGCCCTGGCACCCACCATCCCCGGCTGCACCATCACCAAGGGTCCTCAGCGCCCATGGGAAGCTGGGGTGACCACCCGCAGGACTCCTGAAAACTGATTTGCAGAAAATTGAGTCTTCTGAAGTTGATATTTCCTTTATGAAAAGAATCAGTTTTTAACTATAGAACACTTCTTAAAAGTAAGAAGGAAAAAAAAGAAAGGTGTGAAAATGGTGACCGGCTACTTTGATAATTAGAAAGAAACAGTGAATTTTACACTCTTACTATTAACTAATGGCCTGCAGCAAGGGCTGGCAGCCTCAGGCAGGATGGAGCCCCCAGCTTCACCTCCCCAGAAAACCTCAGGGGATGTTTTTAGCCTCTCACCGTGCCTGGGGGCTCTTGGGACCAGGGTCCCAGAAGGTTACCAGGAGAATGAGCATCATGCTCAGGAGTAGTGACCAAAACAGATGCCCTAAAGGGACACTGCTCCCTGTCGAGAGTAGCAAAGTGTGGCACAGCCACGGGGCAGGGGCACTCCCAGCCTATGGGCCACCAGAGGGGATCCTAACTAGCCTTTACAGCTCACTCACTCCATGCCTCTGCTCTGTGTTATGCAACCCACCAGCAAGGTTTGGAAATGACATTATTGTGCCGAACGTCTACAGCGTCTGCTGGGATTTCACAGCGGATGACAAACGAGCACAACACCTCGTACTAAAATATACAACAGAAAACAGTGTTGTTTTCCACATTTCAAAAACATCTGCTATGAATTAATGATTCAGCTCATACCTACAATGACAGGCGCAGAGGAGGCAAGATTGGCTGAGCACCCTGTGGCTCACCAGGCGCTGCTCCTCTTTCTGCAGCAATGCTCCTGCCTCCTGTAGACAAAATTTGGCATCTGCAGTGCCCAGTATCAAGATCCAGAAGGTGTCCCTAAAACTGCAGCCTTCAGCTTCACAGAGTTGCCAGGGTTCCCTGCTGCACACAGAGGGCAGCCAGAGGAGCAGCTACAGAGGAGCTCCTGAGAAATTCACCAAAACAGACATGTAAAGTGCCCTACAAGCAAATGTGCATTCTTGTTCCCATTGTTAATTAATGCAGCACAGTATCCTCAGATCATGTACATTAAGCTTCCCGTACATTCTCCACTGGCCACACACATCTCCCTCGTGTATCAATTGCAAAACGCTCGAGTCAAGCAAATGCTTGGGGTAAGTTCATCTTCTAGGTCCCTGTGCACAAACTCTGCACCTGTTGGAACTTTGCAGACACTGGTAGTCTCCGTGCAACCAAAACCAGGAGCAAAACACACCTCACATGAGTGCAGAAGTCCCTCACCCCCCCACTTGTCACACAGAATCACAGAACCATTTAGGTTGGAGAAGATCTCCAAGACCATCAAATCAAACCAATTATTCCATATTATCTCCATATTATATATGATGACTATACAGAATTAATATATTCTCTATATACACACTACGTAATATAGATAATGCAGACATGCATCACTTCTGGAGTCCTCCAGGACAGGCTGGACCATCTCACATGCCCCCAGGGGAGGACAGTCCCTCGTGCACAGCCACCACACAGTGATCCTGCACCTCTTCTGCAGCTGAACCTGAAAATCTCCGTTCTCCCATCGGGTGAACACCAAGAGTCCCTCACTGTGGCAGGATCTACACCCAGGTAGTGGGTTTCCTTTCCTGAAGGATTTTACAGCACCATACCCCTTCGTAATTTCCTCCTTGTTTAATAGAAATGTATGTAAGTTTGTTTTGAAGATATGCAGTGCTGTTAATTGCTGTTCTAACATGTCTCTAATAATCCATCCTTTCTAATTATTCATTGCTTGCTACCTCTTAAGTGCTTAAATACATCCACAAATTCTAATCTATTCTCTGCACAATCAGTGATTCCTACTCAGCAAACCACAGTGCAGCACATTTAATACAACCTGAGCTTGTTTTGCTGCACTCTTAATTGCTGTCCTTGCTAACTGTGTTTCTTTCAGTCCTGATCAAATTGCAGGCTGACTTGGCAAAAACAGAAGAAAAAGCCAGACACGCAGCAGACACCGCTGCAGTGACATCACTGACAGAGCAAGATGCCACCAGTAAAAACAGTTCTTCGAATCCTGAGTCTTCAGAGCAGAACTGCAATGGTGGAGGGACAGACCAAGAACATCCTACCTCATAATGGGCCACGCGCTGGGACTCAGAGATCAGCTGAGCACTGCACACCTTGCAGTAACTTTCAGTGAACAATTCCTGGTCGATGTCAGAGGATTTCATCTGTTCATGGCAGAGAGAAGAGACAAGAAGCAGAGTCAGTTACAGAAAGCAGGCAGATGTGTCTGACAAGGCTCCTACAGAGCCAAGGGCAAGGCAACACTTGAGCCGAGCAGTTCTTGTCACCATGAGGGAATGAAACCAATGTTATACAGGTGCAAATGTCACACACAGACAGTCCCCACCACATCCCCAATACCTCCCATTCAGAGTCCCCAGGTTAATGCACCAAGAGCCCATGTCAAGTGTTTATTCCTCACCCTGGGCAGTTCCTGGGCACTGCTGGGGACCAGAGTGTGCCCCCTTCTCTGCTGCAGTGGAAGCAGTCGGACACAAGAGGCCAGGTGTGCCCAAGCAACACCCGTCCTCTGAATGCCTTCGGCCACAGATGCAGCACAGGTTCCATGGCATGGCTGTCCTGCCATGACATCCATCTGTGAGCTACTTGGGAACGGCTGTTCTTCATTACCTTTCCTATCTAGAAACATCATGCACAGAACCAGCTGTAGCAGAGATCACTCATGGCTCAAAACATGCTCTTATGTTACACAACATAAAAGAGCTTATAAAGACTTTTATAGAGAAGGCAAACAGCATCACAACCTAGAGGAAGGTGGTTTTAAGCTGGAAGAGCACTCTTCTGTATTTCTCAATTTAGATGTGGAAGAAAATTGTTTGGATGATTTACTGGGCTGTGCTGTTCTCCAGAAGCTGGTTAAATATTTATGTGCTCCCCAGAACTTTCTATGAGGACACTTGCACCTTTAAAACCAACTTGCTGAGCGCCCTGATTCACAGGAACACGTTGCTCCTCTGTTCGTAGCCTCCTCCTTGTGCCACTGCAGGTATACAGCTCTGAACTCACAATCAAGGGGTGTATCAGGAAGGTTGAGGCTTAAAACAGACTGAACCCAAGCAGAGCCAGAAAACAACAGAAGCAGCTACATAGGGAGAATATTTAAAACCAATCCCTATGCAAAGAGGGAAAAGAGAGGCTAGTGCCTTCTAATGCCAAGATAAAATCTATTCATTCACAATCAAAGCAAACCTGAACATAATGAAGACTGATAACATAGGTTTTGTAGAGTTCATTCCACTGATTGGGAAGAAAAATAACATGGAAATGAACAGGCTATGAGATCTCATTAGCAGACAAAGTCGGGTGGAGAAAGGCTGGTCAGTGCCGGGCTGTGCAGCGGAGCTGGACGTGGTTGTGCCAAATCCCCAGTGTCCTGCCATCCCACGGTTACTGTGGTCCCTGCATATTTGATGAAAACAAGCAGCTGAGCTGACACCAGAAACTGCCAGCCTGGAGAGACCAGCCGGCCCGAGCTTCAGGAAAGGTTTGCTCAGGTGTTCTGGTTTACCAGACAAAAGACAAATCTCAGAGCTCCTCTGCTGCTGCGCTTGCTCTTTGTTCGATTCTGCAAAGACATTTGCTTGTTTTCTCTTGCTATCTGCCTAGTTTTAATCTTCATTTACTCTGTCCAGAGAGATATTGCATTGAGAAACTTTCAAAGACACCAAAAGACCCTTTTAGGAATACAAGAAGTGTTGCAAAATTGCATCAGAGGCAAAACAAAGTGGGAGGAAGAAATCTCACTTAACTCCAACAGATTGACACAAAGCAAACCAAAGAATCTCATTAAACCTCAATCCAGCAACCAAGCCAGAGACAGGTAACATCACCTTCATTTGCATGCAGCCTGCAATGCTAGTACAAACCCTCATTGCAAAAATCAGAGTAAATCAAAAGCTTCTCAGTATTAGTTCAGCATTCTGTGCTCTGGTAACAGAGTCTAAGTCTATTGTCCTTAAATGGAATCATCTGTTCCCCTTTATAGCGGCAGGGGCTGAACAGGCTTATCCAGGAACTGGATCTCAGGCATTTTCTCTAAGCAGTAAGTTCTGATACAGGTGTGGGATGTGTTTCCCTCGATATCACAGGTTGAGCACCAGGAGAACATGGTGGTTCTGCTGATGATGTGACCGTTGTGTACCACAATCCATGTGTAAATATTCGAGTTACCTAATGTAAGTCTCTCTGGAACAGGAGACCCTCACATAATGCACCCAGAGCACAGTTACACATGACAGAAGCTCCCACTCTCCTGCCTTGCTCCCAAATCCTGGTGCACCTTCCCTGCCGCTCTGCCTGGCATCACTTGAGCATCTCAGTGAGGCACAGCTCCTAGCTGCCTCCATCCCACTCTGTGGAGGACAGCCTGGCACTGGGTTGCTCTGACCCCCCCCCCCAAGCAGCTCCTGGGATCCCAGTGCTGCCTCCAAACTGCCACACTCCCGTGGAACCGCTGGCGGAAGGATGGGGTGACCCTTCTCTCCCAGGGCAGTTCAGGGACCAGCTCTCTTCGCTTGGCTTCAAGCACTGGATGCACAGGTGAGCAGCAGCAGATCCTGGTTACCTGAAATCTCCCTGTGCCACCGGGAGGCACAGCAAGCCTGGGATTGACAGAGCCTGCAGCATGGCAGGGTCCCCTTGTCCAGGTGCAGAAATGTAACCGGGTGTCCTCATGCCTGGGATCCTGGCAGAGGGTTTCACTGTTGCTTTTTTCAGGCATTGCTTTTTCACCGTGATGAAAAGGACAGCAAGGCAGAGCAGAAAGGAATGGGGATTAGGAAGAACAAAAGAACAAATGGAAGCAATGCCTCCTTCACACTTTTGCATGAATATATTAGGCTAAACTGCTATGAGGATTCAAGCATATGTAACCTTGGCTACTTAAAATCATTAGAAAGCTCTGGTAACAATAATTGCTCTAGGCAAAATTAAATTTTGACAAAAAATAAGATTCACCTTAGCAAGGAAGATTTCCACACAAGCAATCCACTACCAGCACCCATTTATAGAAATCACCCTTGCATAATTGCCACTGAAACCAAGACAGAACAAGTTTAAACTCAAGCACGAGTCACTGACTTGAGAAAACAGACAATTACCTGTCCCACAGAAATGCAACAGAGGAGCAAAAGTCTCTTCCCCTCCTCAGCAGCCGCCAAAGGATGTCCAGATAACACGCAGTGAAATGAATGCATGAACATGCCCCTCTCCACCACCCAGGTTTTAAAGCTGCCACAGTCCCCAGGATGGCACCGGCTGGTCTTGCACCAAGACCACAGGGAAGGTCCAGGGCTGGTATTTGGGGATCTGCACAGGAGCCCTGTTGCATGCAAGAACCAAATGTCTGCTTCCTACAAAGGGATTGGTACAGAGGTGCCACGGCCACAGCAAAGCCGGATGATGGGTTCTCTCTCAGAGCTGCAAGGGCTCCCCTCTGTAGCAAGAGGCAGACTCTAGACAAGAAACCCTGGGAAAAAGAACACAGCTTTGTGATGTGAGTGCCCGGCCTAAAACCAGCACTTCTCCCTCTCCAGAAAAGCTCCCTTCCCTGTTTCTGTCTCATCTCAGATACCCTTTGCAGTACTCTTCTGTGGGTTAATCCGAGCAGTGATTTATTAACTTCTTCTGCCTGCAAGTGTGATAAAGGGAGTTCATAAGCAATTAATATTCATGTATTTCTAATCACTTAATACCACTGTGACTCTCCCTGCCGACACATGCCTAACTACTCCAGGACTGACCAGCCCTCAGCTGACCTCACCACACAGCCCATCTGTCAAAATGCAGCACAGAAGGGAGGGGTTTCCCTGCCACCAGCCATCGGCATGTCCTTGGCTGTGAGGGACACTCAAGGACAACCGCAGGTGCTGAGCAGGGTGGGACATGTCCCTGAACACTCTGAGAGACTTTTCTTCCCGAGAACTGAAGAATTAACACGGGGTTCATAACCTTGTCACCTGGACACAAACTGTCATGCTGAGCAGAAGCACTTGGTCTGCACACCAAGGTATAAATATCTGAAACTCCTAGTGTCCTCCTCCTCAGGTGGGGACATGACAGGGCCTCTACCAAAAATGCCAATTGCTTTGTCTCTTTCAGTGGGGTTTATTATGGCCTCCTGTGCCACACTCCAGTACCAAGTCCCCTCCCTGCTCCAGATCCATGGCCTCTGCACATGTCAGCTCAGGCTCATTGTGTCATAGGAGACCTCGTTTGCAAAACCTTGTGCCATATGGTTGGGATTCTTCTCAGCAGTTTCAGAGACTGTAACAGCTCAATGAAAATCAATTTGATCAGACTGACTCCGGTTTTTGGCAATGTCCAGAAAGGTGCTAAGCTGCACTAAATTTTAGAGGATAGCAACCCATAATTGACATCAGAAACATATGCAAAGTCCAATTCCTTTCTAAGGAAATGCTTTGCAACACCTGAATCCCACCAGGTGCGGTGACGTGCTGAATGTGTCCCTGCCACACAGGCGAGTGGTGGAAGTGCCCCTGCAGTAAGTGCTTTTGGGATCCAGACCCAGTAAAATGGCTCCAGGACCTCAGTCAGGGCTGGAGCTCCAGCAGCAGGTGCAGGTTGCTGCTGCTGCCATTTGCTACTGCCACAGCACTTGGGCCCTGCTCTCACAGCAGCAGCAGGAGCTCCTAGCAATGCCAGCAAACACTTCCCATCATGTTTCTGATAAATGCTGCTGTAATCTCCTTTCCAGCAATCCTCCCTTAGCAAGACACTTCTATTTTTACTGTTACATACCCTATTCTCAAGTTCATTGCCCATTTTTCAAGCAATGAGCTCAGTGAATAGTGAAAGAAGTTTTTTATTAATGGAAAATTCAAAACTGGTAGCAACAGTTCCAGAGTACATGACAAACACGAACAAGATAGAGTCTTTTTAATTCCAAGTTTCACCTTTTGCATCACTTCACAGACCACCCTTGGTGGTGTTCCCTGTCAATTATTTCTATATTTCAACAATAAGCAGAAACTCATGAAAATCCTGGGAAGCTTCAGATGACTTCATGTCACTGCAGGGCAGGAGTTTGAACATCCAGCACCAGCCCTCACCTGACCAGCCAGCAGCAGACAACCCATAGCTCTTCCAAAGGTTCCTCCTGTGCTGCTCACAAACCCTGTCAACTCGGAGCACCCGCTCAGGAGGGGAAGCGTTCAATGGGGACAACACAGGAAGGGCCTAAATCTGAGACTGGAGCCAAGACCCTGGTTAACTGCTGTCTGAACTCTACAACACACGCCTCAGGACACACGTAGAAGGTACCAGCAGACATCCTGGGAGTTGCTGACTTGGCGGCTGCAGCTGCAGAGCCACACACCCAACCTCTTCCTTGCCCTGCACTAGGGCTGCCCTGGGGAGGGCTCATGGAAACACAGAATAGTTGAAGTGCCTTTCCTGGAGTCTGCTCCCCAAGGTGCTCGGTCCATCACCTGTTGGTTGCAGGGCACCAGGAATTCCTGTACACTTTCCTGTTTTCTATTGCCCAATCAAAGACAAGGAGTCCCACAGGAAATACCAGATTCAGCAACTTGTTTTTTTCCAGTCAAGAGGAAAGAAAAAAATTGTGGTCCCTTATCTGATTTACTCTTGAAGGCCTATAATCACCTTTTCCAAAATTAACAGCTTCTGAAATCTCCATATTGGAGCACAAGAGAAGCGGCAACTGAGCACATGCACGAACGCCAAATGCAAACAACAAGTCAAAAATTAAATGTCCTGATTTTCATGTTATGAATTATTTGTGGCTTTTGCTGCTGTCACTCTCCCGTGGATTAACATCTCGTGTAACACCTCCTGTTTTCGTCTGTTGTTTAATTTGTCTTGCAATAAAAAGAAAAAAAGCCTTTACTAATAATTAATGTGCTTTGAGCAACTCTGTCACTGCACTTACATCGAGGCATCTGAAGAAATGCAAAACTGCCTTTTGAAGTGCCTGATTTCCCAGCACAACAAGACAATGGCTGAGCCTGTTCCATGAGTGCAATTCTCCTCCTGCTTTTATTGCCTTGAGACAGTCTGGGTGCTGGAGGCCATGGCAGCCAGGACCTGGGCTGGGATGAGGCAGACCAGGGCAATTCTGTGCTGCTGGCTCTCCCTGGCAGCCACAGACAGGACAGAACAACCCATCCCATGGTGACAGGACTCTCTGCAGCCCACTCTGAGCTGATGCAAGAGCCCAAATTCACAACCATGGGATCTGCAGACTCAGCCTGTACCAGCTCCTGAATTTCCTTGCTGTCCCTCCATAGTCCCAGAGAGGTGGAGCAAGGGCCCGTAATGGATAATGCCGTGTCCCTACCCACAAAGAGCTCCCTACGAGCCACATCTCCAGAGGATGTGTGTGCTATTTTCAGTTTTTCCCATTCTCCTCCCAAATCAAAGATGTTCCGTGTCCCTCCAGCTGTGCTGCACATCTGCCATCTCTACCATGCTTCACCTTCCCTGCAGTTCTTGTTTGGTTTGGGGTTTATTCCAACTCCCTCCATTCCCTAAATCCTCTACAGAGTCAATTTGCTTCACTTCTGCACTGAGCCTTTGATGCATTTTGACACGCTTTATTGGAGCCTTGAAAATCAGAACAAGATTGTGTGTGGCATGAGCTGGGGAGCAGGAGAGATCCTGCACGTGGCTGCTGCATGTGTCAGCACAGAGAAGAGAGGTTGTGGAGAACAACAAGGGGGAGACAGAGCCTCAGTGCAGATGAGGCTCAGCCTCAGCACCCCAAATGCCTAACTTCACACAATTTCCCCCAGTGTAAGCAGGCAAGTTGCTCATTTACCAGGGTTGACTTCTTGATAGAAGTGCCCAAGGCGCCAGGATGGACAGGACTTGGAGAAACCTGGGCTAGTGAAAGGTGTCCCTGCCCATGGCAGGGAACTGGAACAAGGTGATCTTTAAGGTCTTTTCTAACCCAGACCATTCTGGGATTCTGTGCTTGCCAGGAGTAAGAAAGGTACAGTCACACATCAACAATGCCCTCTCAATGGATGGAGATGGTGTTTTTGAAAAGAGCCTCTCAGCTTTCATGCCACTGTGGGGAGGAAATTGCCAGAGATGTCTCACTGAATTCCCAAGACTCACAAGCTCTGGGCTAGAGGGAAAGCTGCCAGATGTTCCCATCTCCTCACCTGATCATCAAGGTACCCTTTATATAAATAGAACCAAGAAAGAAAACAGCCTGATGAACACATCAGGAAAAGCAGTGCTCTCTGGCAGAGGGAAGCCAGGAGAGACAGGCAATGTCCTCCAGGCAGAACAACAGTAGGGCCAAGTCTCCAGGTGTGCCTCTGCAGCCCCTACCTGCACCACACCAGGCAGCACAGCACCCACCTGATGGGGGAGCAAAAGCAAGAGACTCAAGCGTGGCACTAAAATCCAGACAGTGACTTTTTGATCTACTGCCTGTTTGAAGTGGGAACAAAAGGCAAGCAACAGAAATTACAGGCACATAGATTCAGAGAGCAAAGGACAGATCTGGGCGTGCAGCAGACAAGCCCTCCATGCCCCAAATTGCCTCAGGGGAGATGAGGGAAGGACACTGCCAAGTTTAGAGGGAGCCAGACTGCAATTCTGGGAGTAGCATCATTCCTTCCCTACAAATGCAAGTATCCCGTTAAGCACATGAAGTTTTCTAATTATTCATACTACACCATGTAGCAGGGTTTAATTGCAAACATGTGCTGATTTGAATAAAAACGCATTTTAAAAAAATTTGATATACTGTGATTGTTTTAATACAGTTTGTAGAAACTCAAGGGAGAGCAATCACATTTCACACCTCAGGGTATTGATTCTGTGTCCTGCACACTTCAAGGACGGGGCTCTGTCACTCACTCCAGCATGACCAGGTGGCACAGCTCAACCCTTAGCAGTGGGCACAGCCTAGAAATCTCCTGAAATAAGGATTAAAGCAGACCTGTGCAGGTTTCCCAGAGACTACACTGCAGACAGAGGGGCTGCTGGAGTCAGATGCAGAAGGGAGGGACTCACCTGCATTAGGATGGCTAGCAAAGGAGGGACCCTGACCCAGGACCCAGCTGCTGCAGGCACCTCCCTGTAGGAACAGATTTTCCTTGACTAAGCCCTGGCCAAACCCCAGCCTGGGGAGGATGCCTAGTCCAGCACAGCCTGCTCTGAGAGCCTGGCACCTGCTCCCGCTCGCCTCCACATCCCACTGCTCTCCCTCCACACCTCCTCCCATCCCACCACCCAGGGCATGTTTTTGGCAGCTCTCAGTGCCCCCGGTCATGAGCACTGGCTGCTGCAGCCCCGCAGGGACCCAGGCTCCCCAGGGACCCTGCCAGGCGTCAGGGCGTCGCGGGGCCGGAGCACAGGGTGCAGCGAGGCATCTTGCGGGCTCACATGCTGCAGAGCCAGGGTTACCATGTGATGCTCATGGTTGCTATGGAAACGGTGGTTTCTCACAAAAAGATGCATAAATAGCCTCTGCACTCCTTGAGTGTGGGCGCAGCCAGGCTGTGGGCACCCCGGTACCAGGGGTCACTGCTGCCCGGTCCAGGCCCCGCGGCGCAGGTGGAGCAGACAGCGAGTGGCTCTCGCACAGCCCTTCTCTGCAGTTATCATCAGGACAACACATTTATTTTTGGATTAGCAGGACCTACTTTTTCCAGTGGCTCCCTAATAACACACAAAATGGCAGGAAGCAAGGCAAACTGAATCCCAAGCCGGCAGCCCGTTGCCTCTGGTACTTTGCATAATCAGGGCTTGTCAGTCCCCATCAGCTTCAGCTCAGAAACCCAAGAGGAAAAGCCATGTAAGGTGGCAATGGACTTAGAAGAAGCCTCCAGAGAACAAATCTGTCCATCGCTGATGGGGGATTATTTTAATTCTGGATCCCTGATAAAAGCCTGCATGCTGGCCTAGCTGGCTA
Organism: Corvus brachyrhynchos; assembly: GCF_000691975.1. Lineage (NCBI taxonomy): Eukaryota > Metazoa > Chordata > Aves > Passeriformes > Corvidae > Corvus > Corvus brachyrhynchos. The sequence goes on from NW_008236162.1 coordinate 3,329,669, forward strand.
AGCTAAAGCACCTCTTCCCAAAACCACAATCAGCCTCAGCAGCACTAACCCCAGATCAGTTTACTGCCCCTGCTAACAGCACTAAATGCTCCCTGCCCAGCAGCAGTTAACCAAGTTAGAGATAGCAGAGGCAGAGATGCTCCTGGTTATCCACGAGTTTTCAGCCGAGGTGAAGCAGGTGGGCTGAGCTCCTCTCCCCTCCCTAGGATGGTTCCTCTCCCATCCTGTATTTGCCAGCCAGAGATGACTCACTGAGTGCCACCTGCTGAGGATTTACAGGAGCTCAGGTGCCACCAAGGCAGCTGAGCAACTCTGGCCAGGAACCCTCTCTGCTTGTGATGATTGATGGACTCTGCTCCCTTCAGCCACAGCTCCCTGCTACAGCAGAGTCATCGATGAAATGATGTAGAAACAAGACACCAGGAATGCAAATGTTTCCAGAGTCCCCCAGTTAGCACAGAGCAGCTAAACCTCTAGCCTCATTTAACTGCACATGCAAATTCCACATCCTCTAAAGGGTATCAGCAGATTTCATTAAACTCCTTCTTATTATCATGTAATCTGCCAATTAGTTTTGTGAGCACCAGCGAACAACAAGGAGCTTTATCTTAAGTAAAACATAGAATATTTACATCCTTCCTACAGCATTTTCTTTATCTTTGCCCATCCTTGGTTTAAAAAAGAAAAAAGAAACCCCTCCTTTTGTCTGCATTTGCTCTCTTCTAAGAAGCAGGAGCATCCCCCACTCTTGGCCACACTAAGCAGAAGCATGCTGGACTTTTAAGTTTTATGTCAGACCTGCCTTCCTTGTGCTTGGGAGCATCTCAGCAAGACACTTGGATAATTCATGTTTCATTTTCTCCTCTGGAAAAAACACCATTCCATCCCTTACCAATAGATGAGCAATGAGAAATGGTTCATCAATGCCCACCGCAGTGCTCCAGCCCCATGAACCAAAGGGTCTCCAGAAATGCAAATTGTTCTATTTTTGTGAGAAATTAAACTGCCATTGCAGAAAGGCTGGAGCTGGGCACGCTCCGGGGTGGGCACTGGCTGCTCCTTTCAGAGACCAGCTCTGACTCATAGGTTTGGAAAGGTCTCCCTTTCCCTGCATAGTCTGGGGACTCCAATTCCTACAGTATTTATTAGGCATCCCCACGGTACTCAGAAGCAACAGAAAGGCATTAAAACAAGTTAATGTGTTTCATACATCAGTTTTCCAAGTGGAGTTTGCAGGTTATCCTGCAACCATGGCTGTCAGCCTTACGGTCTGGCGAGGAGGAAAAAAGGCTCAAAAATGCTTCTCGTATGTTCTGCAAAAGCAAAAACATCCCGGCTGCTTTGTAATGTCCTTTCTTACCCACTGTCAGAGCAGAGCACTACGAATCAGCTCCTCACATCCCTCTGTCTTCACTACCCTGTCCCCAGATGTGGGGATCTGCTGGGACCTCCCAGCCTGTGCCTCCAGGAGCAGGCAAGGAGAGCAGCCCGACACCTCCTCACAAAGGCACAGCAAGCTGAAAGTGCAGTAAAACCCTCTGATAATTAAATAGAGACAATAACAGGACCCCACACTCTGTGTGGCTCCTGTCCCCACCAGACTAGCATGAACTACAGCTGTGTGCTTGAAAATTAGACAGATTAATTATTGCTACAATTAGTAGTATCGTGAATCATCTCTGGTGGCAGGAAATAATATTGTCATAAACTTGTCTAATTGCTCAGTATTTTCAAATGAGCAGTTGAATCCGCAGTTATCATCTTGATGCTTTCACTAGTGACACTGTGGGATGGAAAACACAGAATTGATTAATTAGTTTTCATTTTAAGTCAAACTAAACTCTGGCTTCCCTCCGCCACGTGCTGTCATTGCAGCCAAGACTGAAGCTCGGAGGTGGCAAGCACAGACGTGGAAGACACCACCAGCGTCCTGAGATACAGGGTTACTGCTGAGAGCAGGGGAACTGCCAGCCTGAGCACCCTCGTCACACACCGAGGCCACAACAGTTTCTGCCTCTAATACAATCAGCTCACATGTGCTTATTATGTATCAAATAATAGAGGGGCTTGCACAGCATTCTGTACAACAGAGGGTTTAACCGACTAATTTATGGTTTCAAATGCAGTGGGTGTTCAATTCCATCCCGTTCCTGGGGGTTTCTGACAAACCACTTTAGGTGCTGCAGATCCAGCACTCCAAGCTTTTCCCATTTTCTCGGTGAATTTTGAAACCAGAGCATGTCTCACCTTCACAGCTCACTGCTGGGTGTCATGTCTCTGGCTGCATCCTCAAGTCAGCTTTAAATACCAATGTCTCACTTCACCACCAGGTCCACCCACTGTTTTTAAGTGGCTGGATCAAATTTAGGAGCAGTTTTGAGTTCACAGAGCG
>NW_008236162.1:3332374-3336808 GCF_000691975.1 Corvus brachyrhynchos
TGTCTCCTCATGTTCATGTCACTTTCTGAGAGCTGTGCATGCAGCTCCATCACAGCCAGCTCACAGGCAGTGGGGACCTTGCTCAGGTGCCCTTTGTGACACACACAAGTAACATGTATGTGACATATAAGCAAGCAGATCAAAGCAGGAGACAAGTGACACCTCTAAGGCCTCAACTGCTGATGCTGACAGACTGGAAAGGTTTATTTATACTCTCCCACCTTCAGGATTTGTTTAACCAACAAAGATGCATTGGCAAAAACCAGGTCTAAGCTTAACTATACCTTCTACCCCATCTCCCCTTAAACAAGGCAAAGTAAATATATTTCTGCTTCAGAATTAAGAGCAGCAATATTCTTCTCCCCTATCGCTTTCTAAATGAAGCTCCTGAAAACTATTTTTGAAGCTTCCCAGATTCATTTCCAGACCTGCTCCCTGCTGTGCTCAGGAGAAATGGATTAAACAAGTCTTTTGAAGAGCAGCTGCCCATAAGCTGCTCTGGGGACAGCTCAGCTCAGCTTTTTCCATGTCTCCTGGAAGCAGGACAGCCACCAAAACTCCCAGGGCCAAACCTCCATGTATCGGCAAAATGCTGCCATTGGGTGAGCACTGCACCCCAGGCTTGAGTCCCAGACATCCAGGGCTGGTGAAGTCACCCATGCCCCTGACAACACAGTAAAGGCCTAAAACCTGTCAAGCATTGCAACAACACGCGAGTCTTGATACTGCAAATATCCATCTCCAGCCATTTCTAGTTAATGAAACAAAGCAAACTGTCGAGGAAAATGGGAACACTACAGCAAAAACAACAACAAATTAAACTCTAATGCAATTAGAGAGTAATTAGGGATCTATCCTCCGGGAGCATTTTGGAACTCTGGGTCTTTCTCAAAATCTGATCCCTCTGCAACTTTATTCCTTTCTAGTTAATAAGGAAGATGTGAGTGGCATGGCTCCCCCTAGTTCCCTGCAAAATGCCATCTTCTGCTCTGCAGGAGCAGGAGGTGGTGGCAGGTAAAGCATTCACACCTCCGGGCTGAGGAAAATGCAGGTGTCAGCAGAACAGGGTGCAAAGGGAGAATAGAAACCACTGCCTGCGTCTGCTGCAAGGTGACCAGAAACACAAAGACCCAAATGCTCTTGTGCACAAGCCAGGCTAAGCAGGCACAAGCCGACAGCAGAGCATGAGCCACCCCAGAAACCCCTTTGTTTTCCTGTGCACAGCTCTGATACAAGCCACAACCCAGAAAAACATGTATTTATTACCTCTTGACTTTTTAAATGTACTCACAAATGTACTCCTATATATGCTTTAACCAAACCTCTCAAGCTTGCTGCAGGACAGAGCAGGGCAGCCTTTGGACATCAGTCCCTGCAGTGCCCTGGGCAGGGTACAGGGAGCCCTCAGCACCCACAGGTGCCCCACAACCTGCACACTGCCTGAGCTGCCTCCCTGCATCCCAGCAGATTTGCAAAGGAGCGTTTGGCATGGCCTTCCCCAGAGGGCAAGGGACATGGAGTGTGGTACCAACAAAGCATCCAGGAAATGGCACGAGAACTGAAACGAAGAGGCAAAGATGCACTGTCCCATTCAGCCATTTCTCCATCCAGGCTCATCCACACGGTGCCTGAGGGTTACAGCAAAGCCTGGCGCTGTTAAACCTTCCTCTGGGGGATGCAGACACAGTGAACGCTCTCTTCAGAGGGTGAGGTGGTACGGCAAGAAGAAAAGCTTTCTCTCCATTCCCTTAGGCTGCTGCTATTCCTGGGGGCAGCCCCGTCTGCATTTCACAGCTCCAGTACCTCTCAGCAAGGGGTGTTTTTCATGCTTTGAAAGGAATAATAAAGCTATGTCCTGCCATATGTGCTGCTACCTGCCCAGCAGATGCCAGGGAGATAACCCCCTCCACGTTCAGCAGCAGAAGGCACCTGTGCAATGAAGGGAGGTGAGAACCTTAATCTTCAACTGTTTCTGTGCCCAAATCTGCCCTTGGGACACCCAGAGCCCCGTTCTGGCCTAGAAATTGGCCCAGTTCTGATCTCTCAAACCAGTTCTGGATCTCAAGTCACACCTCCTTCCTTGGGAGCTTAACCCAGATAAAGCGAGAACCCCAGATTCTAAAGTGCCCGGGGCAACAGGGCAAGGACCAGCCAGGACCAGCCCCAGGACCCCTCTCAGACCCCACAGCCATTTCCTAGAGGGTTTGAAGAGCCTGCCCAATTGTGAAAGAACACCTTGCAAAGGAAAAGGGTATGATTAGAGACTCATGGGTCTCAAAAAGACACCAACTCTTGGTCAAAAGTTGCTTCTTGCAAAGGAATAATTCTCAGCAAACCCTCGCTATTGTCATCTGCACTTAACCACTGACATGAGGCATGAGGGCTGTCTGTTGGGGGGCCTGGGGATCTTTCCTTCCTCCCTGCAGGGAGGGATTATAAATCCACCACCAGATCAGCTCAGCCATCAGCATTCCCAGGTATATCCCCAGCATGAAAAGGGGGAGAGGTGGTGTAGAAGCCATAAATCCCCAGAGAGAGGAAGCCAGCTGCTCCTTGTGAGCAAGGTGCTCAGTCAGCAAGGACCAACTGGCTGCACCAATTCCTCTGCAAACTGGAAGCAGCAAATAAAACAAATCCAGGCAAATATCAGCAAAACAACTCCTTACATAGACACCTTTTCAAGTGGGGGCAGTCAGCAATGCTGCAAATAGCTGGGGAGGCCTCTCAGGGTGCAGTACACCTGGAAAAGTGAAAGGCAGCAGCACTGCACCTCCTCTGTGCTGTCCAGGGCAGGAGAAGGCAGAAAAGCCTGAGGAAGGAAGGCTGGATGCAAAAGAAAAGTTAAGACTGAGCAACTCAGCGCCAAGGGAAATGACTTCTGAAACACCCCAGCCAGGCACACGCAGAACCATGGTGCAATGTATGGACAAGGATCAATTATTTGGAGTGACTCAGAAGTGACTAAGAATGATCACATAATATCGACTGTGAGGGCTGGAAATCACCCCAAATTTTGTAACAGTCCCACCCCAGGATGTGGCCTGAAGGCAGGATCCTCCCCAGGGACAGGGATGCAGGAGGTGCTGGTACAGGGACACTTGCATCAGGAGGTTTATAACCTACACATCTACACTGTTCTGGGAGTAAGAAAGGATTCCTGACCTCCTGCTTCTGATAAAAAAAGGGGGAAAGACCCATTTGTACCCTAGAAAGCTCCTGTGCTGCCTCTCCTTCTTGTCCCTTCCTACAGTAGATGAGTCACTGTCTAGAACCTTTAGCAAAACACCTCTTATTGTTTATCGGGTCCCTGCTATTCCCTGCCCCACAACACAGTGCAGTGAGTGTCAGGCAATGCTCCAGGTCACCATCCCCTTCCTGTAGAATGACGAGAGCCCCAAAGCTGAAGCCCCTCTGCCCAGTGTCCTCTTTTCCAAGCTGCTCTTCCCCAACAGCATCCCCCTGCTCACCGTTCACCTCTCACCTTCCGGGGCCGGTGGTTGTGTTTTGCAGAGGGATTGCACGTGCTCCTGCAAGAGCAAACAGCACGACCTCATGCAGAAAATGCAAACTGATGGTTTTTAACTCAACACTCCGCAAATCTTGTTCTTCATCAAATACCACCCACTCAGGTCACTTTACCATCGCGGGAGGTTAAAAGGCGTGTACGGCTGCCCCAGGGGCAGCCACCCAAGCATGATTAGCATCAGGAACCAGGGGGGCACTGCCCAAGTCCGGTATCACTAACTGAGGTATACAAACCGCTAGCAATCCAGACAGCTCAAGGGTCAGTTGCCAGAGATCCTTCACACAGCCCAAACCAGGTTAAGTTCGCTCACGCTGTGTCAGGGACAGCTCTGGCTGGGCTCTGACCTACGGACACCCCCAGTGCAACACGTGGGGCCAGGCAGCCCCACGGCGCTGCTCGGACCGATCCTTTCGTCGGCCGGAACAGCCGCTGCAGTCGCTCAGGGCTGTCCCCAGGGACGGCGGCCCCCACTCGCAGCTCAGCTGCCTCTCTGCAACCGAGCTTTTGGTCTCCAAGCCCTGCTGGCTTAGGAAGTTCTCCAAACTTCCCAAACAACACAGAGAACGGGCTTGTTTTTCCTGCACCTACAGACATCCACGCTCGTATCCCAACAGCCCCGGAAGCTCCCGTTCCCACGCCGGACCATGGGGATGCCGTGCACGGTTCATTTCGGCAAAGAACCCCGAGGTGCACCAACCACCAGCACAGGGGCTGCTTCCCAAGAGTCCTGCACCCAGAGGCCTGGCTGCCTCCGGCCGCCGCCTCACAGGTGAATGCAGCATTCCGTAAAAACTCCACCGGGAAAACACTCCTAGGCTTGGCTCGGGTCTGGACCCCTCGCAGGGCGTGCGCCGGTCACCACCGACCAATGCCGTGGGTCTGGGGGCGGCACGGGGGCGGAGCCGCCC
>NW_008236162.1:3337203-3375500 GCF_000691975.1 Corvus brachyrhynchos
CGGGCAGGTCGGGCACAGCGGAGCCGTCCGGTCTGGTCGCTACCCGGGGCACAGGTCTGACACGGGCAGAGAGCGACAGGACTCGAGGAAACGTCTTTGAACAGAAAGAAGGAAGATTTGAATCAGATGTGTGAAGAGATTCCTCCCTGTGAGGGTGGTGAGGCCCTGGCACAGGTTGCCCAGAGAACCTGTGGCTGCCCCGTCCCCGGAGGTGCTTGAGGATCGGTTAGCCGGGACTTGCAACAACCCGGTCTAGCGGAAGGTGTCCCTGCCCATGTCAGGGGGTTGGAAGCTAGGTGATACTTAGTGTCCCTTTTAATCCTTTCCATGGTTCTCTGTCTCCTGACATGATGGTGAAACAACTTTCTGGAAACTATTCATTCCTGGAAAGAAGGTGATTTGGATTAGTCAGCATGGATATACAAAGAGGAAGTCCTGCTTAATGAAGTCCATAACCTTCAGTGACGAAATTACTCATTTGGTAGAGGAGGGGATAGCAGTAGATATTGTCTACCTCGACTTCAGTAAAGCTTTGGATACTCCCATAAAATTAATAGATAAACTGCTGACATATGGGCTTGATAAGCAGACAGTGTGGTGGATTGAAAACTGGCTGAATGGCTGGGACCAGAGAGTAGTGCTCAGTGGCATGAAGTGTGAGGCCAGTAACTAGTAGTGAAGCCCAGGGGTCAATACTTGGTCCAACACTCTTTAAACACCTTAATTAATGATCTGGATGATGGAGCAGAGTGAACCCACCGTGAGTTCACTGATGACCCCAAACTGGGAGGAATGGCCACCAGAGGGTCGTTCTGCTTTTTAGTGGGACTTTGACATCACACAGTTCAGCCAAGGGAAGTGTAAAGTCCTGCATCTGGGGAGAAACAGCCAGATGCACTGGTATATGTTGGAAGTCACTTGGCACAGAACAGCTTTGTGGGAAGGGACCTAAAGTCCTGGTGGGCAGCGAGTTGAACAAGAACCATCAACATGCCCTTGTGGCAGTGTAGTTGAACGGCTTCCTGAGCGACATTAGGAGGAGTGTTGCCAGCAGGCTGAGAGAGTGATATTTCTCCTCTATTCAGTACTGCTAAGGTCACACCTGGAGTGCTGTGGTAAGCTCTGGGCTCCCCAGTACAGCAGAGATACAGAGCTGCTGGGAGAGTCCAATGAACGGCTCCAAAGATGATTAAGGGCCTTCTTTCATATGAAGACAGTCCAAGAGAGCTGGTATATTTTCTCAGAGAAGGCTCAGGGGGAAATCTCAGCAATGTGTACCGGAATCTGAAGGGACGACAAAAAGAAGATGGAGCCAGACTCTTTTTGGTGATGCCTGAAGACAGACAGTCGGTAGCTTCCCCCACTGTGAAAACAGAAGGATGTGCATATCTGATTTGCAGGGCAGTGGCTGTGAAGGGTATCACAGTCGCCAGGGAGAACGTACTTCCAGACTCTTACTTTTGCAGATGAGACACACTCATTTTAATAGCCTGGATTTATGGAGCGAGCATGCCTGGCACTGCAGGCGCCCACCACACACAGCACGCGGGGACAGTGGGAGGCAAACTCCTGCACGGGCAGGAGCGGCTTCCTCAAAGCAGCGGCTGGAGGAGAGCAACTACCAAAGGGAACTGGATGGGTTCGTCTTCAGTCAAAGGTTGTTCACGGCCTCAGGGGAGGCAGCAGGCAATGAACAAGTGCCCCAGGCCAGGGTCAGAGCAGAGGAGCAAGGCAAGGATCAGAGCATGGCAATAAACAGGGGAAGGAGCAATCGGGGGACACAGACCCCTGCAAACTACAGGATGGGAAGACAATCCCTAGAACAGCGCCAGGCACACATGCCTGGGAGTCTGGGATGCAAACTCAGGCTCACACCAAACTGTCTCCCCACTCTGAATCCACTAAGGTGGATTTCCCTTACCTTTGTGCGCACTGTCCCCAGGCAAAGCCACTTCAGAATGCAGACTGACAGTCCTGGAAGCCCAGGTTGTAGGTGACCACAGTCCTGTTTTTGCTACCAGATACCTGGGGCCTTACCTCAGTGGTGAAATGGACTTCAAATCACCCTCTATCACACAAACATTAGAAAGAAGAGAAAAGATTTCACCAGCAAATTTTCCATTTCCAGCTTAATCTGCTTGACAGCAGTTTTACAAACTATCTGAGCTTCATGATCCTGCTTGGCTCTTTAGCTGTAAAAAAATGAGTGCTAAGGAGCATTTAAGCCATGCAACTAAGCCTCCAAAATTGACACAAACTCTTTAGAGATGCCACCTGGAGTCTCAGATACTTCAGTCCTAAGAAGGGCAGATCAGACAATATTTGCAATGATGCAGCTGCCATTCAGGGAAGAGCTGGTTCTGAAATCTTTTGCTCACATTTTTTGGGATTATGTAATTCCCAGGAGCATCCCATGCTCACTGGCAATAAATGGCAGCATCAGCACAAGAAATGTTGGAAATAATGTTGAAAACTCTGCTTTTGCTCTATCCCAGCACCCTGCAGGGCTGAGGAATACATTTCCTGGCCCTGAGCTGGGCTAACTTTGGAACAACCCAAAACACATCAAACAAGGAGCTGTAAAGCAGCAGCTGTGATTGATTAATCACAGTAGTGAAGCTGAAGGGTTTGATCATTTTCATAAGCTCTTTAAAATCTTATTCTCCAAAGGAGGAGAGGTTACCACAGACATGGAACAAAGCAAATAACAAACTGGAGCAGATTCCTTCCTGGAAAGGCTCTGGACGTGCTGTGTTGCCTCTGACAATGCCTCTGGATGCAGGAGATCAGGACAGATGAGTGAGTTTGCCAGGCTGTCTGGGAAAGAAATACTCTGATAACATCTTGGGCCAGTTTTCCAGACATTCCAGTGCCACCTGCACGGGCATTCTGCTCCCAGCACTCACAGCCTGGCTCTGCACACACCCCAAGCCTGATGGATGCAGCACCCTGAGCCAGCCAGGCTGTCCTGCACCTTGGAGCAGCCTGGTCAGGCCAGGAGCAGCCCATGCCCCGCAGCAGGCACTGCCTGCGTGGCCGCTCTGCTCTCACAGCTCGTTGCTGCATGCCCTCACTGCTCACTGCCAGGACCCAGCAGGACACGCTGTTGGATAATCTCCAACTCTCCCTGGGCCCGGGTTACTCTGCCTAGAGAAGGAGGCACTAATCTCCCTCCCTCACAGCAGACGTCCACAGCCTTTCAGCTGAGGGAGGAATTGAATTTCCCATCAAACCTCCTCATCCAGAGGAATCTCACCCTTCCTCTCATACAGATTATGGCTATGAATTATTTCAGATTCCCTGTATTTTTAGAGGAAGACCACATTTTTTCCTTCCATAAGAAAAAAACCATTTCTCTCTAGTTTTACTCTGGTGGGCAGTCACATTGATTAACTTGACTCCTCCACCAGCTCCGTTTCCTCCCAAAAGCCAAGCTAAGCACTGCCCCTGGCAAGAATATGGTCCAGTAACCATCACCCCACAGGGCTGCTCAGCAAAAAAAATTTTCAATCACAGATTATATATGCAACTGTTATCTGGTCAGAAATTAATTGACATTAATTAAACCTCAGGGTGTGCAGTGAGCCAAGCCCCCAGAGCAGGCCCAAAAGCACAGCCCATACCCAGCACAGCAGCATTGTGGGGGTTCCCCACATGGGACCCCCAGCCTTGGGGCAGCAAGGAGCCCAGAGCACAACAGAGAACCAGGCTGTGCAGGACTATCCATCTGCCTTTGTGTAAAAGCTCTTAACCCCCCTTTCCCCAGGGAAGAAAAAGAGAAATCAACTTCTTTAAAGCCATTTTCTTAATCAGCAGCCATGGCATAGGTTGGGCATGGCAAAGGCACCACTGGAAGGGAAATAAGCAAAGGGAAATTAATACTTGGGTTTTTCAGGAGGCACAGGCAGGCCCAGCTCCCGTGTGTGTTCACAGCCCAGTGCCTGCACATCAGAGCCACCAAAGGACACGGCTGATGCGCCCAAGCACATCAGCACCAGGACTGGGAGTAGGTCACCTTGTCAGACAGAGGGGGATTGCTGCAAGGACCTGCATCTTACACTTTAAAAATCTACTTTCTATCTCATTCCAGTAAAACAACTGACACATGGTGAATGCCACATACTCCAGGGGACATCATTCCAGGCCTTCCCCTGGAACAATCTGACGTCAGCCTGTGGATTCAGAGCGAATTCTGAGGAGAGGAGAAATGGTGCTTCACCGTACAACATCTGGTGTTCCTGATGCCATTTTCTATTTCCCCTCCCTCCCTTGGCCTATGCAGTGCTCTCCAGGCTCCATTTCCTGCACTCTCAGGCATGGGGGAATGAAGAGGAGAGGAAACCATAGGCAAGGGCACAGTTGCTTGCCCATTGTTTATCAGACAAACATCCTTGCAGGAAACCCTGCCTGAACTGGGACCTCATTTCCAATGCGATGTGGAACAAACAGTGGGACAAAGTGCCACCGGTGCCACTGGCTGTGGGCAGATGAAAGCTACCTCCAGTTCTGTGCCACTCCTTTCCCAAATCCAGTTCCTGTTTCCATTAAGAGCAGAGATGGCAGATTGATGCAGAGCACAAAGCAGCACTGGCGCTGGGCACAGCAGCTCCTGGGCTTATCCAGAGGAAGGAGATGGAGGCTTGAGAAAACTTAGCATCAGAGTTCCCAAACCCTGCAGCTGTGAGCACATGTGGGGCTGCCCAGGGGCTGCCCAGGTGTGATACAGCGAGGAGCCCACACACCCCGGTGCCCAGAGAGCAGCTGTCAGCAGCCCTCACTGGGCCTGGGCAGCCCCTGTGCCTTTGTGACAGCCACCTCTCAGATTCTCTTCTGTGGCACGATGAACTTTGGACTTCTCCTTTCCTGACATTCAGCAGTGAAATCAGAGCAGGCAGCAGCAGGTTCTTTGCAAGCCAAAGTTTGCTGAGGGTGTTTAAAATATTCTGTGCCTCTTCACTGAGGTTTGTGGGTCCCTGTCCTGGGGTCCTCCTGCCAGCTCGTGCTGCTTGAAACAACCTGAAGGAATGGCTGACCCTGGCTCCATCACACTGCCAAATATGCCCTCGGGATGTCCCTAGATAAGTTCCTTTGATTTCATCAGCTCATCCCCAACTGCAGTTTTTAATCCTCAGGATAACAAAAGGCTGATCTGCAGCCTCCTCCCAGGATCTCAGGCTCTGGCAAAGCATCGTTAGCTCTGTGCTAGAATTGCAGCACCCAGGGAGCTTGAACAAAGAGCTCCAGGCAGTCCCAGCCTGAAACACTGGGAACAATGCCATCGTTCCCAGAGAGGGGAAGATGTTTGGAAATGCAGTTTCCGAGGTCACCTTTTATGATCCAGACACACCATGGGCACACCACAGGCACACCACAGAGCCTGAGCACTCCTTCTGACAGCCAAAGCCAGTGCTGGGACTTCCTGCAATGCCGAAACAGCGGGTGCCCCATTTCCAACAGGTCCTCTCCCTCCTCCCCGTTGCCCACCTCAACAGCAGGGAGCTGCCCACCAGGCCTCTCTGAGAGGGATTTCAGTCCCATTCCCGAGGAGAGCAAGGCTTGGTCTGCTAATCTCAGAGGCTAAAATAATTTTGTGCTTTCTTTGAGAAATCCTTCCAGCAAAGCCTGGAAGATGCAGCGAGCCCAGACAGAAACATATTTCCCTTGTGGTTATGCTGCTGCCTGACTGCCAGCACACAGACAGGCTATTTGTGCCTCACTAGGCAAAACCCAATGAAGTGTTTAACTTGACAACAGGAGCGTTTCTCTGAACGATGCCACCTCAGCTGACCCCAGCACAGCTCCCCCAGCACCTCACCAGCACCCACTACTGCAGCTGCCTGCAGCGCTCCACTTACAAGCAGTGGTTGCCTCTGCACCAGCTCCACAGGCTCCTTGAGCGGTGTCCAACATCCAGCAGTTGTCCACTGCAGCCTCTTTTGCTGCTTCAGAAAGTTCGGACTTCCTCCCACCCCTCTTACAGCAGCTGGGCGGGCACCAAGGTGAAGCTCAGGCACTGGGAGATGATTGAACCCCTCAAGCGGAAATACTGACTCCTGTACAGGAAAAACATGGACTTTAGCTCAAGCTGAGCTGCATGCTGGAAGCCTGTAAATAGCAGCTTCCCTTGCCTGTGATTCACTGAGCATCGCCAATGCCCCAGTTTCTCCTCTGGCTCAGAGACCCGGGGACCAACCTCAGCCCATGCCACCAGCATCAATCTGGAGGCAGAGAGCAGTGTCACACCAATGAACGGTACAGCTGCCACTGGAGTCCGCAGGTGGGAAGAGAGTTGAGTAAAAGGCTCTTACCAGCCAAAACATCTCAAAAACTCCCTGATGGCTGAGTCCAGGTGTGAGGAGCGGGAGGTGGGATGCAGGTGCAATCTGCCAGCCCTGAGCAGCAGTGCAGACATGGAGGGATGCTCCCAGTTTGCTCTACCTGCCCTCTGTTGCTGCAGTGCTGCCGGCACAGAAAGTGGCCAGGGCTTCGGGCAATCAGGCCGGTGGCTCTCAGTGGTCTGCCAGGACAGTCCACAGCAGTGGGAAATGCAGACCAGCTGGGAGGACAGGGCTCTCCCCAGGACCCCCAAGCCTGTGATGGTGACAGCCTGCAGGGGATGTCAAAAGGGATTCCCCGCGGCCAGCCCAGAGGGGGATATCTCAGTTTGAGGAGGCAGTTTTCACTGTCTCCATCTGGTCAGAAGGGGAAGTTCCCTCCTGGAAGCAAATTTCCTTTCTTGATTTGGGCCCCACGACACACATGGCATCAGGAGCAATTTCCATACCCACCCTAGCCCCATGTGCAGGGCTTTCTACCTTGCTATAAATAGTTTCTAGCACTGCTGAGCAAGGATTAATGACTTTTCTAATTATGCCACCATTAGTTGGTGACAGGGGAATGATACTGTGCAGATGTCTGAGCCCACTCACCCAGCACGGCTGGATTGCTCTGTGCAGAACATATCTGTATGTTACCTCATAATTTCAAAGAATATCAAGTCACAAGTGCAGGAAAGCAAAAAAAAAACAAAACAAAACAAAACAAAACAAAACAAAACAAAAAAAAAAACAAAACAAAAAAAAAAAGGGTCTTTCTTAATATTAAATAAGAGATGTCTGGAAACCATACATACTCCAAGTTCCTAAAAGGAACCCCATCAGCCTTGGGTGGCATCTCACAGAGCTGCAATTCCATGTAAACATTACCCGTGATTTGTACCATCTCACAGTACCAGTCTGGAGTGCACAGACCTGTTTCATATTGGCTTCCTGATTACCCTTGATTTTAAATTGGATTGCCTTATTTACCAGGCAACTGCTTGCTTTGTCCTACTGAAAAGGGGTATTTTTCACATGGCCTACCCTGCCAGGATGCCTGCATGGTCACACTGTCACACATCACTCAGCCACTCGTCCTGGCAGTCCTGGCAGACCCAAGCTGGAAACCAGCTGTCCTTTGTCCAAACAGTTCTTTTCCATACGACTTGCTAATAATGCACTCAAGAATTTCTGTAGAAGGGCTCTTACTTCAGAAAATCCTAATGACAGGAAAGCACATCTTGCAACACCTGATGGAGGTTTCAGCCCACCTTCTGTGGTTTAAGTTTTCCCATTTATGACAGCATGAACAAGGTGCAGTTTTGGAGGGCAGTACAGTATTTCAGTGCCAAAATAACTTTCTTTTTCTGAACAGTGGATGGATATGGCAATAAACATTTTCTCCTGAGGCCATGGCAGGTGCTTTGTTTGCCTGGGAAAATTACTGGAAAACTTAACAGCCAAGGAGCAGTTAGCTCAGCAATGCAGCACTGCAGGTTCCATCTGCAGGACCCCAGCAATGTGGCAGGGGACCCCAGCTCCTCTCTGTAGCCCAGGCTCCAGGATCTGGATTTTCCATCCACTGTGCAGAGGCTGAGCGCCTCTCAGCAGACTCTACTGGGCTTCTGACAGAGCTGTTCTTTGCAAGAGCCAGCAGAAGGGAAGAAATCAAGCAGGTTCTTTTGCCCAGTCATTTGGAAACAATCAAAGTTGCTCCTTGCAGCAGACATCTGTGTGGGGTCCCATTTATGATGATAACAATTCTATTAGTTCCACAAGGCAACACCTGTGTTCTGCAGAGCAGGTTAAAGGAACTGTCGTGGGTTTCAGACATGGTCACAGGGATGTGGTCCCCGAGGTCTGTGTGCCTGGCTCCCGCTGGGCAGTGGCCACCAGCACCCTCAGAGTGACCCAGCAGCCCAGTGTGGCACCAGGACGGCGGCGTTGCTCTGTCTTGGAGCCACGCAGGTGCAGGGAGCCATCACCTGCCTTGCACTGCTGCCTTCCCTGCCCCTTTCCCCAGGAAGCTGCAGTGCACAGCCCTGGCCCCCATCACCATATGGCAGCTCCTTGTCCTCTGGCTTTGAAGCGTCACTTCATTTCTGTTCCACCGCCAACCTTGTCAGAGTGCTCCAGAAACCACTGTCGCTATTTTTAGAGGGTTAACAAATACCTCTAGGAAAAAATAATCCACTGGTACGTGACTCCCTTTCAGTCCAACATTCAACAAACGGCCACAGCATCAGTACAGTAACTGTAAAGATGAAATGAGACTGATGAACTCTGATTACCCTCACCCACCTGCCCACAGTGAAGGAACATGAGAAAACAGCCAACCTTCTCTTTGGTTGCCAAGGTTTCTCATTTTTATGTATAGTTACATATATTTATAGTGCCCCTTGCTATCAAAAATGAGCAAAGGGAACAGCAGATAAGACAGCCCAGCAGGATTGTTTCTCAACAGAATGTTTTTCACTTTTCCACGAGGCGTCAGCAGCTCTTTAAAGTCTTTTTATTACGTTCTGCATTAGATGCAAAACCATATTTCAAAGACGCTTTAACTTTGAAAAAGAAAAATGCAGATTCTGTACTGTGCCACCTGCAAATATGGAGGCATGACCCACATTAGAGAAACTTGGGAGGGAAGAAGGCAGGGAAGGAAGGAGGGAGCTCTGTGGACGAGATCAGGCCATTTAAAACACTTCAAAAATAAAAACTCATGGGGAAATCGCTGCCTTCCTAATTATAGCATTTAGGGGAGCTCCTCACCCTCTCCCTAGTGAGGCTGGGGAGGTCTCAGGCACCCCACATTCTGTATTTAAAGTCATGTAGCAAAAATTAACCAGCTTGGATTTTCTGTTAAATAAAACCAACAAAGCTTCCATTATTTTTTGTTCTTTCTTAATTAGTTTGTTAGACCACAAATTACAAATCAAAAGTCTTCTCATCTCCACTCCTTCCAGCGCAGAGACTGTTATCAGTTCCTGAATTTTCTGGGGATTGACTTTCACTTTTTTAAAGTATGAAAAGCTTTAACAGCCACAAGCAATTAGTGAAAGGAATAAAGCTGCAGCTCGTATGTCCAGATTAGTTATGCCACAGAGAGGCACCGACCTCATTAGGCCAGACTGGGAACTCTGACAGCTGTGCTCAATCCCAGAAACCAGGACAGGTGCAGAATTCAGCCGCAATTTCTCACTGGCAGCAGTTGTGATATCAGTTGTTACCTGGGCAGGGGAAAAGCAAAGCACTGCTGCTGCTGTTTAGGCTTATCCTTTAAAAAATACAGTATTTAGGACAAATGGATCTTGCCAAGATTCACTCCAGAGTGGCAATTAAAAACAATAAAATACATTATAAATATATTGTATGTGTATACAGATAATGTATATAAATGCATTATAAATAACGAAAATAATGGAGCTTGACCAAGGGAGCTGAGCAGGACCGGAGGAGCCGCTCGGCCGGGCCCGGGGGCGCACGGGGGTGGCCCCAGCGCTCCGCCCCCCCCGCGCCGTTCCCGGGACGAACGCGCCACCGCGCGGCTTTGGGGACAAATCCCGGGATCCCGCAGCCCGGCGGGGCGGGGGGGCTGCGGGGGCACAGAGACCCCTGCCCCGGGGCCGCCCCGCAGCAGAACCTGGGAAGTCCTCCGGAGTGGGGAACGGGGAGGCTTCGCCACCCGACTCACCCCACCCTCCCCTCAGAAGCAGCTTCGGGAACAGAAAAAGCCTCTGGCACTAGCTCTGGGGCTTCATGACTCCCGGGAACAGTGAGCCCTATGTTCTTGCAAGACATGGAATCACAGAAACAGGATCACAGCATCATGGAATCAGAGAAGCATTTAGGCTGTAAAAGACCCTTAAGACCAGCAAGTCCAAGCATTACCCCAGCACTGCTGAGCCCACCGCTGAACCCTGTCCACAGGCACCACAAGTGACAAACCAAGTTTCCAGTGTCTGTGATCCCCCTCCACAAAGCTCCCAGAGATTTGAGAGTCGGGGTGCTGGGCAGGCTGGTGAGCACCAATGTCCCAGCCCTAAAGGAATCCAAGTCAAAAGCTGAAGTGTAATCCCAGGCAAACCACATCTGACAGCTCATAGGCTTCCCTGCTGTTAGACAAATCCTCCTCCTCTACATGCCTTAAACGGGGAAAACTGTGTTTTGGAGGGTCAAGTGTAAACCAGTGGGTTTGGGGCATTCTGCTTTGGAGCAGTACCAACTGCATGCTGCCCCTTCCTCTGGCAGCTCACTCACAGCCCAGCACCTACTCCTGGCCAACCAGCCCTCCACCAGGCCGGGAGAAGTATCTCTGAGCCCCGGGATTGCTCCTGTTCCCAGTGTGCAGCTCCAGCAGCATTCACAGCTGGTTTTTCCCAGCACAGGTACTGCAGGAGGAGCTCCTCTTATTCATAAAGTAAGATGATCTGCAGGGAATTAACTTTGGACCCCATCCCAAAGCTGAAAGAAAGAGCAGATCAAATTCTACCCCACTCTGGAAGACACAACAGTGCTTTTCTGAGAGTGAACTGAAGAAATTTCGGTATCTGCAGGCAAACAATGAACTTCTTTCATATTGTACAGGATTCTGTCTGTCTTCCCATTAATTCAGTCATCTAATTGCAGACAATCTGGTTTCTAGGCTGTAATCTGATATTTGCACAAAAGTGATACAAGTGTCTCACCACTGAATCCTTTTTACTCAGAAGAAACAGTTCAGGTATTGAGAGATGCTTATCAAAGAGCAGGAGCTCTGTGTTCCCAGCTGCAGCTAAGCTATCCTACCTCAAGGAGAAGGACCTTGTTGGGGAGAAGCATATATGCCCATCTGGATAAGCCAAGGATGCCCTTCTCCTTCCCAGAAGTATCTCAGCCTGTACCACATAGGTGCAGCAGGAGCTAAGTGACCAGTACAAGGCACTTAGGAGAAGCCCCAGGTGAGACAGGATGACTATAGGCAATAGAGAAGGTGTAATCACAGAAAACAAGGAGCTTCAAGGATCAGATGTGGCTTGTGAAATATTGTATAGGGATTTTGAAAGTGACTCAAGTTTTCAGTTGGACCAATCTGTTTGCTCCTGCTAGATATCTGTATCACTTCCATTGTTAACTGAACAGAAGGGACACTGAAGAAAAAGAGGGTGGAAAAATGAAACTGTTTCAGTTCTCCCACTGTACAGACTTCTCCATCTCGAAGATTTTCTAAGGCAGAAAGCCCTAGTTTCACAGGAGAGGGGAAGTGTTTGGGGCACAAAGGTCAGCAGAAACAATGCGAAACGTTAGAGCCATAAACAGAGCAAGAGAGTCCCCGGCCCTGCTGTGCTGGGACTCTCTCAGCCATTCTGCCAAGAGGGAAACAATGGCTTGTACCTCGCCAGCACAGCACAAATTGCAGACTGCCGTCTGGGAATTCCAGACTGCCATTCCCTGTGCTGCCAACTGCCAATCACGGAGCCAGGCTGATCCGCTGGGATATCCCTGCAGGAGAACGAGCGAAACACTCAGTTCCTGACTGCGGGGGGAAAAGGAGCTGTGCTGTGCGTCTGGTCCCGTCTGGGTTGTTATTCGGTCAACTTCAGTCACGTGTTCCAGTAACTGTACTGGGATAAACTGGGAATTCCTCCTCAGCTAAAGCAAGGAGGGAGTGTTTTGCATTGGGATAGCACCTGGTGCTGATCTCCGCCAGCTTTACCTCGGCAGACACCCCATCCAAGCACACAGTTTCGGAGTCCTGAGTACCCTGTCCTGAGACCTGCATGTTGTCTGGACAAACCAAAGGGTGTGGACAAACCACAGTGCTCCTTATTGAAGCAGGAGCTTTGCTTTCAGACAGTTCCAGCAAGGAAGTTCAAAGAGATCAGCAGCAATGCTGCAGCAGCCAGGCCATTCTGCCAGCCCTGTCCCAGCTGCTCCCCACAGCCCTGCACCGGTGCCAGCCAAGCGCAGCCCCGGGGAGCGCACAGGGTCCCTGCACCGTGTCCCTGCACCGTGTCCCTGCACCGTGTCCCTGTACCGTGTCCCTGTACTGTGTCCCTGTACCGTGTCCCTGCACCGGGTCCCTGCACCGTGTGTCCCTGTGCCGTGTGTCCCTGTACCGTGTGTCCCTGCACCGTGTGTCCCTGCACCGTGTCCCTGTACCGTGTCCCTGTACCGTGTCCCTGTACCGTGTCCCTCTGCCGTGTGTCCCTGCACCGCTGTGCCGTGTGTCCCTGTACCGTGTGTCCCTGCACCGTGTGTCCCTGCACCGTGTCCCTGTACCGTGTCCCTGTACCGTGTGTCCCTGCACCGTGTCCCTGTACCGTGTGTCCCTGTACCATGTGTCCCTGTACCGGGTCCCTGTACCGTGTCCCTGTACCGTGTGTCCCTGCACCGTGTCCCTGTACCGTGTGTCCCTGTACCATGTGTCCCTGTACCGGGTCCCTGTACCGTGTCCCTGTACCGTGTGTCCCTGTACCATGTGTCCCTGTACCGGGTCCCTGTACCGTGTCCCTGTACCGTGTCCCTGTCCCGTGCCCCTGTGCCGTGTCCCTGTACCGTGTGTCCCTGTACCGTGTCCCTGTACCGTGTCCCTGTACCGTGTCCCTGTACCGTGTGTCCCTGCACCGTGTCCCTGTACCGTGTGTCCCTGTACCATGTGTCCCTGTACCGGGTCCCTGTACCGTGTCCCTGCAGCAGGGCTGAGCCCACACTGCCTTTGTGAACAACGGACTGCCAGCGAGGGTTTGGTTATTCCAACACTGACTGTTTCACAGCAAGCAAAAGGGATCCAAGAAAATGTTTTCCTGTGAGTAAATGGCTGTGAGAAGCTGCTGTAAACACTGCACTCAGCGTCCAAGAAACAGAGAACCGAGTATTACCTGTCACAATACATTGCCGGCCTCAGCCCACCCGTTTGCCAGGAGCTGGCTGGGGCAGCAGACACCTGGCTGCTGCTGTTTGGGCAACACCACCACATTAATGCTCCAAAGGAGGAGAGAGACCGCAGCCCTCTGCTATTTGGAAAAAAAACCACACAGACAAATCACAGAGCTTTTCTTAATGCTGCCATGATATACAAATAAGAGGCTTAAATATAATTATAGGTTGTTTAATCAGTGTGAATAAAGAAATATGTAGTAATTGATGCCATATTTTATAAATATCCTAACTGTTTAAGAAACGGAAAATGTTTTCAAAAGAAATACTTTAGCATAATGATTATAAAGCCCTTTGATGTGAGTGAGCTGCTTTCTGAAGCCAGTTTTAGATTCAGGCACATGAACATAAATAGAGTTAATTGCCCTTCTGTGTGAGCTGGATGTTAGCACATTCCAGCAGAGTGTGCATTTTCCAGAGTGCCAGTTCCAACACATTCCACCCTGTGCAATTTTTGCCTTTCTGCACAGCGCAGAGAACGGGCACATCTGGGCAAGGGTAAAGTTAAGCGCTTGTACCAGTGAACCTTGGAGATGGATTGAGACATCAACTGCTGGCCCAGATGTTAGCTGGGTATTCAAGTGCAAATGTGTTTTTTTCTGAATTCACCCCTAAGGGAGAGCACATTGATGTGCAAATGGCGATGGGGGAGAAGGGATGCTGGTGGCTCCTCCCATCTTCCTTCTCAAAAACTGCAGTTGTGCCATGTGGCAGAGCAAGGGGATGATGCTCCTGGTGAAAAGGGGAAATCCTCCTTCAGAGGCAACTTCGCAGCTGAAGGCCTCCTCCGGCAGCCCACAGGTGCAGGATGCTGACGCTGTCGGGAGAGGAAGCTCATGGAAAACTGCCAGCGTACGCTCTGCTCTTCCCTGGAGTGTCCCTCCTGCCCGAGTGGGCAGCAGGACAGGTGCCACTGCATCAGCAATTCCTCTGTCTCCCCCTGCCTTCCCAGTTGTCCACTGAGCTGTCAGTCCCGCTGTGATCCCATTGAGGCCGCAGGAACAGTGGTGAGGGATGTTCCTCCCCCAGGCCATGCACACTCTCAAACACAAAATTCTATATCGAGTTATATATGAAAAATGCAAATGAAAATACAACACAACTCTACCCAAAGATCTTACAGAAACAAAGCATCTACATCTCCAAAAATAAACACCACCTCGGATTTGGTCCTATGGGATGAAAACAGGGAACACTTTGTATGTAATGCTAAAAATAACAAAAACATCCACATTTGGACATGGTTTCGGGGTGCACAGCAGTGTGCATTCCCAACTGCCAAATCACAGCATGGAGCAGCCCATGCCAATGACCCGTGTCAGAGGCTGCCTCATGGTGCAGCATTCCCTGGGGGTTTGGGTTTCTGCCTTTAATGAGCTGGTGATGAGTGACCCTTGCTCAGCCCTTCTTCACTCCTGGGCCTTCTGGGAGTCAGGAAGAACCATTTTAAATCCAATTTCGTCTTAGAGATTTTCTGAGGCTGGGAGTGAAGCACACTGTTGAGACAGCACAAGTCCTAGCTCCCTACTGCAGCCTTGCTGCCTATTCCAAGTGTCTGTCACCACATCAGACAGCCATGCACAAGCATGAGTGGCACTTCTGCTGCCATTCCAAATCCCAGCCCCACCAGCAATCCAGGATCTAGCAAAGGTCATGTTTTCCCAGTGCAGACGGGGCACTTTGTGACATTGGACTGCTACCAAGAGCTCACCACGGGCCAATAACACAGCGTTTTTGGGGAGGGGGCCCACTGAGTGTAGCAGCCTACAGAGAACCATGGTGCCACAGCTGGGCAGCTAAAACCCACCTCAAATGGGTAAGCCCCAAGTCTGTGCTGTGGAATGCTACTGCAGCAGAGCTGAAATGCTGGGATGCAGCACGGGCTCCAGCTGAGTCAACTCTCTGTTCAGAGCCAGGCTCTTCTGGACCCTTCCAAGGGTCTGTGTTCTTGGTCATCAGCAGACCTACAGTTTGGGAAGGACAGCAGTGCATTTGGCTCCACGCCTGAAATAAACACTGCCATCCATCAGCAGTTTGGCTTCTCATTCATATGATGGGCTTGATCTTGAAACCATCTGTTTTCCCTCAGCTTGCATTCAGCTTTCACTTGGACAGCAGAGCCCTTTTCAGCTACAGCCCAAGGGCATGGGGGTGGGAAGGCTGCTTCACTGGCTGCTTCACTGGCTGCTCTCTGTGGCCAGAAAAAAATAATTTGCTTGGAGACACTCACCAATGACCCTTTTCTTACAGGTAGAAGTAAGACTTGCAGGACTTGCTGGTGAGGACAGCCAGAGCAGCAGCCCTGGGACAGAGCTCAGAGGGTGCCACTGGGGCTGCTCATGCTAGATCCATGCAGCAAGGTAGATCCCATGCAGTTTGGAAACACTCAGCTGATCAGACCCTGCAGCACACCAAAAGAGTCCTTTTTCCAGTGTAGGACTCCAAGAGAAAAGGGTGCTTTCAGCAGTGTAAACAAACCCTCAGCAGTCTGAGAGTCTGTGATGAGTAGTTTCATTCTGGTAATACTTTTTTTAACCTCTCAGTAAGTTTTCTCCTCCAAAAAAAAAGTGATCTGGACTCTGTCACCAAGAGCCTCCGAGTGCACTGGTTGTGGCTTGGGGCTTTGTTTCTTTTCCAGGGAGTAGAACCAACTCGTTCACTGAATGGGTTCTTCCCTTCTGTCCTTGGGATGCTTTTGCTTTATGTCAAAAGGCTGTTTTTTACTGACAGGTTGGTGTAAACACACATTTTGAAAGGTGCAAACAGATGGTGGTGCCTGTGTCCTGCACACGCAGCGCTTGCACATCTCCACAGTGATCACAGCCGTGATTCCTCACGTGTCCCCATCAACAGCTCCAGCATCCAGGTGGGAGGAAAAAGCAGAGCTCTGTACTGCACATCTCGTATGGGCTCACCTGGGAAACAAGTGGCCTCCAGGCCTGCAAAAGATGCCCAGGCAGTTTTGCCTCCTGCTCACTGCCATGCAGAAGCCGAGCTACAAGGCAGAGGGAAGGAGCTGTGTGTGTCCATTGGCCCTTCTCCCTGCTTCATATGAAGCAGAGTCTTGCCCAGCTGACCAGCACAAACAGCTCCAAAATCCACGAGAGTGAACTGCAGAACCCTGTGCACTTCTAGTGCTCCAAACCTAGACCTGGCACAAGTCAAAGCAATGCCGAGAGGAGCTGATGAGAGCAAGCCTCCCATGATGACACCCTGAGCAGTAACTCCTGTCCAACCCAGTGGGGACACCATGTGATACTCCGTCAGTCCCTCAGCAGCTCGTGGTGCCAAGTCTGCAGGAGCAGGTGATGTACCACATAGTGATGATAATTAAAACCAACTGCCAAGGAAATGTCTGGAGAGAGCAGCAAACTGTCAGGCTCAGGGTAAGTACTGTCTCCTGCAGCACGGACACAAGATAGCTGTATCTCTGGGAGGGCCCTTCGGGAGGGCCCTTCGGAGGTAATTTCCAAGGAATGGATACGGAGGAGATTTTTGTATTAACCCTTTGCTTGACTTGACACTGCAGTTAAAGTCCTAACTGTTGCTGTTGCCACGCCATTTAGAAGTTCAGCTGCTAAACAACGCTGTCAGCAAGCCCTCCCCTCACTCAAAGATCCCGGAGATTACATCCACAGACATCCCTCGGTATGCTGCAGGGCACATCTCTACCCTCGAGGGACAATTGAGGATGCCACATCGCTGGAAGTGTTCCAGGTCAGACCAGACGGGATTATGAGCAACCTGGTCTAGTGGCAGGTGTCCCTGGCCATGGCAGGTTGCTGGAACTGGATGGCCTTTACAGTCCCTTTCAGCCAAACTGTTCTGGGATTCTGCGACCATTTGCTTCTGTTGAGAAGCCACGGAGAGTTCGGGTCGGGAGAGAGACCCGGCGGCGGCTGCAGAGGTGGCGCAGGACAGCACCTCGGGCGATGGGAAGGCGGTGCTGCCGAAGGAGCTCTCGGTGCGCTCGGGGTCCCGGCCCGCTCCCGGCCCGCTCCCGGCCCGCTCCCCTCCGTCACCGGGAGGTGGCACCCGCCGCCCGCCGCCGCTCCGGGCATCGCCCCCGCCTCGGGACGGCCCCTCCGCATCGGCCCCTCCGCATCGGCCCCCGGGCACCGCCCCCCCGCTCCCCACACAGCCCGAGCTGCTGCTCCACAGTTCCCCGGTGCTGTCGGAGCCCAACCTTCGCTGCCGCCTCTGGCAGGCCCCCCGGAACTCCGAGCCTGACGCGCTGTCCCACGCGGAGCACCCCCAGTCCCTTTGTTCATTGTTCCTCTGGTTACAGCCAGCGGGAAGCTGCGTGTTCTGGCTCCTGGATCCGCTCTTCAGGAGAGGAACCGCGCAAAGCTCCTCTCTGCTCTGCTGGAGTCTCCACTGACACCCCATGCCTTAAACTGAATTACTGGGAGTCACGAAACACCTTGGGGAAATGGGAGCATCTCTGCTCCTGCTTAGCCACATGTTAAATCCAGGTGCTTGGAGGACATAAACCAGGATACCCAGACCCCCGAAAAATATTTTAAATCCTGAATCCCATTTTAAATTAATCTTTGCCTTTTAACCCTTGAGTGACTCTGGTCAGCTTTCCTAGCCCACCTGCTGAAGCTTCCGCCTCTAGGAGACAGGGAAATCAAGGACTTTCTGCACCAAATACCTGCGGCAGCTGAGGCACTGGGAGTTTCCTGACCCAAATGGAGAAGGTGACAACAGGACAGACAGATATGTGCTTAGGGAAAGGCTGCCAGAGTGGCACCAGCTGCCCAGTCAAGGGTCCGGATGTCCGTCCATCCATCCATCCATCCATCCATCCATCCATCCATCCATCCATCCATCCATCCGTCCATCTTTCTCTCTCTACATCTTCCCCTGCAGCACATCTCTGCCCCAGACTCTGCTGCTGGACACAGAGCGTCCTCACTGGAGGACACATGAAAGCCAGTTTAGTCACAGAAATAAATTTTTCCTTGGGATCCCTGAGCCCAGACACAACCAAGTCCCTTGAGGGCTTTAGGCCTGGCAGGACTCCTTCCTGCAGCTCACATTGTTGAATAATCATATCCCATTGCTTTGATATATCCACAGATTTTCAGTGCCTGCTGGAGCCGTGAGTGTTCACAGAAAGGCATTGACATTTCTCCTATGGCTTTGCAGCACTCACTGACTTTCCAAGCCCAGCAGCCTGAATCCCCATCACTGCTGGGCTTTGTCTTGTCCAGCAGACTGGCAAAGCAAGCAAAGCCCTCCTTGCTGCAGGAGTGAGAGAGCACGACTCCAGGGTTGCTCCAGTGGCCCATGCTCTGGAGCTGCCGTCAGCCCAACCCTTCTCTTTGTGTCTGGTACATGAGGTCCAAGTTGTGGCAGTTGTCCTTGATCCCAGGTACATCTCAGTCTGTTCTGCAGGGCAGTGGCACTGAGCTTGCCCAGAAACACACTTCTTAACCCCCAGATGCATTTGGGACCATCCAGGGGCTGCTGCTGGCACAGAGCTGGATGGTTTGGCAGATACAGCTCTAAAGAAAAAGACGGGGAAAAAACTGGAGGAAAAATGTCCCCTCTAGCCCTCTTGTTGAATTAAACCACATGTATATTTTTAAAATACAGCGGAAAGGAACAACTCTCCAGCACATGTTCAAGAGCAGAGTCTTATTTCAGAGATTTCAAAAAATTAGTGGCTGAAAGCTGAAACAATATCTCCCTTAGACGGGGACATTTGGAAGTGATTAACGAGCCTGAACTCATGCGTTCAAAATAAGAAGTTAGTACCTCACGCTGGTAACAACTGTCAGCTACTAAAAAACTGGGGAGAGGGGAAGAAGTCAAACTCAGTCCTGCATAGTCTAATGCTCCAAATCAACAGGAGACAACTAGCAAGCCCACCAGCTTGCATCTTCCCTGGGTTCATCACCTGCAGAACTCAGATGGAGGCTGCCAGCCCAGGGTACAGGGAATCCAGAGCACCCTGGGGGGCTCTGGAAGATTCTCCCGTGCCTCTGTGACCAGCAGCATCCCCACAACTGCAACACGATGCAAAGTCCAGAGCTCTTGGGATGTTTTCCCACTGTATGACCGAGACCAGTGAATTCCCACCAGAGCAGTGCTGCAGGTGACAGGGAACCATCAATGACACACCAGTGCCATCCCACAGGGCATCTCCTCCCACTCCTGGTGCTGCTGGAGGGCAGCTGGTGGACAGAGACAATGGGGAGACCCTGCAGTCTGGGAACGCCTCCAGATACATCCAGAACCCAATTGCAAGCCAAGCTCCAAGCTGCAGGTCCACACTGGCAACCTGGTCCCCAGCCATGTGGGTATCTGGGGAGCTGCATGCCAGGGGAGCAGTGGGGGCATGGCTGTCTGTCTCTCTCTTCTGCACTGAGGGGCTGCAGAGGGAAGAGCCAGCCCACCCATCAGAATGTGCTGCCCAAATGGAGATGGCTGCAGGCATCATGAGACACCCATCCCATACCAGGGGTGCCTGGATGTGGAGACCCTGCAGATGCACCAGGGCAGGTGGTCTGCCCTCAGTGGGATGCCACAGCCCATCCACAGTCCGTCCCATCAGGCCAGGGCTTAGCTGGGAGCTGTAGAGAAACAAACCTCCCCATGTCTCATGTCTGACAAAGATGAAGAGTTTGAATTTGCTTCAGTTAAAAGAAATTCCGGTAACACAACAAACATCTGGGAGTTTAAAATTAAACCAGACTGCTTCTCCTCTGCAAGGAACAAGCACATCCATCCTCTGGCTGGGTACCCAGCAGCCCCTGGCACACACAACTGGGCCCAGGGCTGCGCAGACAACGGGAGCCCCAGCAGAACAGCTGCTGTCCTGTTATGGGACACGGCCTTGGACTCAGCCTGCATCCCTGGCCATGTTTTCTCCTTGCCTTAGCAAAGATTTGGCCATTCAAGCTGCTCCCAGAAATTCATGGCATTTTAGAAATTGGCCCAGAATTTTCTCCACCCTTCTTATTTCTTTGTTTTGTTCTCAAGTCTGTCTGAATCCCATGCTGCTTCTCTGGATTTCCCTGGGCTGGGGAATGGTCAGGGGCTGGTAGCAGCATGTGCACGCTTCACACACATGTGTACAGGCAGTGCCATTAGCCCAGGAGTCCAGGATGTGTTTCTTATCCCCAGGCAGACCAGATGTGGTGGCAGAACAATGCCAAACCTTAGTGAACTTGTGACAAGGGAGAGCATCTCCATATCAGCAAGGAGACCAGCTGCCAGAACCCTGACCTCATGGCCTCTCCGGACAACAGGCATCTGCATCTGTCTGCCCTTCAGTGGGGAAATGTCTGTCTCTACAGTCTGACACACTTCTCAACCTCTCCTCAGAGATGAAGCTCCATATCCAAACACGGGAGCATACAGCAGGGAGCAGGAATTGGTACTGATGGACAAAAGAGCACACAAAGTTCCCAGAGCCAGGGATGCTGTTCCTGTGAATCTGCCAAGGCTGAAGCATAAGGAGCTTTCTTAGCTGAAAGGCACTGAATGCAATTCCACCTCCTCTTGGGAGCATTCCTGAGCACAGATCATAATTGTTATTATTTTCTTGTTTCTTTAATGATATTGAACATGGTCTAAGACCCTTAATCACAGAGGAAATTACAGCAGACTCTCAGTGGGCTGACAAACGGGGCTGAGCATGGCCAAGAATAGCCATGCTGACAGCGTGTCCTGCCAGGAGCAGCTTCAAGGGCAAATGGAGGGATTGGGGCAGGGAGCAGCTCCCTCTCCATGCTTCAGGCAGGAGGCTCCCACCCAGCTGGAAGGAGCAGAGTGCACAGGGAGCCTTCTCCAGCCCACTGGACAGCCCTTCCTGTGACCACAAGCCTGTCCCAGTGTTTCCCCAGGCCCCCAAGCTGCGGTCCCTGGGCACACACAGGCAGGGTGGGAGCAGGACGCAGAGGGCAGCGAAGGACCAGCAGCAGAGCCCACTCACTCCCCAGACTGGCCCTCACCTGCTCAAAGTCTTTTGCATGGGAAACCCAGAACTCACTCTTCACAGAGAGCACGTGGATTCTTCCCTTGATATCAATCTCATGTTTTATCCTGTGATTTTGTAAAACAAAAGATGAAAATTTTTAATGAAACATATTCCTTTCTTTGGCACCAGGAATTATGAATTGATAAAGATTTCCTATTACCTTATAAAATCTACCCGGCCAATCCTTCAGCAAGGCCATGCCCATAATTGCAAGCAGATGTCTTTCTCTGCTGACACGTTAAATGGAAGCAGAAAGACCCGCTGCTATCTCCCATCAACAATTTGCACTTAAGCAGAGAACAGATTTTCACAGAGCGGGGCTGCTGGAGGAGGAGGGGGATTAGGTTCCTGCAGCCCAGGCATCTCAGCATTACAGCAAAACAAGGCAGCTCGGGAAAACAATGAACTCTAAACAGTCCCTAATCCCAAAGTAACCAAAAGCTTTTGTGCAGGAAAATGAATTTGTGAAACTAATACTGCCAGGGCCCACAGAGAGCACAGGGGCTGAGGTAATGCGAAGGAGAGATGATGCAGCTGACAAGCACCCACCTCAGCTCCCACGGACACTGCCTGGGCAGCCCTGGCTTTTGAGATCCGTGTGAGCAGAGTTGTCCTGTCCCACAGAGGACAGGGGCTGGAACTATGAAAGTGGAAGTGACAGGGTGTTTAGCGAACATTAAACCCAGGAAGCTTAAAAGATCTTCCAGGATTATTAAATAAACATTTAGGACAAATTAGACTATGAAATGGTGAAGAAATTGCAAAGACTCTGGAGCAGGCAGCCGGGGCTGCACAGATCCAGCTGTGCAGGACAGTGTTTAATCATTTACATAGTGTCATCCATAGTCATGCCTCAACTCTTGGCAAGTGTTAATCCAGGAGTGGGACTTCAATAAAAATGTAGCCTGATATTAACATTTTATTAACCACCATTTAACATGCAAATTTGAACATGCCAGCCAGCACCATCAGTTTGGCCAGGCCAACGCTGCCATCACTGTTCCACAAGCCCTGCAAGAAGGCACATAGCCTCACACGTGTTAAACTACCTCAGAGCTTCCACAAATAGCTCAACCTTCTCCAAATCCGTATTTTCTCTTGCTGTACAGTAACTGGGGAGGCTGTCTGGGCTGGGTGTGCTCACCCCCACTTGAGGATGACCGATTTAAAGGTGTCACATTTGTCTCAAGGGACTGCAGTTTGTTATTTCTCAGGGTTTAATGTAGTTGTGAACACCATACAGGAGAGGCTGCACACATGCTCGTCAGCCTGCTCAAGGCAAATGCCCTGATTTCCTCATTTCTTGCCAAGTAACAGCAGAGATACACTCCACCATCCTTTCGAGGCCATAATTTATTCATATACAATACCATCCCTCCCAATAAATTAGTCACATTAGTAACTCAAGAGTTTGGAGAAAGTCGGATTGAGGCAGTGAAGTGCCAACAGCATAGGTTGCCAATAGTACAATGGGCCCCAGCCTGAGCTAAAGAAAAAGCAGAACAGCTTTGGTAGCAGCCCCATGGAGCTGTTCCTGCACCTCAGGAACAAGAGCAGAGAGCTGGATCCCAAAGAATGCTGTATGGAATGTATCAGGTATGGCTCCTTCCAGCCATGTCCTGGCTTCCCTCCTCCTCTCCACAGAATGGCTTGGCAAATATCTCCTGGTTGTCTCTAAAGGAAAAATATTTCAGACAGCAGTGAATCCTAGCACACTTCTTCAGAAAAGAGGGACTGTTTGCTGACTGCTCGTGGCTCTTGGGATCTTGGCAGGCTGTGAGAGGAGCCCGCTATGCTGCAGCATGCCCATGCCCTCACACTGGCAAGTGGAGACAGATTCATCACTCTGATGTGCCAGGAGGAGGGAGAGCCAGGGCTCCCCTGGTGCTGGGGGGCACTGGCAGCCTCTCTGCCAATGGCAGGGGCACAGCAGCCCCTGCCCCAGCCATGCAGGCAACACTCTCGTGGCAGACTGCCGCCCCAAAGGAGATTTCAGCCTCTGATGGGAAGTTCTTGAAACAAAGCCCTCATTTTCCACAGGCTGTGAGGCCACCGTGGTGCAGCCGGCCACCCTGACAGGTTGACCCTCAAGGCTCTCCTGGATGGGGCTTTACTTCAGAAGCCACGTGCCGGAGAGCTCCTGGACCCTGCACGTGGGTCTGGCTGCAGTGAGAAGCTCTCCAGAGCAGAGGAGCTGCCAGCTTGCCCCACTTCCCTTCCAAGGAAGACATTCAAGCATGGCTTGGACACCTACAGACTGCCCAAAGGGAGCAGCTTATCCGACAGGCTGCACGCTCAGAGGCTCAGATGGGATTACTGGGGAAGAAACAGTAATAAAAAAATGTCTGTTCCTTTGCAAAACAGGGATTTTAAAAGCACTTGCTAAAGGCACTGGAAGACGTTTTTCCTCACTGGGTCTGAGGGAACTCTTTCTCCTTGGCAGTGCCACTGCAGCATGCGGAGCTTGGCTGGGATGGAAAAAAGAGCCTCTGCGCCAGGGAACAGCGGTTTGCAAACACAACTCTGGCCTTGGGGTGCAGGGTGGCTTTAATTATGTGTGTATGTGTGTCCTTTTTAAGGGTCATCCAGCATGTTACAGTGAGAAAGGAGGAGCAGCCTCTGAAACACAGTGGAGCATTTTCTCTGCAAGGTTTCTGGTGTTGGGGCAGGGGAAGAAGAGTTTCACTGTGGCTTTAGAGAACATTTGAGCTGAGACCTTGCATGTTCACCCAGCAACCCCTCACTGCTGGGCCCATCTATAGCCACAGGGAGCTCAGGGATCCATCCACTGCTTCCCCTGGCACTGCACAGAGCAGTGATCGCAGTCAGCGCAGCTCCCTCTGCCTGCAAAGGGAAGGAGCCTGTTATTTCCATTTTTACTCTGTTATTTTTCAGTTATTTGTGCTATTCTCACTGCACACCTGGGTTACCTGCTTATGGAACAGCTGATTAAAGCAGGACCCAGCTCTGGATGGCAGATGTTTGGCTGATGATGCCAGACCAACCGCTGCCTGTGAGTCGGTGACGAGCCAGCTTCAGCCTGGCACAGCTCCAGTGCATCACCCCCTCATCCTGCACAGCATTCACAGAGCTCCACACCAGACACACCAGGCTGGCATCCTCTCTTGTCCAGAACAAATCCTCCTCACTTGCTCAACTGTTCTTCCCAGCCTTACATTTCCCAGCAGCGGTCAAAGCAGAACACAGACTGCCAGCAATGTAAAAAATTAACTGAGGGATGGAAGATGAATTTTTGTATAGCATGAAAGAAAACTTTCTTGTGTTTTAGTTTTAACGATTTAGTTTGTAACTGAACTACAAACTGGAGGCCAGACAGGCAGAACTCAACAGAAGGAATGCTGGAGCAAAGAGGATAAACATTATTGGGAGGATAAACTGAGTCACAAAAGGATGACATTTTATTTTAGGATTTAAGATTCATACTTCAGACAAGCCCAGGCTGTAGCAAGCCTGAGTGTCCCAGAGGTGGCACATCCCTGTCCCACAGACACCCCACAGCAGGGCAAAACTCAGGTTCTCTCCCAGGACAAAGTACGTCTTAGACTGAGCATTTATACACATGCTTGTAACTTAAACTGGAACTCATTGTAACAATCAGCATCTGACATTTTAAAATGTAAAGTGTATCCATGAACTGCACAAGCACCCCTCTCTCTGTTCTGGGAACACTACGCTAGCAGACACACGGTGCCTGATTTAAGGAGACTTTTGTGCTTTCTCATTTCAGTAAACATCTCTTTGCTCCACATGACTCCACACAAGCACAATCCAGGATCTTGGGTGCTTCCTCCATAGTTTATACTTAACCAATTTCAGGTTTTAGTAGACTTTTTTTGTTGGGGAGCAGTACAGGAAATCTGAAGACAGCAAAGGCACCCACATGCAGCAGTTTGACTGCGAGTCTCATTTTTTACATGACCAAAAAATACTTCAGGAACTGCCAGTTACAAGAAGCCAGTAAAGGACCTGAGTTTGTAAATTTTCAGCAAACACATTGCCTGGCTTCCTGCATCTCTTCAAACCGACCTGATGCTCTCACTTTGTTGAATGATCACAGATGAACCAGTAGTGAAATGCAGGGACACATAAAGCAGAGCCAAATTCAGCCCAGGTCCTGAACTGCCCCAGGTCAGCTCTCAAACTGCCCCAGGCACCAGCTCTGAGTTGGGAAAAGGAGACCCCAAGCAGCAGCTCCACAGCACTGACCTTACCTGATCTTGTAGTGACAACACTGCTGCAGCCAATGGCTCAGGCCAAGTGCATTGAGGAACTCGTTGCTTGCCCGAGCTCTTAAACCTTCCCCTGCACTCAGGACACAGCTGGGGCTGCAGCACCTTCTCAGCTCTCAGCAGTTCCTCACCTGACAGGTGGGCAGACAATCACTTTGATTAAAACCACCTGCGAGCTGCAGCCAGGGCTGGCTGAAGCAGCAGGAGCTTCCCAGGAAGGGCACCTGCTCTCCCTGCAACCTGCTACAGCTGCTGCATGCGGGTGGGCATGCAATCATGGAATCAATAAGGTTGGAAAAGACCTCCAAGAACATTGAGTCCAACCTTTGGCTGAACACCACCACGTCAACTAAACCAAAGTGCCACATCTATCATTCCTTGAAGCATTCCAGGGACTGTGACTCCACCACTTCCCTGGACAGCCTGTTGCAATGCCCTGGGACCATTGACAGCCTCCAGGCCAGGCTCCCCCAGCACACCCACAGCCAGTCATGCTGCAGCAGCCCCAAACGCCACCAGTGTGGGTTAGGAAACAGCATCTCTTTATAAAAAGGGGGGTTAGGGGAATCACATTTAATGGATTAATTTGGCAATTTTAGCAGCAGTGTTCTCTCTGCTAGAGCCAATCCTCTGCTGTGCTGCACCCAGAAAGGTGAGGCAGCAGGGACAGAGGCTCCCTGCCCTATCGCAGCGGGGCTTTTAGGGGCACTGTGGGCACTCACAGATAACCAGCCTTTCAGCTCATCATGTCCTGACTCCATTCCCCACACAGCTGGATATGTCAGCCCTCTCCATCATTTCACCTCATCAATCTGTGATGTTAAAGCCCATGGTTTATTTATTTCTTTACTTCACTAATAAAGCACATTATCTACAATGATTAATTTTGCAATAAAGAAACAACACTACTACAAATGGTGGTCTAAGACAACCTAGGGGACTCTACAAAGTTCACATCCTAAATCCACCTCTCTGTTAGCTGTGAAACATCATTCCTCAGAGTACTTGGCTAGTTCATGGAATTCTTCTACAACCAAGCCTGTGGCTCTGTCCCCATGTGGGGAGCAAGCACCACTCCCAAGCTAAGGAATAATTAATTCACCAGTTTTGAGTGGGCTTGGTTCAAACCTCAAAAATGAGGATTTGTTATTTCACGTAACTGTGATATAACAGGATTATCTCAGACCTCAGATATTCATTCTCTTACAGTATTGGTGATGGATGAGAATACTAAATGGAAGGAGGAAAGATAATGAATGCAGAGTGGTATGGGTCTATGAAAAAGAGAACTAGTTCAATTAACAGAATAATGAATTTCAGCTTGGTCAATAAATGCAATCATTTGGGTGAGATATTATTTGTCTTTCATAAACTATTTGAAATCATACAAACATGACATTTCGATTAGGGCAAAAAAGACATATAATGATAGAGAGCCAAGTTGTCACAGATCAAACAGACAAAACCCCAGACTGACGGGTCCCACAGCAAGGGCAAAGAGGGAAAGACAGAGACGATACATTCCCTGCGGCGCTCCGTAGGGACAAGTCCTTGGCCTTCTGCACTCTTTGCCAGCAGCCTAAAGGAGCTATAAAAACATCACTGGTAAAGTGAGGGAGTGACACAAGCTGGAGGAGCTGGCCATGAGCTCCCCCCAGCCAAAGCCCTGGGCAGGCCAGCAACTGAAGCTTTGCACGGGCTTAAAATGGAATGATAGGTCTGGGCAGCAGCAGCTCAGGCCAGCTGTGCACGGGAACTGCCACGGCAGGCTGAGGATAGGGGATCGCAGCTGAACGCTGCTGCAGACAGGGGCCTGCACAAGGCCAAAGGCACAGGTAGGGGCAGAGAGCCCCCTCTGCCCCTGGTCCCCATGCCCAGTGCACCAACACACTGGGCACAGTGTGGAGACTCAAAGGCTACCTGGGTGCAGCACAGCACTGGGCAAAAAGGGCTCAGCTGGCGCAGCGATGCCAAGGCAGGCACCCAGTGAGACATTACAAGAGATGCTGATTAGGGAGGGCTCCAGCCCATCAAGGCACCACAAGGAAACAGGGTTAAGGCTTAAACTAAGCAGGTTAAGACTATAATGGGGTTTTTTTTACAGTGAGGGCAATTAGCTACTAGGAATTCTTATCAGAGTTTGTAACGGGTTCTCCACTACTCATTTATTAACTTTGATCATGAGGATGGGATCTCTGTCTAATCAGCCAGCTCTGGTTCATACAGGAATTCAGGGCAATCCTGCAGCCATGAAGACAGGAGTGACATGGTCACGAGGGTCCTTTCTGCAAGCATGCAAGCTCTTAACATCACCTCACACCCCTCTGCCTGCCCTCTTTACCTGCTATTTTAGCTGCTATTTCAATGGTTGTACATATCTGTACAATAACAGGTCTTTAGACATTGCAGACATAAATTGTGTGTGACCTCAGCCACTGTTTGGTGCATACGCATCACATGCTCAGGCGATCAGGCAAACGCCGGCAGCGGGGATGTGGGAGGGCTGAGATCAGTGAGGGAGCTCTGAGGAGCAGGATGGAGGAGCAGGAGGGTTGGCTCCAGCATCCCTGCTGCAGAGCAGCGAGACCGAGCCGCTGTACCCGACTGCCAGGTCCAGACAGCGGCTCTCCCGCCACCCAGGACCTCACTTGAAAACGGATGGAAACGTTGGGCAGTCGGGTGATTTCATCTTCTTCATAAACTTCTTGAACTCTTTGTTCTTCTTGTCCCACTTGTAGATGGCTGTCAACAGGTACTGGGTCTTCACCTGGCGGCCCATGATGAGGAAGTAGTGGCTGAGGTTGTCCAGCTGATGGCAGGGACAGTCTGCCCCATTTTTTAGGAACAGCACCAGCTTCTTCAGGTTCTTCTTCCGAATGGGCCCCAGCTTCAGTGCCTTCCTCTTCCGTGGAATGATCATCTTGTCCCCATTCTCCTTCTTCACTTCCTTTATGGTCATCTTAAGAGCTGCAAAACAAGACAGGAGAGGGGAAAAACAAAACTCCTAAGCAGCCTCCACCGGCAAAAAGCCTCTGCTGAGTGAGGCTGAGGGGGCAGCAGTGCCGTGGCCCCGGGACAGCAGCAATGCCCTGTCCCACTGCAGACACACAGTGCCCCACTCCACTCCTGCATTCTCCTTCTCCCTCTTCTGCTCCTGAATCCTCCTGCTCTATGGCGCTGCCCTGGCCATGATTTGGCCCACTATGACACTCACACCCTTGCACCTGAGGTGGAGCTGCCCCATGCCCAGGAGAGCACCAAGGTAGAACACTGACCTCTTTGTTCCCCTTCCTTCAGCAAAGCACCCAGTACTTTCCATTTGAGAGGGGACTTGTTCAGCTGCCAAGCACAAATGTTAGCTGAGTAAATTAGGTGACTCCCCTGCTCTAGAGGCATGGAGAGACTCTTGAAAGGATCATTTAAAAGGTCAATTTGGCTTCTCAAGCATTTGTTTGCAGTCACAACAGCCCTCAGGTGCCTGTGAAACAACTTTCCAAGCACTGGATGTCTCTGCATCAGACCTGTGGAGACCCCAGCATGCAGTCATGTGCCTGCACCTTCCCTGGGAGAAGGGGAGTTGGTCTGATGCAACTTCCATGGAAAATACTCTCCTCTTTGGGTTCAGCATTTTCCTGAGCTAACTGCAATACCCTCCTCCCCGCCCTCTCCCCACTCCCCAAAATAAAAAGGTTTTTTGCCATGACCATGAAGAGGAATTTTGCATACATGGGAAAAATGATGAAAATGTGTTGTACATTAAAACATCATTTCTGTGCCATTTGGCTCTGCCTTGTTTTTGGGGAAAAGCACATATGGCCAAAAATTGCTAACATATTTTCATCGTTTGGGAGTTTAACTTCAGAGCTGCAGATAACTAGTGCTCAGAGAGGTGATTTGTTGGCTGCTGTCCCTTCTCATTAGAGTCTCAGGGTGGTTGCAGGCAGTCCACAAGAACCTCTGGCTCTGGCAGGGAGATGGGTCCCCACAGCATCATTCCTTGAAGTCCTGCTCTGCTGGAACATGTAGCAGCAAACACATGTTGCTTCCTGGATGGGAGCACTGCTCACCGCTCCAGCTGCAGATGGCAGCAGGACAGCACGGTGACAATCCCAAGCAGGCAGCAGAGACTCAGTATCACCCTCGAGCTCCCAGCCACTACCTTGGCAACAGGAGCAATGGTGTTTGTCTGTCCCTGTGCCAAAAACATCGCTTGGGTTTGCCAAGAGCCCTGTCATGTTACACTGTTATTGTACAGGAAAGTAATCTAGGACTGGAAACCTAAGTGAAATTTTCATTCCATCTGCTTTCCAAATTCAGGAGCTAAAGAGACTCCAGCTTTAAGGAGCTAAAGATGCTGAAACAGATCAGTCTGCAACAAATCTGGAAAATGAGGTAAGTAGTTTTCAAGCAGCTCTAAGCTCCATGACATCAACTGGGCAGCAGTAGCAGCAATGCCCCTCAATGCGAGCCCCACTTCCTTTATCCATGCTGACTTAGAGCCCTTGCACTAAGCACACAGGTGGCTGGGGCAGGAGGGATGGTAACACACCATTACAATGGCACAATAAAAGCCTTGCAAAATGGCTTGTTTGCAAACTGCTTTGCTGAGATCACCGCAAAGCCTTGTCCTCGTTGCTAGAGGAAGAGAAGTATCAGCCAGCTGGTGGAGGTGCTGATCTACTCCAAGTATCATACACCACGGAAGACAAAGAAGGCCTGGTAATCCTGCGCTGTGGGAGCTCGCAGCTCCTCCCTTCCCTGCACACAGCAGTTTGTGAGCCAGCAATGCAGGTTCATGGGAGCTGCCCAGGGGACCCATAAATCCAGATGTAAACCAAAACCTCATCCAAACCTTGCTCGTGCAGAGCAGCACACAGAGCCAAGATGGGACAACACCAAGGGGGATGAAGGAGGAGGCTGACCAGAGTGCAAATAGTTTGTGTCAGGCTCTGTTCCTCCCAGCAGCAATGTCCTTGTCACCAGCAAGAGCCTGTGGTGCTGGCCAGGTAAACACAGCCTGGCTCAGGGACACAAGGCTTCGTCTGCCTTTGGTGTTGCAGGCTGAGCAGCCACACAAGCATGATGATCTCTGCTCAGCCTTCAATCCTCTGCTGTGACCTGGCTCCCCAAATTTCCTTTGTTCACTTTACTTGGGCCATATTCCCTAAGCTCCAACCCACATTCCAGGTGAGATTCCCAGGTATGAAAGCTGTGTTCCACGGTAGCAGGCCGGACACACAGCTTTGGCACATCCCATGCACACCAGAAAAGCAGTGCCTGAGGGTACATTCGTTCTGATGCACATCCCACTCTGAGAGCTCACCACCACGCAGTGGGAGGCAGCTTCCAACTTACGGCTTTCCTAGAACATGGCATTGGGCAGGGGAGACCATGGTGCTGCAGCAGCTTGCCTGGCATCTCCCCAACCCTGGGAATGCTGCTGCAGCAGGCAAAAGGCTTGAGCGGGATGCTTTGAGTCTTGGCTCCAAGACCCAGTTGAGCTGCCAGATCAAACAGCTTCCTTACTGGGAACCTTGGCCTTTCCACTCCCCTCATGCCACACCAAATCCGTCTCAGCACCAAGTGGGAGAAGGGCCAGAATCGCCTCTGAGATCCCAGGACACGCTTGCTCAGACAGACTAAATCTTCAGCTGTGGCTGCCAGGCAGGAGCTGACCCCAGGGGAGTTATCCTCAGCAGGAGCATGTGCCACCTTTCCAGTCCAGCAGCTGCACTGCAACCACAGGTTGCTTCAGCATCAGCTGTGGCACTGGCGGCAGCACCAGCCCCTGCCACTCTGCATGCCACAATGGCTCAAGAGGGCTGCAGGATCAACATGCCACCCACAAACCTTCTTACCATTTACTTTCATGGGACACACACATGTTCCAGCAAACCTTCTCCAAGGATGGCACTGTACTGGGGCAGTCGCCAGCTGAAAGCAGGAGCCCCTGTACTCTGTTCACAACCCACTACCATGCACCATTCCTGTTCCCCACTGGCCCCTCCACCCCCCTTTTTCAGCACAGGACAGCCTGGGACCAGAACGCCATCTCTGCAGTTCTGCCTGCACGGGCAGGGGCCCCACTCCAGCACCTCATGTGCAGGAAAGGGAACGTGAGAGAAGGGAAAGCTCCACTGTTCCTTCAGCCTCATTTTTCCTTCCTTTAGAAATCGCTGAGAAGGAAGAAACCTGCCAGAAGACACATTAGGGCTGTAACAGGAGAAGGCTGCAGGCAAGGACCTGTCAGTCACAGAGAAAAAATAAACAGCATGTATTGATTGTTCTGCAGTCCCCAGTGCAAAATCAGCAGGATCCCCTCAGACCCCAGAGAAAGGGCAGAAACAATAAATAAAATCACTAAGAGAAACAGAGCGTGGAATGAACTCCTGGAATAAGAAACGAGCGCTGGCTGCAGCCCAGGGCAGCTGGGGGAGGCGGCTGTGGGGGCACTGGAGACCAATCTCATGCTTCCTCTTGCATCCATCGCTGCCCCAGCACACCAGCACTACACTAAAATTTACACCACAGTTACCCCTACATACCCGATCCAGCCCCCGTGCTGCTCTGCGCTCAGGCCAGGGTTCTGGCACCCCTTGCTGACATCCACCCCAAAGTTGTCTTACTCTCAGAGAAGTGGCCAAGCTGCCTCAAACCAGCATCTTTGTTCACGCAAAGGCAAACCCAGAGTTCTGTTGGACCATGAGGCTGGCAGTCTCCTAGCACCCCTCCAACCCCCAGCATCTTGTCCAAGATCCTCTCCTGCCTTGTTTGTGTTCACAGCTCACCACAGCTCTCTTCCTGCACTGTACTCTAGATGGACACCAGGGCTGCTACACAGCCACCTCCAACACTGGCACAGCCACATATCCATGGTGGGCAGAGTGCTCGTCAGCTCGTCTGTAATAAGCTGCTGGCATGCAAGAGAAAAATGCAGTAAAAAGAATCAGGGCAAGACCTACCAACAGCTGCCCCATGCAGCACATGTTAGTTTAAACATTTATTGTACATGTCTGGCTTTGATGAGGATCTGTAACCTGTCAGCTGCCAGTGTTTACCTTGGTGGACGTGCATGAGAAACCTCAGTCTGAAGGTCTGGGAGTTTATAATAGCGCCAGATAAACAGCTTTCCTTGAGAAATCACCCCATGACAGTAACCCCCCAAGACTAAACAAAGATCCAAGGGCCATGCACTGTGGTTTGGCAAAAACTTCCTGAAGCCAATGCCTTCTCCACTAGCCATACCCTCTGCTGAGATGTCCTTCTCACCCCCACACTGCCTTCCCTCACAGGGCACAGGTAGGACCTGCATTGCATCCTATCCCGTGCTCCTGCTCTCCAGCTGGCTACAGATGGGCCACATCTGCCAAGAAATATTTCCATCCTTTGGACACTGTCACCACCTTCCTTCCCAATAACAACTTACACTGTGGGCAAGTCACTGTCCCAAGCTGCTCTGCCAAGGTAGGGAATTCTTCTGCTTTGGCCTCTGCTCCCCGTTGTATAACTGTCCCAGAGCACGGGAGGATATTTAGCAGCAGAAGTTGATGACAACCATGCGGTTAAGTTTGTATTTCCCTTCCCAGCACTTGCTTACCAGCAGGACATCACCTCGGCTCACGCCTTGCACGCCTCTGGCAAGGGGACAGGTATTGCAGTGGCCCACCTGCACCAGATCCACTGCTGCCACCAGCCAGTGCCCCTTGCTCCTTCTCTGGGATGGAGGTCCCCAGGCTACAGCCCCTGGACTGGGGCAATGCCTCTGCATCACTGCAAGCCCAGGCAGGCAGCTCCTATCCAAACCAGGTATGATCCCAGAGGCCGCTTCTCCCTCCCCACCAGCTGGGAAACTCCCTGCAGTCCCTCCGTGTGTGTGCAGTGGGGAAGGGGCAGCTCTGATTCAGCTCCCATCACATGCCCACCCAGAACAGAGCTCTGAGCACCCCAACTCTGAGCGCTCAGCACTTCCCACTCCCCAACCAGGCCACGCACTGAATGTCTGCTTCCATTCCCCAGCCAAGCCAGAAGTATGCACATTCCTGGGAAACTATTACATGGGTGTTCCTGTTGATGCTTTTCCCTGTTAGAAAAAGCCTGAGCTGAACTTAGAACTTCTGGCATACCAAACCTGCAGGAGAGTTGAGAATTCATTTCCAGCAGAAAGGGTAACACACCAGCATGCAGAGCAGGTTTGGGTTTGCATAAGCACGCTCCAGTACAGGGCACATTCAAGTGCTAATCCCCCAGGAATGCACACCTTGTTCAATATGCCTTTAATAATCTTCCGGGAAAGTTACATACACCAGCAAGGATGTCAAAACCAGTTAATTCTGGGTTTGATCTGAGAAAGCTAATATATTTCCTTGTGATAGTCTTTTTTTTTAAATGAAATTCAGTTTACCTCTGATTGTCTGACTCACTCACTCATATTTAGGACAAAGCTTTCAAGCAGCTTTGCATTTTTTAACTCGCTGCTTGGCCCTAGCTAGATAAGGATTGGCTTTGGATTTTTACACCTAGATTTGACAAGAGCAGCATCACTTCGCTCAAAAGAAACACAGCAGTTTAAGCAATCTGGGGAAGAAGGAGGCTGGTTTGCTTCTTCATGCTTGCAAGCAGAATACTGGTCCATGCTATGCATCATTTCTGCAAGCACACAAGAGCTGGAACACCAGGGTTGAGTTAAAAACCTCTCCCCACCCCAAGATCACTAAAGAACCGACACTACAACTTTTGCCCCATCCCCAGCCCAATGTGCCCAGGAGGGGCAGGAGAGATGCCCTGCACTGCCACCAGAACTTGCCATCTCTGTCCCTGGGTGCGCTCAGCTGTGGGAGCTGGACGCATCCCAGACCCATCCAGACCAGACCCCTCCCATGCCCACCTCCGCATACCCACACTGACATCTAGAGGCACACGTGCCTGGCCTTGGGGACAGATCGCAGGCCACACCAGCAGTGCCACAGGCAGGGAAACGTGGCAGTCCCAATCTAGCCCACACAGGAGCCACGCTGCTCCGTGCCCACCTGGGAAGCCTTCGCGTGCCTAGAGTGCTCCTTCTTACCAAACTCACTGGCACAGAGGTGCTCCACAATGGCCTCTGACTTCATCTCGTTGTCACAAGGTGGACACACAGTTGTTCCTGGCAAGAGGAAAGAAATTAAGACAATTGAGAGGTGGCGAGAAGCCAGAACAAGTAGTACCACAGAGCCAGACTGCCCATGCTGTCAGACTGCCACCCTCGAGGGGGACACGTGCCCATGCACCCTCCCACAGGCTCCCAGCTCTGTGGGACAACACCCTACTGGGTGTAAGGAACCATCCACTGGCTTACATGGCAGTACTGGCCACAGGTAGCCTTCTGCCAGCCCCACTCCAACGCCGTCAGTGACCCCAAGGCCAG
The DNA here is from genome assembly GCF_000691975.1 of Corvus brachyrhynchos. Classification (NCBI taxonomy): domain Eukaryota; kingdom Metazoa; phylum Chordata; class Aves; order Passeriformes; family Corvidae; genus Corvus; species Corvus brachyrhynchos. The sequence goes on from NW_008236162.1 coordinate 3,372,082, forward strand.
CCACAGGCAGGGGTAGGCAGCTGCTAAGAGCAAAAGGACAGCACTGGCAAAGAGAGGAGTTTTCAGGGCCAGGCACTCAGCTGAGGGGAGCCGCTTGCCAAGGGGCATGGCCCACAGCCTGCTGACATTCCCTCCCCGTGTCATGCCAAGGCAGGCACACAATGCCCAAACCCCGGCACAGCAGGAGGATGCTGTCCAGAGATGGCTCAAGTGCCAAGGGACTACCCTGGTGCCAGGCAAGGGGGTTCAGGACTGCGACAGCCCAGTTCAGTGCAGTGTTCCCCTCGGTACTAGAGATCATCCCACAGACTGCCCAGGCAGTGCTCAGGAAGCCCCTCACCACCCTCTCTCCTGCTTTGCCCCAGAGCAGCACTGGCTGGGGACGGACCCGCACAGCTCTTGCGGGTGCCGCCACCACCAAGACTGGTCATCCTCTCTTTTGTTTTGAGCCCAGGGCAGGCTCATGGCTCCAGCAGAGCAGAGCCATCTCTGCTTGCCAGTCGCTGGCAGTGGCCAACATCTGTCTCTCGGGAAACACCAGCCCAGGGGATTTCACTGGGATCTGTCCTGGGAGGAAAGCTCACTTCACCCAGAGAGTAAGAATCTGTTTCCAGGTTCCCATCTGCAGCTGGAGCAGAGACCACCCAGCAGCACAGACATAGACTTGAGCTACTGGCAGATGAATTTATTGAGCTGGGAGATGCTGCTTGTTCCTGGTCCAGCAAGACGGAGGGCTCTTCCCACACAAGGGAGTTATTCTCAGGGACAACACTACAGCAAAACATCTGCCAGTCCCTGCATGTAAACTGAGCACTCATGGCCTTCCAGCCCTCAGCCAGGCCAGCAAACCCACAGCACTGCTGGACCGAAAAGGCAGAGAGGCGTCCCAGAAAGAGGGGTGCAGAGCCAGCACGGCTGGCGAGGGAGGCACAGCCAGGACCATAGCATCATGTCTCCTCAGCCACAGATGCCCCATGGGGATTCAGGCGAGACATTTGTTTTCTGTGGCTTCTTCTTCCCCTTTCGCCACCCCCAAATCTGTTCTGTGCCAAATGCTAATTCCCGGGGACATGCACCATGACTTTATTAATCACACATGCAGTGCAATTGGCCTTCCACTCGCTCCTATGTGCAAGTCACAAGTCAGCCTTCACAGCACCAACATCCACCTCCACAGTCCCACTCTGTACCTCTGAGAGCTGCCCATCATCTGGATAACCTCTTCTTCCAGAACCCTAACATGCAACTACCACTATCACCATCTAACTCAGAGTGACACAGGGAGAAGCCAGCCTCTGGAGATATGATGACATCCCTAACACTTTATTTTTAAAATCAGCAGTCAGAATATTTCTTTCCAGGCTGCCCATTTAATGAGCTCATGACAAGGGAGAGAGGGTGCTCATAGGAAGGTGACACAGGCCCAGCCTTCCATCTGTTGCAGAGCCAGCAGTTCATCACTGTGCATCAGGAACAAGCGGGGGGTACCTGCCGTGCCAAGCACTTCAATCTGCCTCAACAGCCGGAGTGCACATGAGGAGGCTGACCAGGCCTGCACCAGCCAGACAAACACGAAAGCCACCGCTGCATCCATTCTATGAGCTTTCCAGGCAGCCAATTAAAAAATAAAAAAAAGCAAACAAAAATGGAAAATAATACTCATTGTTCCCTGGTGCAAATACAGGCTTTGTTCTAGCTATGCTCCAGCAGCCCCTGAACAGGCTGTAACACACCCAAGGTGGCAGGGACCCCTGCCTTGCTGTGCCAGGGCCCAGAGCCAGCAGCCATCCTGTGGGCTGGAGCTGGGAGCCCCTGGGTAGCCCCTCCCACAGGCAGCAGCTTTGCCCATGCAGAATCCCCCTGCCCTAACTTGATCAGGTTGCTCAGAGTCTCACCAAACCTGACCATGAATGTTTCCAAGGACAGGGCATCCACCACATTTCTAGGCAATCTGTGCCAGTGTTTTACAACTCTCACTGCAAAAAACTTCTTCCTTATATCCAATGTAAATCAACCCATCCTTCAGTCCTGCCTCCTGCAGCCCTTTCACAGCACAACAGGACTGCAGGAAGCACTGTCCCCTGTCAGGGGGAAGAGAAATTGTCCTCCACTCTGCGTCACCACATCACACTACAGTCAGGAACACAAATGCTGGGGGCCAGCCAGCTTCTACACAGCTCTGTGCCCCAAGGAAACTGCTGTTCTGTGGAGCCACAGCTACCTGAAAACTGCAAACCCTCCCATCCCTCCTGAGGCACTACAGCAGACATCTCCAGCCCATCCTCGGGGCCCACTGCAGGTTGGCTGGGGCCCATCTGCTGCAGCTGACGGCTCAACTCCAAGCACAACCTCAGCCTGCCTCCAGCTCACTTGTTCCCTGCTGACCATTTTCCAATGCCTGGCTGTAGAGCCAGCTTACTCCAGGGGCAAGAGAAGGAATGTGTAATGCTGTATTAATCTGCAACTCCCCTGATGCATCCTGCGGGCCTGCAGGCTTTACCGCCTGTGCTTAAGGAGAAAGGAATTCAGCAGGTCAGCTCTTTGAGAGGCAGAAACAAATTCCAATTTCAAGGTGTTAATGGGGAAAAATACTGAAAGGGTTTGTTCTTATTAGTACCAAGAGAAAAGGGGGGGGACACTGCTTAGTTCTGACCCTCTTTGAATCAACAGGAAACACCCTGTGCCCAAGAGCAAGGGGGCTCCAGGAGTTGGTGCTGACAGAAAACATGGGCAAACCATGGGCAGGGTACACATAGCAGAACCCAGGTGGAAGAAAGTACCCAGCCAGCCCAGGGACAAGGACTGAGCTGCAGGTCACCCAGAATAACTCTGCATCTGCAGGAGGTGGCAGTACCAGAGCCAAAGTAACGGGTACCTTATGGGCCATCTGCAGATCCTCTGTGGCAAGCAGGAGATCCGGCAGTGCTGGTTCACATCACAGCAGTGCTTGCAATTAAGTTGGAGTTTTCTTTTTTCACTCCAAACTGTTTGAGGCACCAAAAGAAAGCAGTAGTGTCCCACCCCAGTGCTGCCTTCAAGACAGGTCCAAAAGGTTAAGAGAAAGTTGTTAAACTACACAACAGAAAACCTGGCAGATGCTGCTCATTTAGAAAACTGTTCCCAGGTCTTGGCTCATTAATGTCTGTAAAATGAATGAGCTGCACACAGCTCAGACTCTATTTCGGACCCTGGAAAGGGCAGCTCAGACCCAGCTGCCCCAGGAGCACGCTTGGCTGCAAGTCCCTGGGGAAATAAAAGCAACCTTTGTACCTACAACACAGGACATAGCTGCAGTCTTGACCAAGGGTCCAGGTTCACATAGGACATATTAATTTAGAGTATTCCTGGAAAACAACAAGGTTTCTCCAGCAATCGCATCAGTAAGGACAAGCCAAGCCAGTGTGTCTGTGCTGCCATCA
>NW_008236162.1:3375540-3377399 GCF_000691975.1 Corvus brachyrhynchos
TCCCCCCCTGCCTCTGGATGTAATTGCCGAGATGTGACATGGGCTCCTGTGTACAGCGCCTCTGGGTACTGAGCTTGGGTGTCCCCCCCGTGCCTGCAATCCCACAGCCACTATGCCAGTGCTTTCACTGCCCTCCGCATGCCCCTGCACAGCTCCTAGAGACACCTCAGGGTGTCACCCCTCTGCTGCAGGATGCACTCTGTTCCTGTCCTGTATCAGAAGGACTCCCTGAAGTATGAGTCCTTTCAGGATGGGCAGGACGACATTGCACAGACCCTGCCGGCTGGGTTAGTCCTCCCAGTCGAGCACCACACACAGCCTTTGTCTATACAGGTAACTGCAAAGGGCAGACGACCCTCCAGACACAGCGCAGAAGCCACGGAAACCACTCAGCCCCACTCCTCGCCTGTCCCCGAGCTCCTCCCGAGTGCCGGCACTTTTCCCCCCCCGTGGAATCAGGAGTGACAATTCCTTTCAATGAGGCTCTGCTCGCCAAAAAGCACTGTACTCTCTTAGAGCCCTCTGCCATCTCCCTCTACAAACATCCCTCCTCCTAGCCTCTCACAGTGCTCCAATAGCAAACGCCGAAGTGACACCAGGATATTTATTTATTTTCAAGTTTCCAGCAACAAGCCAGACTCACTGCAACTTGAACAAGCTAGTCTGGCACCACAGAAACGTGCTGCATGCAATGGAAACAAACATGAACCACGTTCACTTTCCCTAGTCGTTTTTGGGCAGACTCTTCCTCCCTCTCCAGCCCACCCGAGGGCAGGGTTGGATCTCCACTGCATGCCCAGCCACCAAGCTGTCCAGCCTCTTGCCCTAGAACTGCACTGGACGTGGGGGATCACGCCAGGACTACTGTCACTGTTGACTCCAGTCAGCCAGCACTTTCTGTGTCATGCAGACCATGCATTCTCCTGCTGCCCAGAGCAGCCCTGCAGGAGTCAGGCTCAGGAGCAGAACCAGGGCAGCGCAGTAACTGAGGATGGAAGGTCACACCCTGGTCCATCAGGGCTGGAGCCCAGCCCCAGTGTCTGTGCAGGGATCAGAACAGGCACAACCCCACCATGACCCAAACAGCCTGTCCCAAGGCTCCAGGATAGGGATGAGGAGCTGGTAGGGGATCCCACCTTCCTTGGGACAGGAGAGCACAGAGTGCTCAGAGACTAGAGGAGGGCTGCTGCAAAGAAGAATTCAGATGCGCTTCCTCCAGCCACAAGAGCCCCTTCAGTCCCATGTGGCCCCTCCTGGGCCAGCACTTGCCCTGTCAGCTCAGAAAGGAGTGCCAGGAGCAAGGCTGCTGCACAAGCCATGCCTTACCTTTGGGCCTGGAGACCTCGGTGGCATTGGGAGCTGTCATAGCAATGCAGACGTCATCCTGGGGAAACTGGTCACACTTGAGCATCTCTGGCCAGAAGAAGCCAAAGAACTGCATGACAGGCTCACAGGAGTCACGCACGGCCTCGCAGAGCCAGCGGCAGGGGTAGACCGGCCGGTCCAGGCAGACGGGGGCAAAGAGGGAGCAGAGGAAGACCTGGGTGCCCACATGGCAATTCTTGTTGAGCAGTGGCACCCAGCTGCTCGCCTGGTGCTTCACCTCGGCCATGGTCTCGTGGTCCAGCAGGTTGGGCAGCACCATCTTGTCGTAGCCCACGCTGTGGCAAAGCCGCAGGTCGGCAGGGATGGCCACACACTGGTGGGGTTTGGCGTAGAAGCGCCCGCCAGGGTAAGGGCCCAGGTCTGACTGGTAGCTGACATAGTCGTACTCGCTGGCCACGCCACAGGCCAGCACCCCGGCGGCCACCGACACCAGCGCCCGCAGGGCGGCCCGACCGGGCCCCCCCACGCTGCCC
>NW_008236162.1:3377855-3390415 GCF_000691975.1 Corvus brachyrhynchos
AGTCCCTGGCTCTGAAGCCGGGGCGGCTCTGGGAGGTCCCGGCGCTCCTGAGCGGCTGTTCCAAGGTTGCAGATATTTCTGTGAACCTGGACTGGACCGTGCAGAACTCATTTCCCAGTAGACAAATTCTAACAGGAACTATGGTATTGGAAAGAAAAATTTTAAAAAAAGAAAAAAAACCACCAACAACAAAACCAAACCAAACAAAAAACAGGAGAGAGAAAGGGGGTCTGTTCTGTAAAGTGGTATCGCATCTGGGTACGCGGCTCCAGATGTGCCGGAGGAGCAGGAGCTGCATTCCCTGTTCCTCCACAGCAGCACCAGCCCCTCGTCACCCTTACCTTGCTGTGCTTCTCAGGGCTTGCAAAGGCTCGCTGCCCTCCAAAGGCAGGAGCTGGGTACGTGGAGGACGGGCTGTGAGGCTAACCAGGTGTGTCAGCACAGGCCTGCGCTCCCGCGGCCGCTGCGGGGCAGAGCAGGGTGCCCCTTGGTGCAAGCCAGGCAGGAGAAGCTGGCTCCGTCCTTGTGTGCAAGCTCTGGCCATCGAGCAGCTCTGGCCATCGAGCAGCTCTGCCCCCTGTGTGCCCACAGGTCCCTGTCCCAGGGAGCTCTCCTGAGCTCCCTCCTCTGCAATCCTCCAAAGCTCCCCTTCCTGCTGCTGCCTTTGGCTCTAACAACTTGTACTATTTAAAACAGGAACTACACCTCATTGAGAGGTAAATGGAAGAAGCTCTGCAGTTGAAAGCCTGAAAGAGCTACTTTCACCTGAGGGCCAGCAGACGAGAGCAGCCAGTTAGCACCACTAATGAAGTGAAGAATTTAGCAGTAAACAAGGGACCCGCAGAATGAAAGAGGCAGTTGGATGGAGCAGGCCCTCTCCTGCTACTTGGGCTCAGGAAATGGTGGCAAAGCACTGATCACTGTTTCCACCAAGAAACAGCTGCAAAATGGACTTCTCATTCCTTGAAAAATTCTGACAGTATAGAATTTGCTTTTACCAAAACCAGTTAAGAAACACTGCAACATCTCCTTTTGAGAATTTAGAAGATAGTGCTGTGTCCCAGGAAATAGGTGTAATGTGGAACAGGGCACTGATCTGCTCAATCAAGATTTACTCAAGCATCTTTATTTGCACCCAGGCGTTACATCCATGGGTACAAGTCTCTGGTTGGGAACTAAACTGTGCCAGTGCCTCTCCATTTTCCATGGCAAGATCATAGGAAAGTCTCAGAGCCTCTCTATTTGCAGAGCAGCAAATGGGTGTGTTTGACTTTGGCAGTGCTACAATCCTTCTGTTCCAGGCTTAGGCATGTGATAGGAATATCATAGGTAGGCAGGCAAGGTGGGGACTTGGGAAACTCTTGTTCAAAAGTTGGAGAGCTCTCCAAAGGCAACAGCAGTAACACCACAATAAAACTACAGTCAGGGTTCCGGTTATCTGCAGGTCAGCAAATACCACATGGCAGCAGGTAAATGTCCTGTCATGGTCACTCCAGGGATATGTGCCCTGGAGCATCCCACACTGATTAGTGGGGTTTGCTGCAGTCCTGACACACTGAACAGTAGCTGCTGAGCCTGCCACAGTTCAAGGCTCTTGATCCAAACAGAAAAGCTACAGTTCAGCATGCCTTGGCTGCTAAATCTGACCACATGCATGGCCTGGACAGTTCCTCAGCTTGGCTCAGGGAAGGTCTTTTCTGGCTCCCTTCTCTCCTCTGTGGCAGATATCCACATTCATGACAACAGCGCCTGAATGGGAATCCAAGAGTAAATTGTAAACTGAAATACAATTGACCAGCAAATACAATTGCTGGCAAACCATTTTTCATTTAAAAAATATAAGAAACTAGGGAGAAGGAGGAAAGAACCCAAACCAAATGAAAACGCCAACAACTCTGGTCTAGGCCACTAAATTGTTTAATACACAATATAAGACCTCTTAGAAAGCAGCTGCCCAAGAAGGGCTGCTCTTCCAACAAACCTCTTCCAGACTGGGCATGAACTTTTCTGCGCGAAGCCTGCGCAGCCATTTCCCTTCATAATTATGTAGCCCACTGCTTCTTAAATATCTGCCTTGTCTCTAATGTCATAGCCATTTATTGCTGCCTTTCCCACAGGGGCTAACATTTTCTTATTGAATAATGAGAAGCTTTGCATCACACATCATTCTGGCTGTCCTGAGACCTCTCCTGCCCTGTGAAAAGCCCAGTCCAATTAACCGTGCCTATTCCTGGCTCCATTGTTCATCCCGGCAGCCTGCAGGACCAGGCGCTCTGCCCTCATCTGCAGCTCAGCATCCCACTCTGCTCCGTGTTCACCTGTGGTGGGTGCTCAGTGGTGACAGGGCAGGTGGCAGGTGACATGTCCCCGTGCTGCTGGCAGTGGTGTTCTCCCGCCTGTCCCGTCCTCCCTGCCCACACTGGGCACACTCTGCCCTGGCCACCTGGTGCTGGAATGCGCCTTTCCCTGCATGCTGCCCTGGGGAAACAGGCAGGCATGGGATAATAGAATATATTAGCCCTGACTCCATTCAGGCCCTGGCTCTTTATGAACAAAGCCTGCTAACTGAGCTGATTTTTGCCAAATGACTGGCTTTCGTGCATGAGCAGCAAAGTGGAGCCCCCAAATACTCCCATGCAACAAGCCCTATTGCCCAGGGCTCATTGTTTTACTCCTGCACTTGAGGGCATGGAGGAGTCACGGCCTTGCCTGCCCTGGCATTTCTTCTCCAGTTTCCCACCACTGCATTAGCCCCGTCTCAGCCCCAGCAGAGGCAGCAGTGATGGGGGAGATGAGACAAGCTGGCCACGGGTCCCTGCAGTCCCTGTCCCAGGGCTCACACTGTCCCTTGGTGCCCATGCCCCCTCTTTGGGGGGCAGATGGGATGCACCAGCAGAGGCAGCCCATCTGCCATGTCCCTACATGGAGAGTCCACCATGCCACCCCTGCCGCAGGACAGCTCCTGGACACCCCCAGGGAATATTTCCTTTAGATTAGACCCCCCTCAGCCCACTGAGTGCTGATAGCCCCTGCCAGGATCAGTCCCCAGGGAGGATGTTGTTTTTGCCATGTTTGTTTTCTGTTTTTCTCAGCAGATTGCTCCAAGACTCCAATAACACTGATGCAGCCAGGAACACTCCCTCATCCCATGATAAGGGAATCTGCACAGGGAGGTTCTGCAGCTGTGGGGACCCGCTCTGATGCCTCAGCCAGGTGCCCAGTGCCCCAGGGCTGCAGGAGACACCTTCACCAAAAGCTGGCCGGCAGCAGGGCCAGGATCAAGGCATGCAACAATTCCAGGCAATGTCTTCTGTTTGTGTGAAATTAGCACCAATAAATGCTATAACTATACGCGATCAACGACGGGTTTACTAGCTAACATATAAAGGACTACGAGAGCTAATGCCTTCAGCACTGCTGAAACTCTTGACCGTCTGCCCCTAGTCCCAGGAGAGAACCGATGGCAAATGTTTACAGGGGCTTATAAATATTTATCCTGTAATAATTTGCTGCATTACAGCATATTCTTCTTCACAAGGCTCAGCTTTGCCCTGGGCCAGGTGCAGGCTGCTGAGAGGGTCTGTGGTGTATATAAAGTTTGCCTGAATAACACACAGCAAGCACTGGCATTCAATAAAACAGCAGCAGCCAAGCTGCATGCATGAAAGGCACTGCAAGTCATTCCTTACCCAACAGAAGAAAAATGTGGCTGGGGAGCACAGGTGTGCAGGCGCATTGGTGCGGGTGCAAACCCCTACAGGGTTGCCAGACTAACCTGGGGAAATGCTGCAAGTCACTGGGGAGCTATAAAATCACACTGCTGGGCTGGTGTGATAGGAGTCTTGGCCCAAGAGTGACCCCATGCTGCCTGAGGACATGGGGACCCTCGGCTGCTTTTGTGAGGACCCCAAAGGAAGGGAGCAGGAGACTAGCCCACCATGAAGAAACATCTCCTCATGCTTCTTGCTTTGTGGAAATCCTATCTGCCCTCTCCCCTCTAAAAATTTTTGAGCCATCTGTCCACTTATTTATTTATTCTTCTCATGCTAAATGATTTGCAAGAACATAAGATGCCTGTGGTTTGGAAACCATGTGATAATCTCCAAGCAGGACCAGAGATGGAGTTCAGAACTACTTTCTAACAGGAGTAAATAAGCAGATTGGAAAGGCTCCATTGTGTATATTCTAGGTTGCTATTTTCTTAACCCTGTTTCATTAAGATGGATGGAGTTTCTGCTTATTAGTAATTTGGCAAGTTCCTCTTTGTGTACACTCTGCACTTCTCACTAATGACGCTGTGCTTCAGTGATTAACAAAAGAGACTTCCAGCATAGTCAGTGAAAACACAGCCACGCACTTGGGGCACTGGGATGGAAACCCAACGTTCTGGAGATGCCATCTGTGGAAGACAAGGAACTGCAGGGAACCCAGCAAAGGAGAAGCTGCTGGTCATAAAACCTTTCCTGACACTCAAATAATTTTGACCTGAGGACATTGGTTCTTTGATTTACATGCATAATTGCAGAGCTGACAGAGCCTATAACAAAGTGATTCAGAGCCCTTCCTCTGCTGTTCTTAAGACACATCTGATGGAGATGAAGCTGGCACCGCTACTGCCTGGATTTACAGCTGGCCATTAAAGTATGTTTACAAGTCTTTAGTACAGTGTACACATCTGGTAAATCATTGATTGCACAAATAGCTCCTCCTGTCATGCTCCCTCTCTCAACTTTTCCTACTACTCTGGTACCCAGCCCAGAGCCCGTGGCCAGTGGCGGTGGCCAGCTGCAGGCAGGTGCGCATGTGGTGCCCAAGCAGACAGACACATGTACCCACAGCTGCCTGGGTGTCATCTAGATGCTGTTGGACACACAGCTACACAAAAAGGCCCATGTAGATCCTCAGCATGAGGGTCACCTGATCTGACCTTACCTACATGCAGTGAAAGGTATTCTTGCTAGCACGTATTCAAATCCCTTAGTGCTCTTGGCCACATTGCTTTTGAACCTGGCCAGACCAATCACCGGCACAGGGCAGAGTCCCAGGTGGGTACGCAATGAACAAGTGAGGCAGCTGTTCCTTCCTGGGATACTCATGAGACAAGAGAAGGAAATTGGGAGCCTTTGCCAACCTGTCATCTGGCTTCCAGGGGGCCAGCTGGCTGGCATGAGCCACACGCCACTCCTCAGAGCTGGCCAGAGCCCTGGCTGGCTGCAGGCTGGGTCCCTCTGGCACCAAGGGCTCTCACCAAGGAGGGAAAGCCAGGGCTGGCAGGGCTTGGGTTTGCTGCACTGGTACAGTGGAAGAAAAGCAGGATGGAAACAGGGTGCAGCTCCAAGTACACAGGAAACAGCATCCCTTTTCTCTGGCACCAGGAAGCATTGCACACAGCCCACACGCCGGACTGCACTGGAGCCTTCCTTGCAGCAGGAGAAAAATGCTGGGTTTGGTGTTTTACCAAGCATACCAGTGGCTGGGGCTGAGGAGCAGCAGGAGCTACAGGCCCCCACCATGGCTCATTGTGCCATGCACAATAAGTATCTGGCCAGCTGTGCAGTCATCTGTGGCCAGACCCTCGCTCTTGCGGCCACAGAGCTGGGCAAAGGCCAAAGGGTAAAGGACAAACCATGGGAGCAGAAACAAAGCTAGATCAGCTCATTCATGCAAACCTTTTCAGGAGCTTTTGGTGGCAGGACAACCAGTCATGGGAGTGCAGGACTCACTGTCTAAGTGTGAATTGCCATCGGGACACACAGGCTGCCAGGTTTCATGCAGTCACTTGGCAGTGGTTGCAAAGGTACAGGATCCTGGAGGCTTAATTAGAAGGGACCCACGAAGATCATCGAAGTCTAGCTCCTGGTCCTGCCCATGTGCTTGAGAATCACACCCTGTTCCTGACATCATTGTCCAAACACTTCTTTAGCTCTGGGAGGCTTGGGGCCGTGACCACTGCTCTGGGGAGCCTGTTCAGTGCCTGACCACCCATTGGGGGAACAACTTGCCCCACTTCTCATTGTCACCCCCTCGCCACCAGGTACAGCATCTGCCTGTGCTCAAATCCTACTGTAGTATCCTCAAAGTTAAGGTCTTGCTTAAGCATTTACCTGAATAAAAACTTAAGAGAAATGCCTGCAAGGCAAGGCCAGTCCTGCTCTCCCTCCTCTTTTCAACAGTGGGGAAATGGGGTGGCTTTGCCCCAAGGCAGTTTTGCCTTGGGATGGAAAGAGAGGAGCCTGGGCACTCTACTTCCATCCCCACATCCAGGTGGTGCCAGCGCTGGCTTCTGAGGTAGACTGCGAGATGCTAACTTAAGGCTGATTCCCTGGGGCCCAACATGTTGCCTCTGAATTTCAGGGTTTTAAGGGACTGGCAGGGCATCTGTGAGGGAGGAGAGGGAAACAGAATTTTCCTTACACCATAAATAATTTTATGAAAGATTTTAAAACAGATTTAAAGAAGAATCTCTTCCCTCCCTTCCCCCTTTCTCAACTGTACTGTGCATTTTAAACTGTTTGTGGAAGGGAATTAATTAGCACAGGCAGCAGAGCCCAAAGCTCTGCAGCAGCCTGTCTTCTGCACAATGGAGATCCAACCCCTTCTACCCTGCCTGGGAAACACATGCCCAAAATCCAAGTACATACATTTTTTTCTAACCTAATTCATTTTGTAGATTGATGGAGAAAATCCATAGCAAATATTTATGACTTTGCAATAAATAACCCTCACAGAAGTTACAAAAGAGTTCTGGTGAGTCTCAAGGTAACTTTCAGCAAATTCCAGGGGTCAGGGCAGACTGGGATACTGAGCCCATAGTGCTTGAGCCTTTGGCTCATCTGTTTTGAATTATTGGTATTACTCAGTGTAGCATTGCTCTCAATGGAGTAGCTGTGCTGTGATTCCATGCCATATTTTATTTCTATGGCAGGAGAGAAGCTTCAATAACTATTAGTTGTACTCTGTTGTAGCCAGCAAAAAAACAGGCCCCAGCAGGGAGGGGTTGGTCCTGCTGGTGTTTGCAGGCTGGCAAAGGAAGGTGTCTGTGCCCAAGTGCCTGGGACAGGACTCAGGGCCGGACACGGTGCTTTTTCCTGCCGGTTCAGAACATGGACCTGATGATGTGCTCAGAGGGGTCTGGTGCTGCTTGAAAGGTGGTAGTGTCCCAACGTGCTGCTGAAGGCAGCTGACGATGCTCCGGGCCCCGCTGGGGGGTGGTGGGTGCTGCTGGGGAGCCACACACCCGCTTCCAGGGAGCCAGGACTGGGGCGAGCTCATCCCCACTCCATCCTCGTTAGCTCTTAATCGCCACAGTGGAAGGAGAAGCTGCTAGCAGCATCACGCTGCTCTCCCGGGCATGGGCTCCTTTCAGGGCTTTCAGAAAACAGGGTCAGACGTGTCTTCTGACCTGTGACCTGTCGCTTCCCTCCTCGCCATAATTATCTAATACAGCGCTCTCCCTGCCAAGTACAATGAAACAATTTGTCACTTCAATTGTCTGTCAGTCAACACTGGGGCCTTTTCAACAGGCCAACACATGTTTTTTGAGAGCTTGTCAGCAAGGGCTGTCTGGCCAGGCACATAACCATGGAAAATGGAACCTTTGTTAATTCTGGTTCTTAGAAAAGTAAATCCATTCACTTGTTTTTTTCAGGCCTTCAGTATGGAATTTGCACAAGAAGCTGAATTGCCCCTGATCCCTAAATGATTGGTCAGAGGATTTGCATGAGGAAGCAGAAATTAATTATTCTTTTCTTTTCTTTTTATTTTCTGTAATTGTGTGTTTAGAAATGAGATTACATTCTACAGCAGCACGAGGGGCTGAGGGGGGAATTGCTTTGCATTTGTTTAGCTCCTTAGAGTTAAGATCACCTAATCGTTTCAAGCATTTCCTAAGATTCCCTCTCTCTTTTTCTGCTTTAATGACCAAACAAAGATTGTTCTGCTTCCCGGGGAACTTTTCTGGCAGCTGAGCTCAGCAGTGGGAGCCAGGGGCTTATCCCTCTGCCGAAATTGTCTTAGAATCACACAATCACTAAGGTTGGAAAAGACCTCTAGGATCACTGAGTCCAGCCGTTAACTAACTCAGTGCTGCCAAGGTCTTCATGCTGATTTTGGCTTGCAGGGCACAAAATGCATTGCAGAGCCCACGGGCTTGGGAGTCTCAGTGGCTCCTTGTGTTGGAGAAAGGGTGTCAGGATTCCTGTCAGGCCAGGAGGAAGCTGCTGGTTGCCCGATTGGCACATCCGGTCAGCACAAGCCGGAGTGTGGGCATGGCACGGTGCTGGGAACATCCCAGTGGGGTCACCGGAGCTACCAGGACACGGACCTGCCAGTTCCAAGCCCTGCAGTCATGCTCCTGTTCAGACAACAAAACTGATAACCCTGTTGATAGCACAAACTGGTAGAGAAAAAAACATTTCATTTTTTAGTGCTATTTAGAGCTTCCTTCTGCTTTTTAAATTTTTTTTCATTTGAAAGCAGCACCCTTTGAAATTCTCACTTTCTCTGTTGATAGACATATGAAATCTTGTTCCTGAATATTTAATACAAGATAGATGTCTCCATTTTCAGGTATTTATAATTTTCTTTGTCATGTGGAAGCTTATATTCTGGGCAGACATGGAATATTTTATTTGAGAGCATTACAGAAATGCTGGATGGCCTCTACTCAATTACAAATGCCCTGAATGAAAACTTCTCCAGATCTGGCTTTCCAGAATACCCCTATCCCAACCTAATTCAAACCATACAGGGACCTCTGACTTAGAATTTTTCAAGCCCATAAAATGAAACAAATTGGCTTTGCAAATATATCTCCCAATCTGAGCCATGCCTGTAAATTTGATTTATCCTCTTGCATCTATACTGCATTAAATGGCCTGAAAGACTCCTTGTTTTGAAGTATGCTTGTCTCCTCCATGAGCCACAAATGTCTGTGCTTGGTCAGGCTGGAAAACTCTGTGCCCATGAACAGCGAGGAGTCCGTGACTGTTCAACACCTTGGATTTGCCCGTGGATCTTGGCAGGAGCAGAGTGGGACTGTGCAGCCCCCTGGCACCTTCAGCACAAGCACTCCAAATGCCCCTCCTGAAGGACAGGATCCCAAAGGTGAGCTCCCAAAGACACAGCCCTTGATAGCACCCTGCTTTTGTGGGAAGTGCCTGAGCCACTCCAGGTCAGCTGAGGGTGTGCAGCCTGGAGACAGAGCCTCGTTCTCTCTTGAACACAGTAATTTACTACCTTGCTTTATGATTTCAGGGACACTCGCTGTATAACTTTAACAGGCTTATGCTAATTCACTGGTTTGAATCAGAATAAACCTGTTAAAATTATGAACAACTTAGGCATGGAATCATAAAGTACTGCAACACAATACATGGATCTTTCATAAATGGACAGGATCACCATTTCCATGCTTGGCCTTCCTGTTCACATGGCAAACCTGAAGATTGCCAGGGATTATAGTGTTTGCCATCCCTTCTGTTCCAAAAGCACAACAGTAGATGTCTTAAAAAGAACATCTATTAAATTCTACTTATCTCCTTTCTTGATTCAGGTTTCCAGTTAAGACAGGGAAGAAATGCATTCTCACTTAACCCCTCTGGAAGCTGGCTGGAAGGTGCTGCAGTTGCCATGCAGGGGAAGAGAGATCTGTTCTTACACTTGCTGAGAGATAAGCAAAGCAACTGAGTCCATTGAAGAGTTGCCCCAAGCATTTAAGTTGTATTTTTAGTGTATGTTTCAAATCCATTTATGTCTGCAGAAGCCAAACCTTTGACCCCAACAGAAAGCAAAAGAAGGGTTTGGTGCAGAGATGAATGCATTTCTTATTAACTTTTCCTGTGTTAAGCGATTGCAGAGGTGATTCAATATGGGACTGTGAAATTAGCACATTTACCTAATCACACAAATTCCAGAGACATCTTCCATGTAATAATGATAATATTCCACTGCAAGGGCTTTAAAGTTTACAACAAAGGCCAGCAGCATCTCAGACATCCTGAAAATATATTTTTATGTTTTTATAAACTCCAGTAAAATTCTAATCGGATAAAACCTTGTATTCGAAAGCTGATTCTTCGAAAATATTTTAAATGCACATAAAATATCTGAGAAAATGTTAACATTATGATCTTAACTGTTTGCACATTGGAACCAGTTAAAGGTTAGGAAGACACAATGCATCTGGCAGAGTATTTTAAGCAGAATATTTCTGAGCGCGTTTCCTTCGCACTGGGGCTCATAAACGAGCCCAGCAATGACAGACTGTGGACGCCTGGCACACGCAGGTCACGACACCAACCGCGGTGTCCACAGGAAGAATGAGCCCGCCTTGCTTTGACACACTCATGTCCCAGGTCTCCAAAGAAGGAACAATACCTGATGGCATCAAGGTGTGCGTGCAGGGACTGGCCTGGGGGTCTCAGCTCAGGGGTGCAGGAGGGAAGAGCTGGGAGCAGCCCCAGCCCTGTGTTATCCATTAGGTGTTTATTAGCCTTCATTATGGAGTGCTAGAGGGTTAATTAATTCAGGCTGCTCCTGTGGGAGGGATGGGGAGCAGGAGGGTGAGGCAAGATCCCGCTGCCAAATATCCAGGTTCCTGGGGCAGCCCAGCACTTAGCCTCTGTCCCTGAGCCAGGGATCAGACAGCCTGGGTTGTTCCCGTCCTCACACCTGGATAGCCAAGGGGGAAGCTGCAGACCCCTCGCTGGCAGCAGGGAGTCCTGCCACTCCAACCAGGGTCTCTCACTGCTTGGTGGCCCCCCCAGCTGAGAATTAAGGGTTAATGTTTCTTGCTGCTCCACTGTCACTGAATTCCTCTTGGCCATCAAAAATCCTCTTGCATAGCAAGGACAACACTGCACCAGACTCTGGTATGATGGGAATGAAGTGGAAATTGCAAATGCAGAGGGTTCACAGGAAGTCTCAGGAACTCTCAGGCAGGGTCCGCTGGTTCCCTCAAGCTGTGCCCAACATAGGAACAAGTGGGAAGACAACACAGTCCCCTCCCAATACCTGCTGAGCCTTCCAGACAAGTAAATGCAGTTTCCACTTTAAGAATAGAAAGACTAAAAGCAAATGGGAAAAGGTGTCTTTGTGTCTTTAAACTGGTGGTATGCTGTTTCCTCTCCACACACAGTCTGTCACCTCTGCATATTCCCTGTTCAGTCTAGCAGCCACTCCTGGGATTTGTTTGCCCACAAAGTCCACAGACCGACTCAGGGTGCAAGAGCGGCTCCTCTTGAAAACAGATTTTTATATCCTCTGTGGTAGGAGGTGCAAACATTATCAGCACTTGAGCAGAAGAAAAGGAACTACTAGCAGAAGAGTGCGATGAAGTAATCCCTGCAGGACTGAACCCTTGCAATCAGATACAAGGTAACTATGGCTGTGGCCCTGTTTGATTATTTCTGCTTCACCTAATTGTGAAAAAACAGTCATTTCCACTTAAAAGATACCCTGGGTGTCTTTAGTAGGAGGATGATTCCCCTGTGGAGCTGCAGCTTCCTCAGGGGCGTCAGTGCTGCAGCCCCACTGAGGGATTCCCTGGAGGGAGGGCACCATACATTTGCATTTTCCAGTTACTACACGGAGAAGTCTGTCGGTAGGAAGTCTGCCCTGAAACCAAACTACCACAGGGGCAGGGGTCTGTGTCCAGATGTGGCAGGGCAATGTCCAAGCAGCCTGGGACTCCCCCCCAGGAGCTCCCTCCCTTCCCCGTGGGTCCCACAGCCGTAGCCCGGCAGCACACCCTCCTTCATAAGCCTCACCAGGGCCTGGGGGATGCCGCCAATGCCACTGCAGCCCCGGAGCCCGGGTTCACAGGACGCACATCCAGCCCTGCATCATTGCTTGGACACTGACCCAGCAGAGATTGAGCATGACCCAAGCCAGCAGATCTGTACTGGAGTTCATTCCCCCTTGGGATGCGTGGGAAGTTTTTTCATGTTTATCATCTCCTGAGCGGAAGCTCCAGCTGATTGAGGAGCAGCAGCAGCAAATAATGAAACTGAAGTCCCAAATGCTTTCATCCCTTTGCTTTTTGTTCACCAAGTGATGGGTTTTATCAATCGTTTAAATAACCAGGCCTCTGACTGGCACCGCAGCAGAGACTGCTCAGCCGGCACGGACCAGCACGGCGGCCGCGGGGCGCAGCAGGGCACACAGGGACAGCAGCAGGGCCACATCTCTGCCATCCCGCACTGCGGCCCCAGGACACATTGTTCTGGTGTGAGACTGCCCCTGAGCTCTCTGCTTGCCCGGACTGCAGTTTCCAGGTTTTCCTTAACCGGAGTGACCTGTGCCCTTGCTGACGCTTGGCAGCTTGGAGCTCCCGGGCAAAGGTTAATGGGACACCAACGGATCCCGTGTGCGTCGGCACAACCAGCTGGGATAAAGCTGCGGGAGCAGCTGTCGGTCTGTTCCCACCGGCTCCAATTCCCAAGCAAACACCACGAAATTGATCCCCGCATTGGGAGCGCCGGGGCCAGCGCCAGGCCGGGCTCCCGGCGGGGCCGCGCCCGGGGCCCGGGCGGTGCCCAGTCCGGGGCGGGGGGGGCCGC
>NW_008236162.1:3390763-3395687 GCF_000691975.1 Corvus brachyrhynchos
TCGCGGCGAGAGCGGCGCACGGAGCCTGCACGCCAGGCAGGGCCTGGCCCGGGCCTTACGGGCCTGCGCCCAGGTGGCGTTCGCAGGTGCCCTGCCCGGGTTGGAGCCAGTTCTGCGGGTTCCCCGAGGGCGGGATAGCATCTCCTGCACAAATCTCTAACCGAGGCCGTTCAGGTGCAGGAGCGGACGTGGTTCCTCCCCCGTGTCCCCGTCACGGACTGTGGTCAGTCTTGGGGAAGGCGGCTGGTTTGCAGCAGTAGAGCAGAATGTACTCGTTGTGTCTGTGAGAACAGAGCCGGCTCCGTGCTTTCAGGTGGAGTCTCAGGTGTTGACATTGTCCTCTCCCTTGGAATCCTGCCCGTCCTGCCGAACCCGCTTAGAGGCCTCACAAATGCTGTCTCAAGTACTTTCGTTTTGCTCGGTGCTGTCAGTTGTGGTATCTTCAGCTGACAGTCAAACAAACACGCCTTCCTACCCCATTTTCTTTCTCTCACTCCACTTTTTTCTCTTCCGTGTTCCTTTGTTGTGTTTTTTTGAGGGTGTGTTTGGTCTGCACTGCAGCAGCACCAAGGCACTGTGGGTATGGAGTGTCCATCCACTCTCTACCTGCTCATTTTAACCCAGTGCATCCCTGTGCATGAATTCCGTTTTTTTCACAGTTGAACTGCACATTTGCTTAGGTGTGTTGCTCTGAATGGGTTTGTGTCCACATTGTGTTTGAATTCAGAGTCAGCCTGAGCACAGGACAGGTGTCTAACAAAGAACTGCAGGTCTGTAACTCTGTGTGTTTCAGGCTGGGGCTCTGAGCACAGTGCAGATGATCCATGAGTGGAGGTGGATGTACAGGGGTATTGGTGAGTTCTGAAGTGTGCAGCTGACAGCCCCACTTGCTTTTCTTGCAGATTGACAGGCAGCAGTTTGAGGAGACAGTCCGGACACTGAACAATCTCTATGCAGAAGCTGAAAAACTTGGGGGCCAATCTTACCTTGAGGGTTGTCTCGCCTGCCTGACTGCCTACACCATCTTCCTGTGCATGGAGACACACTATGAAAAGGTATGTGTTTGTTTCCCCTTCAGCCTGCAGGCAAGTACTTGGTTCTTGGTGGGTTTCCTGTGACTTGCAGCATTGTGGTACAGATTCTTTACGGATGTACCTCAGACATGTTGGTACTGGTCAGTTTGGGTCCCATGGGCGTCACCCTGAATCCTGTGGGAAGTGCCTGCACTGTGGAGCCATCAGACAGTTGCATGTTAGTTCTCATGTTGCCATAGCTGTGATATCGCTGGAAAGGAAACAATCGAGACTCCTGTGCTGTTTCATTACCAGGTTCTAAAGAAAATCGCTAAGTTCATTCAGGAACAGAATGAGAAGATCTACGCTCCTCAGGGCCTTCTGCTGACAGACCCCATTGAAAGAGGATTACGAGTTGTATCCTTCTGTGGCTTCTGACATTGTCTCCTGCCTTGTGCTCCTTGTTTCTCTCAGTGAGGCACCTCTGCTCATGCATGATCTGTGATATAGAATCTGTGATTAGTCTTGTCGCTCTTTGTTGTGTCCTGGTCTCCAGTCAGGTTTTAGTACATTAAGATTTGGCACATGGAAAGCCCATGAAAATGTGGAACACGACCTTTGGGACTGTATGGAAAGAGCAATCGAGATACTTCCTCTGTTCCAGTGACCTCCAGAAATGCTATTTTTCTGACTGGGGAAAGAAGCGACCGTGTTGGTAGGACAGAAGTTGATGTTGTGAGAACAAGAGCTGGCCATTACTTAATTTGCAACCCTCAGTTCAGGTTCTGGTGAAGATTTTGAGATACAAGATCACTGCAAGCCCAGCACTTGCTCTTGCTTCCAGTGTGGCTTATTTCCACCCTTTTTCTTCAGCTCTTGAGCCACACTGCAGACATTTTATGTAGTTATTGCCTGAAGTTGTAAAGACCTCTCATAGCAAATGGTGGAGTGTAATGAGTAACACATCTTTCTTTGAAAATATTGAAACCACAGCAACTTGGAACCCAATGCCAATTGAATGTATGATAAGGCTAATTCCTTGCAGTTGGATTTTCTGTGTTGTCATCCAAGTAGCTCAGAGCTGTCACCTACATGACTCCCTTTTTCTTTTAAGTGTTTTCCATTGTGTGTACACCTCCTGGGAAAAAACCAAACAACATTCAACTTGAGTAAAAGCATTTTCAGTTTGGAGGGTGACTTATTAGCAGTGTTAACTTTTTTCCTTGGTGCACAGCCTTCCCCAAAATTTAGCAGAAGAGGGGCAAGGCTCAAATCCTCTGTACACAGCACCAAGTCCCTGTGCAGGCCCTGGGCTGGGAGCCAGTGTTCTTACCTGATGAGGCATCTCACATGGACTGTTCCCTTTGCTTTGGAGCTCTGAGACCTGCCTTAAAACAGCTAATATATCAAAAGTCCTATCACCTTAATGTTTTTCTGCCTTGTTCTGGTTATGTTTTCATAGTCTCTTTATAGTGTATTTCCCTGACAGCTTTTCTGTGCAGATTGAAATTACCATTTATGAAGACAGAGGTTTGACCAGTGGAAGATAGAACTGTGGAGTCTCAGGTACATTACCCTTATCTCAGATCAATCTCAACATCTTTCTGTGCTCAGAGAGGTGGGTGCTGTCATACTGAGACAGTTTATGCCACCCTCGTATGTAATCAAAGACTGTTCACATAAATCCTGTGTGGACCAGCTCTTGTTGAAAGTAAAAATATCAGTACTAGGCATGATGTTGCTGAACATTACCTTGCAGAAATTTGGGTCTGGATTGTGTAAATGTGCTAACTTGTGCTATATTATGTCCAAAATTCTATTCAGGTCAGTAAAAAATGGACTCTGTTCCTGGGTGTATTCTAGCATACTGAGCCTTTTTGTTGCAGTTTTTCAGTTGGCTGCTGTTGTAGTTATCACGCTGGTGTCTTTACTTGTGATGCTTTCGGGTAAGAGGGGCCAGCAGCCTGGAAGAGCTCTGCTGAGAGGCTCTCAGTTTTCTTGGTGCTGTGGGGCAAGTCACAAAGTGAAGAGTGTTCACTGGACTTGGAAGGGGAAGGCCAAAATACAGGCTCATGCTAATAGTATCCAATATAGACCATCAGAATTACTATCCCTGACTTTGCTTTTGGAAAGCTCACATTGGGACTGGCTCCCTTATGTTAGGTGCTCTGCAGGTCCTGGGATGGGAGTGTTAAGTATGGATTGTTGGCAGTGTATACGGAAAAGAGATGGGAAACATTTATGCCTGTTATGCAAAAAGAAACAAACAATAAAGGTCTTTATTTTCTGTTGGACAAATGAAATCAAGAGTTCAGGGTTCTGCTCATGCTGCTCACCATAACACATGGTAACTTGCTCCTCCTGCCACAGTCTTCCTGCAGCTGTAGAAAGGTTTGTGTAGGGGGGCTTTTGGTTTGATTTAGGAAGAGTTTCTAATCATATGAAACTTCTTTTCTAGATGATAGCTCACCGGTGGACTTGCTGTACCAAGGCTCCCCTACCTCCTACTTTAGAGCATCATTCCTTTCTCTGCTGCCAGATCCACAGTGCCATCTACTACAAGGACTAACTTCCTCAAACTGCTCCCCAGGGGGTGACCTAGCTGGTCAGCATCCACTTTGCAGTAGATTTGGAAGCAACAGGATCACTTTTTAGTTTTGGTTTGGTTTGGGTTTTTTTTCTCAAGAAAAGGCAGAAGTGGTAAAGCTACGCTCTCTCCCGAAAGAAATGGGGCCCTCAGCCCAAGAGAGGTTTAGTTTTAGTCCTGTAAGTGCAGTGCTGTTCCTCCCTGTTTCTTAAACCCTTCTGTATGTCAGTTGAGCTTTGGAAAGCTCCAGCTCAAAGTTGGGAATTTCCCTCCAGTTCAGTGTTAGAGTGCAGAGATACACAGTGCCTCTTCCCAGCAAGGAGTGACTCAAGGCAACGTCTCTTGTGCTGATCCTTGTGGAAAACCAAAAGGCAAAATGTTCCTTGTGTTAATGTCTTGGTTGTCCCTAGAAGGGGGGGGTGTAGCCAGACTTTAACCCTGGTGGTTTTTCTGCCCCTGTGTCTGTGCTGTCGTTGGCCCTGTCAGTGCTCACCAAGAGGGGCCTGTTCAGTCATGAAACAGTGAGCACAGTAAAGTGGATGCTGAGCCAATAAAAATAACGATTCCCACCCTACTCTGATTAATATGTGAAGTGTAAAACTGTTTCTTTATGGATTTCTTATATATAATTTATAGGAAAACATTGATCTGACAAACTTTAAGATACTGTGTAAGGTGGATTTCTTAATTCTGTCTGCTGGCACACATTGAGGAGTTGAGCTGTGCATTCCTTACTGTCCCCGTGCATGGACATTGCTCAGCAGTACCTACACAAGTGTTCTCACAATCCAAGCTGGCTGAATCCTTTCTCTTATATCCTTTAACCTTATCAAAGCCCAGGTGTCCTGGTATAGGGGCAGAGTGTCAGTGTCCAGTTGTAGAAGGAACTCAGGAGTTCAGAAGAGATGGCTTAGCAGGGGTAGAGGGGCTGGATTGGTTGGTGGTGGTGCTGCAGGTGCTAATACTGGATATGAACTCCAGGCTCATTCCTTAGCCACTGTGGGGGTTTGAGATTTGATTAATATTTTCATTGTATAAAATTTGTTTTTTCTAAACTGTAACAGTGTTTGCCTTTCAGAGCTGTTGCAATATTGGCAGAAGTACTGATGGATCAGTAAACCTTTTCTTAAACTGTGTCCAGGTCTGTTCTGGCAGCACCAAGGTGTGGGGCACAGGGTGACTCCAGAACGCTGGGCTGGGAATGGCCAGAACTGCAGCGCGTCGGGGCTCGGCCTGTGGCACAGCCAGGGCTGTGTCCCTGGGGGTTCGACAGCTCTGCCTGCAGCGGGGCTGGGGCTGCAGCGGGGGTCGGGCTCCGCGGCGG
>NW_008236162.1:3396081-3396338 GCF_000691975.1 Corvus brachyrhynchos
GGGGGGAGGGGGTCATACCTGCTGAGTGCTGATTGGCTGAAATAGCTGCAGCTTCAATCCACCTCCTGATTGGCCAAAAAAGCTGCAGCCTGAATCCGGCTCCTGATTGGCCCAGGAGTTGCAGCGTGAATCTGCTCCCTGATTGGTTGGGAAGGCTGCAGCCTGATCCACTTCCGGGCTGGCCTAAACAGGTGCATGTCCTCTCTGTCTCCTGATTGGCCAGCTTCAATCCGCTTTCTGATTGGCTGGGAAAACTG
>NW_008236162.1:3396645-3401579 GCF_000691975.1 Corvus brachyrhynchos
TTGCGGAGCGCTGGGCGCTGTGGAGCAGATGCCGAGCGGCGGGGCCGCGGCCGTGTTTTTGCCCTCTCGCTGGTGGGGTTGTGTAGCTAGGGTCTGCCTCGCTTTCACTGACAGCCTGCCTTCTTTCAGGCCTGGCTGAATGAGAAATTTGCTCCAGAACTGCTGGAGAGTAAACCTGAAGTCATCGAGTGTGTTGTGGAGCAGCTGGACCATATGGTAGGTTCTGTTGGCTGGGGTGGTGGGACAGGCCCGCCCTCGTTGCCTGGCCTGGCAGGTCCATGCCTGAGCCTGTCTGAGAGGGCCGGGCTTGTCTGCTTCCCTGTCTCCGAGACAAAGCTTCTCTGAGTTTTTTCTCTGAGCTTGCCTTGGAGAGGGGCTGAAGTACAAACAAGCGGTGTTCTTTGAGTCGTCAAAAGCAGCCGTAGTCTGATTTTGTGGGTTCTATGTACAAAATCCCTCTTCCTCTCTGTTTCTTGTTGTCTGACATTTCAACCGTTTAATTTCTCTTTGCTTTTTCTTGCAGGAAGCAAACCTGAAGCGGGCAAAGAGGGGCGACCTGAAGGTCAGTGTTCACCACATGGAGGTTGAAAGGATCCGTTTCGTGCTCAGCAGCTACTTGCGGTGTCGACTGGTGAAGGTAATGCTTGCTGTGCAGCCCAGAGCGTGTAAAAGGGTGATTTCAGGAGGCATTTTTACCCATACAGAGCTTCCTGCTTCAGCATGGCATTTAATTAAAGCATGTTCTCTCTCTGTTCTCAGAAGCTTAACTCAAAGAAATTAATTTCTTGGACATGCTTTCGTATTGTCATGAAGGAAGGTCACAGCAGTGTTGATCACAACACTGTGAGTGCTGTTTGCTTCATCTAAGCTTAGGGTGGCACAGCTGAATGCTGTCCCATTCTGCCTGAGTCCTGCTATGTGTACACATGGTTGTATAGCTTGGCAATCCTGTGTGATATCACAGTTAGTTCAGGAGCAGGGATTTGGGCAGGCCTGTGGCTGCTCCTACAGCTTGTAGGGGAATCCAGTGGAGAAGTGGGGGTTTAAGCACTGAACTCCTGGGAGAGAGCTGTATAATTCTTTTGGATTGTGTTCCAATATTAGATAGAGAAGTTTTTTCCCCACATCCTGGAGAAGGAGAAGTCTCGAGCTGAAGGGGAGCCCTCCATTTTATCACCAGAGGAGTTTGCTTTTGCTAAAGAGTGAGTAGATTTTCAATGTATCTTCCTCCCCTTTTATAGATTATAGAAACTTAACTGTGTGTTTTGCTGAAGTTCTGTGAGCCTTAGATGGATTTGAAGTAAGAATCAGTGTGTTTTACCAGGAGGTTTCCTTATGGGCAAGAAAGGAACTAAAACAAAATAACTCTGGTGACTGAGTCAGTTACCAGGGTAGGCCAAGGGCCTGTCTTTGGCTGTGCCTGTGGGATGAGGAGCTGTTGCTTACTCTTGTTTTGAGTCAATACTCTCCCTCCAGATTTGTATTTTATTAACTAAGTCAATACTTCAATGGTTTGTTTCAGGTACATGGCAAATACAGAGGCTTACCTGAAAAATGTGGTCCTAAAACACATGCCACCTAACCTGCAGAAAGTGTCTCTCCTAAAGTCAGGTGAGTCCATCCAGACTCCAGGGTGATCTGAAAATTGTAGAAGCAAGGGGAAGTGTGGGGAAAGCTCCAGGGAGCCCCACATGTAAGGGGGCTAGTCCTCCACTTGCTGCTCAGTTGAAGCAAAGGTGATGTGATGGTAATGTTGTAACATGGCTCCATGCTGCTGCTGGAGGATCATGCTGGTCCCTGCTGTTACGTCCTGTCTTACAGTGAGGCTGGGCACATGCATCTGGTTAGAAGTGTCTGGTGTTCCCTTTGCTGGCTATAAGTTTGCTGCCCCTCAGACCCCTCGGTGTTCTGCAGGGGAACATAAGTGAGGGCTGAGCTTGTGTTCTGAATCTGTTGTCTGCAGTTCCAAAGCCCAACCTGGACTCCTTTGTGTTTCTGAGGGTGCTGGAGCGGCAGGAGAACATCCTGGTGGAGCCAGAGACAGATGAGCAGAGGTAGGTGGGCACTTCCCCGTGCAGCACAGGTACCAGTCAGTGTCACTGATGGGCGTGGGCTGCAGCTCACGTCCCGCCTGTCTCTGCAGGGAATATGCCATCAACCTGGAGGAGGGCTCGCAGCACCTGATCCGTTACAGAACCGTGGCCCCTCTGGTGGCCTCAGGAGCTGTGCAGCTCATCTGAGGGGAGAGGTAAGTGTGTGGTCAGAGGAGCAGCCACCGCACCATCTCCCCTGCCCACCCCGCCACACTGGGGCTGGCAGGAGCTCCCTGTGAGGTGCCTGGGCCAGGTCTCCTCTGGGACTGGGTCCCCTCCCAGGGTCAGGTCCCCACGGATGTGGCAGAGCAGAGCACAGTGGCAATTGGGGGTGAGTACCACAGTGTCATACTGCAGAGGCATTCATTACCCCTACAGCTCATCGAGCTCCTGATTGCTTGTGACATGCCCAGCATACAGCCATACAGTCCTTACTCTGGCGTTCCTGAGTGAGGGCAGGCTGTGTCACAGGGCAATGTCTGTAAAGCTTCAGTGTGTAGCTGCTGGGATGCCTTGTCTAAGAGCAGTGGCAGATAACATCACTAAAATGGAACAGCTGGGGGCATGGACTCAGAAGAAGGCTGTTTTTGTTGTGCATCATGTGAGATCCTCCTTGCAGAGGGTGAGGGGTTCTGGTACAGCTTCAGGTTGCGTTTGTGAGAATAGACACTGTCAGACTCCCTTCTGCAGAAACCACTGCTAAGGGAAGGGGAACACGGAGTTCATTTTTGCTGGTCATGCAAAGCAAAAGCTCCTCTGGCCCTGCTGCCCCATGCAGGCCTCTTCTTGTTGGAGGAGAAGCCAGGGTGTTCTGTGGTACCTCAGCTTGGAACCTGTGGAGTGCATGGGCAGATAGGGGCTTGTGTTCATCAGGGCAGGGTCTCTCTTCCCTGCATGGTCTGCATGAGGGGTGTCTGGGGAGCATCTTCCTCTACAAGGCTGGGGGTGACACAGGGCATCTTGTAGTGTGAGTGGCTTTGCATGTGTGGTTTATAGTCTTCCTAATTAATCCATTTAGGTAAAGAAGATTCTTTCAAGTATAGATGTTAAGAGGGGGCTGGGTTTAATCCTTAGGAATCAGTAGCATGTTCCTCTAGACAGCCCCCCCAGGAAGGGCTTGTGGATTGTGCCCTGCCCATATTTACAGCCAGACAACTTCACAGAGGTGACTGAAGCTTCCAGACAAAATCCTCGTTAATCTGCTGCTGTGAAAGCGTGCTCCAAAGGATCTGCCTGAGGAGTGTGCAGGTGGCACGTCTGCAGGCTTTCTCCTTGGCCCTATTCAGTTTGACTGAATACTTGTCCAGACAGCTTGCACTTGACACACTGCTGCGTGTCACATGGCTGCAGCAGTGTGAGCCTGAGGGGCATCTGTCCTCTTCTAGCAGCTGAACTTTAACTGACCTGATGGTTTCCCAGAGCGTCTTTGGTGCAGCTCTTCTCTGGAGCTTGGCAGCTGGCACATGGCAATCTCCTCAAAGTGTCCTAGGCAGGAGAGATGGCTAGTAGGCTGAGATCAGTCAGGCTCCAAGTCAGAGTCAGTTGTGGCACACCTGAAAATGTGCTTTTGTGTCCTTCCATGACTAAATACCAGGACATCTGTGGAACTGCTAACACTGTACCTCTCTTCTGTCTGCGCTGGGGGAAGGAGGTGTCCACAACTATATTGAGAAAATGATGCGTTTGGCTTGTACTTTTAGATGGAGAAGAAGATGCAGCAGTGCATCCACTTTAATCTGTGTAGCTGGGAGAGAATGGGTAAAGTAGGAGTAGCTTTTCCAGCATCCATGGGTCCTGCTGTTAAACTTGGGTTCAAATACATTCCTTGTTCTCTGCTGTCCCCTGGGTGGAAATAGCTTGGGTTTGCTTAGTGATCAGCTTTGAATGCAAAGTAGGTGGATGGTGAAAGAGATCGCAGGGAGGGCAGTGATGGTGAGCTGCGTTTTCCCTGCCTGAGCCGCAGCTGCTCTCCTGGGGGCCACAGAAAGGTGTGGCAACTGGTTTCATTGCTAGGAAGACTCATGTCTGTGTTGGCTACCCCAGGTCGCTGAAGTGGTGGGGTTTGCATTTTCAGCCCGAGACCATGTGTTGAAAGGATGTTTTTGCATCGTGTTTTTGCCAGCTGGGCACTGGGTTCAAGCTCACTTTGGCCATCCTGTGAGAGGTGTCTTGCCTTGTGCTGCAGACATTCAGACATGGTGGTGATGGAGGCCCATGGAGAAATACTGGTAGGTCAGTCAGCTGTGTCATGAGCTGATGAAAATCTGTGCTGGCAGCAGGAACAATCAGGGCTGCTTAACATAAATGGCTAGACAGCTCTGGGGAGATTAGCAAGGAGTACAAGGCAGGGGTGATCTGATTTAGGTGACAGTCTTTACTGTCAAGGAGTCACATGTGAGCTGAACAGTGAGGGTGATTTTGAACATAGATGTCGGGGACACCACAGTGTCTCTTGTGTGCTTGGGGGTGAGCAAATTTCCTTCTCAGTGCACACCTCTAGGGTAAGAAGCTTCTGAGTTGGTAGAGGATGAGCCGAGGGTCTGGGGTTTTCTCTGCTTAGACACCCTGGAAACAGCTACCTTTGGACAATTACCTTAAAAGGGGTGTATAAAACCAGTTCAAACCTCCCCCATTAAAGACTATCTATATGAGAGGAACATGCTCCTCTTTCTCCCAGAGCTACTTCCCGGTGTTGATTGTTCCACAGACACTGGTCCTCCAAAAGCACTCGTGTTTTTCTGGCACCAGGAGCCATTTGTGTGCTGGTCCCCCTGTTGGCCCCTGCCTGGCGCAGTAGAAGGCCGCGCTGTGCGCTCTCCCCGAGCCGGGCTCTCCGGTGCC
>NW_008236162.1:3401913-3403172 GCF_000691975.1 Corvus brachyrhynchos
GCGCTGTCTGACCCCCTCTTCGCCTCCAGGCTTTTCCAGGTGTGCAGCGGGCGGGCTGTTGCCCCCCCAGCCATGCCCGTGGACCTGGCCGTGCGGCTCTGCCTGAGCCACTCGCCCCCCATCCGCAAGCTGCTGAACTCCTACGAAGAGCTGCGGGGCAACCGAGGCCGCAAACCCCTCCGATCCTGTCTCAACCAGAAGCTGAGCGCAGAACCTGAGCCGGAGCGGCGAGACAGTACCAAGAGCTCCAAGGGCCAGAAGAAGAAGCGGGTTGTGTTTGCTGATATGAAGGGGCTCTCACTGACGGCTGTCCGCTTCTTCTCAAAGATTGAGGAGGACCTCTGTGATTTGCAGCATGCCTTGTCAGACCTTGCCTGTTTCCGACCTAAGCTGCGGGACTTACACCCAGAAGTGTGCAGGTATGTGCTGGACTTCCCACAGCCATCTGCGAATTACGTGACTTTCCGCAACAGCCTGCACAGCAACTTTGTCTGCCTGGAGAGCTGTCTGATCCAGGACCGTGCTCTGTCAGGGACAGTGAAGGTTAGAAACATTGAGTATGAGAAGAAAGTGACAGTCCGCATCACGTCTGATGGCTGGAAGAGCTTCCAGGACATCTCTTGCCAGTACATGCACAGCACGTACGGCTCAGCTGACACAGACATCTTCTCTTTTGAGCTTATCCTGCCCAAGCCATCCATCTCCCATAGGGTCACAGAGTTCTGCATCTCTTTCCAGTGTGGACAAAAGACCCACTGGGACAACAACCATGGGAAGAACTACAAGATCCGCCATGTGGGCATGATCCGCCCTCCCTCCCATGCCGTGAAGAGTGCCAGCAGGGCCTGGGAGCATCTTGGCACCTCTGGGGCTGCTGCTCTAGTCCTTTCTCACCTGAAGACCTGGCGGCATTTAGAGACCCAGGCTCCTTATTGGTAGGAAGGCAGCATGGGGAGAGATGCAGGTCCCTTCCATGTCCCAACTGGTACAAGGATCTTCGGGGAGGGGTCAGTTGCAGAAGGTGCTGCTCACAGTTTTTGTTAGCTCCTTCACAGCCTGCTGCTCTATGAGCAGCTGCCAGTCTCTGCAGAAGCTTCCTCACTGCTGGCTGCTGCTACAGAGGCTGGAAGTTGCTGCTTGAAGTAACTCCTGCCTGTAGGTTCGCAGGGCAACAGACATGAGAGATGGGGAGTGACAAGGAAGGGGCTGTGGGCTGGGACCCGCGGCCCTGTCTGAGCCACGCTGGGAGCCGCGGGGGG
>NW_008236162.1:3404396-3419162 GCF_000691975.1 Corvus brachyrhynchos
AGCTGACCCCTCACAACCGCGGCTGCCGGCTCAGAGGGCCGGTCTGGCCAGTTTACCAGCATGAGTCCTGGTTCTCATGGGTGACAGCTGTGGCATAATGGGCAGCTGCACGTGTGGCTGAGGAGCTGCCTCTCCCAGTACGTGGTCTGTGTATATGCCTTTGAAGCACTAACAGTATTCTTAACATCACTGGTACAGCAGTGTGTAACCAGCAGCTGGAACGTAGTGTACAGGGGAACAAGAGGATCCTTACAGACTCTCCTTTGCCATGTGTGCTTGTCAGGTACCTGTTAAATCCCATCCTCAGGCTGAGACTCCGTAGCCAGGCGAAGGTGGTGTCCAGACAGGGGTCTCCTCCAAGCAGACTCAATTTTTATCACAAGCCACCGTTGGCCCTGTGGGTGTGTGACCTTTGACTGGTCCCTGTGCCCCAGCAAGTTCCTCTTTGACTAATCATCAGCAGTAATTGTCCCCTTAGGCTAACTTCCTGTCCTGAACTGTTTATAAATCTGCCCTGTGTCACTGGGGATGAGATGTACAGGAGCAGAGGAAGTGATGCCTTCCCAGGAATCTGGGTACCTGGCTTCCTCATTTCTCTCAGGTGCCCCTGAAATGAGGGACGTGATAAGATCTTTGTCATGAGGAAGGGTTTTCTGTCACTCCTTTCCTGTACTTGGGACCTGATTGCAGCATCCTGTGCCGTAGGTGTGGTTCTGGATGAGTCTGCTCCATCTGAGGTGTGCATGGTATGAAAATACAGGATGAATGGCAACAGGAGGTGATTCCCAAGTGACGGTGACAGGCAGTAGCCAGAGTACCAGTCTCAGTCTTGCTGTGTCTCAGGAGCTGCTCTGAATGGTGTGACCTCAGCCCAAGTACTGCCTTCCAGGTTTCAGAGCCCACTGTCTCTGGCATCCTGCCACCCTCTCTGCGTTGACATCTCTCCGGTCTGCTGACTTCAGTTGCTCTCCTTCAGTGCCGCTGGTGGCATGTGAGTGCCACGTCTGCCAAGAAACCCAACTTGCTGTTTGAAAGCTTTCCAGGGACACAGGCTTCATTTGTGGCTGTAATGACCCTTCAGCGTGAGTGGATGCCAGGGGCCTCCAGAATTAAACTTGTTCCAGGCGTCATGCAAGGACCCGTGCTGGTGCGCATGTCCTCGTGGGGAGAACAATAATAGCTCCACATACGGTAGGCTCCTCTGAGTGCCAACTCCCTCGATCTCCTCCAATGCAGGCTCAGGGATGGACTCCACCTTGTCCCTCTGAAGAGACTCTGCATGCTCTCAGCAGCCAGGAGGGGATTCTGCTGCCAGATTCTCCACAAGCTGCCCCACGGCAGGACTTGCTCAGTGGCAGCCCGGGAAGGGATCTGTTCCTGCAGTCGTGTTGCTGCCGAGCCCACCACACGCCCATGGACAAACCAGTGTGTGTGCACCATCTCCTCTGAGCTCTTTGGGCTGCACCGTCTGAACTCACCTGAGCTCCTGGCAGACTGTTGGCTTGTTTACCCAAGTGCTCTCCCTGATCCTGTTGCATTCTCTCTCTCAGAGCCCCAAAAGGGTGTGAACTTTGGAATGGGGTCTCTGAGCAGGCTGCAGACTCGGTGCATGTGTGAGACTGTTGCTGAGTAACAGGAGGACTGGTTCATTGCTGCAAGCAGCCCTTCTGTCTGGCTGCAGGGCACCAGCCTTGCCTGGGCCCTTCACCATGTTCCTCCTGCTCCCCTTTGACAGCCTAGTGGTTAATCTCTTGGGGATTTCCATAACTGTCCTCTTCACTCTGCTTCTGGTTTTCATCATCGTGCCAGCAATTTTTGGAGTCTCCTTTGGCATCCGCAAGGTTTACATGAAAACTTTATTAAAGATTTTTCAGGTAAGTCATGTTTTCAGAATGTTCTGTGTGTTTGCAGAGGTTTGTCCAGGCATGGTCATGGTAGGAAGAGAGGCTTTTGCCTCAGGAGGGCGTTGTGGGTGACTGGAGTAGAAGGTTGGGCTGTTGGTGTCGTGCTGCTGCCAGTTGACCTGTTTGGCTCATCTCAGCCAAATGCAGCTTACAAGACCTCTTGTCTGTGGGCTGTTTTTTCCCTGTAATTAATCTAGTAAGTCTTCAATTAAAGAAATAGTCTAGCAAGGCTAGACTTGGCAGTCGGCAGGAGTGCAGCAGGATCTGAGGGGTAGCTTGGAGGAGTTCGTGTCCCAGGCAAGGCGGAGTGCTGGTACAGCTTGGTGTCAGGTGTGATGGGGAGGGACCAGACTGCAGCCAGCAGGTTGCTCCTCTCCAGGACACATTTGGATGAAGCAAAAGCAGAGGAGGTACGGCAGGAAGCAAGCCTTTTGTCCTGCAAGCCCTGAGTGGTCTGTGGCCAGAACCCAGAGCTCTCAACATGCTTCTGTCCTGGAGCGTCGCCTACTGAGCCGTGTCTGGACCTGCCGCCTTGGAGGACAACCAGCAGCCCTTGCCGACCCTCTTGGTACAGAGAGGCCAAGTGGAATTTTCCAGCTTGTTGTCATGCTGTTCCCTTGCCTGCCTTTGGTGGACTAATTTTATGGGCTGTCTCTGAGCCAGCATCTCTTGAAGCAAGTCCCTGACCAGACCAGAATTTTTTATCTACTAAGAGTAGTAGGTAAAGCCTACACCACTCTACCCTGGCAGCCCAGGTGAAGGGCAAAGTGCTTTCTATGGAGGTTTTAGGCTCTTAAATGTGGAGTTCATGCTGCTAAAGGATGCATGGTACAGCTACTGCTGTTTGAACAGGGCTGGTTGTCCCCAGAGTATTCCTGTACTGGTTAGCTTGCGAAGACAGCCCTGGAGCTCACAGTGTTCAGCTCTTTAAACTCTGAGTCCTCCCAAAAGCCTGAGGTGTAAATGGGAAGACCTTGGGCTTTGTGAGGGGCTTCATTAATACAGATATCTGAAGACCTTACTACAAATCTACTGACTGAAGTGGGCAGAAAAAAATGGAACTTTTCACAATGTTTTCTTTTTTTTTTCCCCCCTTCCTTCAATTCAGGAACATTTACTCTCAGTACCTATATTGGTGTTTGAAACTATTTTTCTGAAAAGACTGGGAAGTCTGTTTCAGTTTTTATTAAAGAATCTTAGTGGTGGGATAGAGGAGCACTCATGCACAACTGGTCACTGATTTGGTGGAAAATTCACTTATTAAGTTTGACCATTCAGAATTGTATTTTGGAGGGCTATTATTTACCAAAAATACTTTCCCAGCTCTTGAGGCCAGAGGGGCAGCATGTGAGAGCGTGGCAGAGTCTGACAGCTTGTGGGACACAGCCTGAGCTGTGAGGCCTGGCTGGCAGCAGCACATCTGTGTTGCTGGGGAGGGAGGGCACCTGCCTGCTGCCTCTCAGGTGGGAGGCTGGGTTTGCTGCTGCCACAGTCAGGATGGAGATGTGCTGGGCTTGCAAAGAATGCCTTCTCCATAGGCTGCTTAGCTCACGCGAGGTCAGAGCTCCTCTCCTGACTTCTGGGATGGTAGTATCTAGGCAATCTTCTGCAGTCCTGGAGTTCTAGCTGCTGGCAGAGGCAGCTGCGAGGTGAGCAGGACACTCCGTATGCAATTAGCATTCCCTCATTGCTGCCTCCTGATCTGCTGCTGGCATGGGCTTAGATTAGGATGCCAGAGTTCCCAGCAACTTCCCCTTCTTCACGGATAAGCATGTTGTACACAAGTCTTCCTCCTTCAGAAGTTTGTCCTTCCCGACCTATATGGATTACAGGCCGTGAAGGTTACGTGGAGGGCAGGCAGGAAAGCTGCACAGAAATCCAGCCTGCAGTTTGTGCTGGTGCCCTTGAAAATTAGCTGAGAGAACAAGTAGTCCTGGCGCAGGATTTGGCAGCCAGCTGTCTGAGGGTGCTTGCTGCTGCTGTTTTGGGTGGATTGCTGAGCTGAGAAGCAGCAGCAGCTATTAGCTGAATCAGAGGGGAAAGGATCCCATTCCATCATCAGCCTGATGTTTTCAGCAGCAACCTGAAAACACAGTCTCCGCTTTGAATTTAGAAGAAACAAGGGTTGAAAAATAGCGCTGGTCCCCCAACCAGCTTCCTACGCTTTGGTGCAGACACCCCAGCAGGAGGCACAGCTCAGCCAGAAGCTGTGCAGTGGCAACCATGTGCAAGGTGCAGCAGAGCTGAGAGGTCACAGAAACTGCAGAAAATCTTGCTGTGCCATCTCATCACTGAGCACTCTTCTTCCCTCTGGCACTCCCTGCTTCCCAGGCCAGTTTCTGCTTCACCTCAGTTCAGTTGGGTTCATCACTAACTATTTCAGTTCTGTGTGGAAGCCTCCTGCTTTAGCCCCATCTTCTCCCCTGAAAGTCAGCTGTAAAATGGGCAGTGTTGTGGAGCTATAGGCCTTGCAAATCTTGGTTGTCCTGTCTGTCTTGCAGTGGGCAACACTGAGAATAGAGCGTGGTGCCAAGGAGAAGAACCATCCATTGTACAAGCCGTATGTCAATGGTGAGATCCTGCCCTGCATGGGTACACAGGGAGTTCAAAATTCTTTTGGGGAGGTGGAGTAAATGTGGTGTCTCTGAGCAGCTGAAGTCTGCTGGGAAGTCTTTTCCAGTAGGAGGGAGTTCTAGAGAACTCTGTTTCACAAGGAAGGGCAGGGAAGCACCCTGTGAGTGCTTCATTTCTAGATAGTGGGGAGGACTGGTTTATGCCTGTCTGGACTGGAAAAAGGAAGGAGGCTCTGAGGAGGGCGGGTGAGGAAGGTCCTTGGCTTTCGTCTCTCTTTGAGCGGGCAAGTCACACTTTTCTCAGAGCTGCCTATGGTGTGTTGCAGGTATCATTGCAAAGGAGCCAACATCACTGGAGGAGGAGATCAAAGAGATCCGCCGGAGTGGCAGTGGCAAAGCCCTGGACACCCCTGAATTTGAGCTCTCAGATATCTTCTATTTCTGCCGCAAAGGCATCGAGACCATCATGGATGATGAAGTGACCAAGAGGTTCTCAGCTGAAGAGCTGGAGTCCTGGAACCTGCTCAGCAGGACCAACTACAACTTCCAGTATATCAGCCTGCGCCTCACTGTGCTCTGGGGACTCGGTGTGCTCATCCGCTACTGCTTCCTTCTGCCCCTCAGGTGAGTGCTGGTGCAGGGACCTGCCTGCCAAGGGGGTGCTGGTGGCCTGGTTTTGCTAGCATATAGTTTCCCTCTTTCTGCAGGATAGCCCTGGCCTTTACTGGCATCAGCTTGTTGGTGACTGGTACCACAGTGGTGGGATATTTGCCAAATGGAAGGTGAGTTCATCTTCAAGGGAAGAGCAGATGGGGAGAACTTCGTGCAGTTTGAGACCTGATAATCCTGAAATTTTCCTGCAAGGCTTTCTGTTCTGCCACCTGCAGACACAGCAGGTGGTCGTGGCAGCTGTGGCCTCTCAGGAATGGACACCCTGTAATTTTCAACAAAGGGCCTAGATGTGAGCACTAAGCCGGTGGCAGAGCACTTGGTCCTGGCCTCTGAAAAGAGTAATAGCAGAAAAGAGCAAAGGCCAAAATTTTATTCTCGTGACTTAAGAATCAGTGATCGTAAATTGACAGCAAAGCTCAGAACATGTTTCAGTAGCAAAGACTTGAAGGCTTGGCTGGATCTCAGGGCCTGGGGCAGCTGAGCTGAGTGGCACTGTTACGGGGAGATTGTAGGACTGGGGAGTGATGGTCTCTGTCCTGGGCTGCAGGTGTAAGGACTTCCTGAGCAAACATGTCCACCTGATGTGTTACCGGATCTGCGTGCGTGCCCTCACAGCCATCATCACCTACCACGACCGGTAAGGCCTGTCTGCTCTAGGCTGTCCCTGCCCAGGAGGTTCTCCATGCCAGGCCTTATGTAGGCCTCATGCTTCCTTCCTCTTTCTTCACCTCTACCTTTGTTTTGCATCTAGAGAAAACAGACCCCGAAATGGAGGCATCTGTGTGGCCAATCACACCTCCCCCATTGATGTGATCATCCTGGCCAGTGATGGCTACTATGCGATGGTAAGGCACCGGCTCTGCCTGCTCGGGCTTGGTCGCCTGCATGGAGGGAGCAAGCAAGCATGTTGTGGGGCAGGAAGTAGGCAGCAAGAGTCCTTTGAGCATGCAGAACTACTTTTCCCTGCATGACATGGCAGGGCACTGTCAGACTCTGTTGTACGTGGTGTTTGTGCAAGCTCAGCCTGGAACTCAAAGCACCAGGGGTCTGTTGGTGCAGCTTTGCAAGAAGAGCTCTGGGCTTTGCTGTTGTTGGAAGAGCAAAGTGCTTCCCCAGCTGGACCTCCTGCCATGGGGAAAGCACTTGGGGTTTGCTGTATCTGTCTTGCAAGTCAGAGCGTGGGACTTTTCCTCTTAGCCTTTCCAGCGTAGGGGTAGGAAGGTGGAGGGGAAGCTCAGAACAGGCAGCAACAATGAACCTCAGTTTGGCTGTGAAACCGGGTGCTGCCTTGGCTTTCATGCATGCCCAGGTCTTGTAACTTGTGTCTTCTTGCCCTGTCCAGGTGGGTCAGATCCATGGAGGGCTCATGGGTGTGATACAGAGAGCCATGGTGAAAGCTTGTCCCCATGTCTGGTTCGAACGTTCTGAGGTCAAAGATCGTCACCTCGTCGCCAGAAGGTGTGACAGTCGCTGGCTGCTGGGGTGGGTCTGAAGGCTGGGGGAGGTAGCGCTCACCTCCCTTGGATGAGGACACTGCATGGCCTCATAGGTGCTGGGAGATTGTGCCTCTGTTGTTGGTGCCCTGATAGTCCCTGGTGACTGCAGGTTAAGGACTATATGCTGTGTGGATTGCTAGTGAGAGCTTCTGTCCTCTCTGCTAATTTTTGACACTCTTCTGTTTAGGCTCACAGAACATGCCCAGGACAAAAGCAAATTGCCCATTCTTATTTTTCCAGAAGGTGAGTGCAACAACGCCAGACAGACAAGCACCTGCATCTCTGTTGCTTTCCTTCTTACACAGCCAAGGGCTTGAAACCCTTCACTGAGACAAAAGGGACATTGTGTCTTTAGAGCTGAGTGAGCCCAGAATGCAGGAGTCATACATGATGTCCTGATGACCCATTCTGTGCACACAGAGAACAGAGCATGGACTGAGAGTTAGGGGAGAGTTGCTGGGTTCCTGTGGCCCTGCCCTTAAGCCTGTAGCTTAGACTTCTGAACTGACTTGGAGAGGAAAGTTAAGATTGTGCTTGTCTCTTACAGGAACATGCATCAACAACACATCTGTGATGATGTTCAAAAAGGGGAGCTTTGAAATTGGAGCCACAGTTTACCCTGTAGCCATCAAGGTATGAGAAGGCAATGTTCTTAGGTCACAAGTCTGTCTGTCCCTCTGTATCTCTGTCTTGGCAACCTAATCCAGCCTGGTCTGAGGGTACAGGAAAGCTGAGGTCACTCCATGTAGTGCTTTGGGAGAGCTGACCTGTAGCTCAGTTTGGGGTGGAAGTTGGAGCCTCAGAGAGGGTGCAACCACTGCCTGACTTCCGTGAACTCTTCTGCCTTTGTAGTATGACCCACAGTTTGGAGATGCCTTTTGGAACAGCAGCAAATACGGCATGGTGACCTACCTCCTCAGGATGATGACCAGCTGGGCCATTGTCTGCAGTGTCTGGTACTTGCCCCCAATGACCAGGCAGGTAAGGTGAACCCAGCCTATCTCTGATTGCTTTCCTGTTTTGCCCTTCACTCCTGCTTCCCTCAGCCTGAAGAGGACGCAGTGCAGTTTGCCAATCGAGTGAAGTCAGCCATTGCCAGGCAGGGGGGCCTTGTGGATCTGCTCTGGTGAGTCCAGGCAGGCTTTTCTCTTCCTGGTGGCAGAGTTCCTTGTTTCTGGGTCATGGCATGTGCTCATGGGCTCCATGGCAAGAGCTCCATTTGTTTCTTGCTTAGGGTAGAGCAGGCCCATGGAGGAGTGTTCTTCTGTAGTAGGGACCAAAGTCTTTGCTTCTTCTGTATGCTGGGCATCAGGGCTTCATTCTGCGATTGTAGCTTGCATTGGGATGCCCTGGGTTTGACTTGTTTCTGCTCAGCAAGGTGTGTTCAGCTTGGGAACTTGCTTTCCCAGGCACTGAAGTCTCAGAGCCTGGGAGGCAGGCAGGCAGTCTCCTGTAGTGGTACTAGAGTAGTTCACGTTTCTGGCAGAGTTGCTATTTTGAACACATTGCAGGGCCATGGGGGAAGCTCCTGGCAGAACCAGGTAAGAAAGTGGTGCCCTTCAGGGACAGGTGGTCTGCAGTGTGCCCTGGCAGCGTGTGGTACATGGGCAGATGTCAGCACTCACTGGAACTCTGACTTGCCCTGAGCAGTCCCAGCCAAAGATGGTGCCTGCCTGCAGCCTCTCTGATATGATTCTCCCCCCAGGGATGGAGGACTGAAAAGGGAGAAGGTGAAAGACGCGTTCAAGGAGGAGCAACAGAAACTCTACAGCAAAATGATTGTAGGCAGCCATGAAGACCGGAGCCGCTCCTGAGTCTGCTGCCTCCAGCACTGCCACCGGGGCTGGTCAAAGCCCTCTGCCTCCAGCACCAGCCAGGGCTTGTCTGGAGCAACTCCGAATCTTTGGACTTGGGCTACTCCAGAGCTGCTTGGACTCGCTCTTTCATCCTCTGGCTGTTGTTTCCTGGAGGCACTGTTACTGCCTGGAGTCTTTAGGCCCTTGGCAGCTCATGGCAAAGATGCCTTCTCGTTACTGTTACAGTGAAGCCCCTTGCAGGGGCAATATTAAATGAAACTCTTACAGTGTCATGTGCTTCCATCTGGTGTGTCCAGCCCCAGGGAAGGACTGGTGTGATGTGCATGTGTGTCAGT
The DNA here is from genome assembly GCF_000691975.1 of Corvus brachyrhynchos. Taxonomy (NCBI): domain Eukaryota; kingdom Metazoa; phylum Chordata; class Aves; order Passeriformes; family Corvidae; genus Corvus; species Corvus brachyrhynchos. Next base: position 3,413,194 of record NW_008236162.1, read on the forward strand.
CACAAGTCTCCCACAGCACAAAAGCCAGTGAGCTGTGCTGAAATGGACTGCCTTGACAACCAAGGGAGGCGTCATGAGCCTGTGCCCCTCGTGTGTGTGGCATAAACCCCTTAGGAGCAGAATGTGGTCTCTCAGGCCCTTTCCAGATCCTCTTTCAGGAGAAATCTTTTTGTTTTGCCACCTTCATGTCAGCTTGACCCAGACTGTTGCTTCTACGGTGTCTGAGTAACAGCCTCTTTGCTGCTCCTGATGCAGTAAGGATCATACTCCTTGGAAACCTCCCTCTGTCCCTTGGGGCTGTGAGGTGCCAGGTGTCACTGGAGTGGCAGGTGGGGCTCCTTAGGAATCTGTACGTGCTATAGTGGGAGCCTAGGGTGTGTAGGAGAGCCCAAGACTTCATGGCTGGGGCAGCATATCCCTTTTCAAATGTCTGCTGAGGGAAACGGTGGCATCTGACCTTGTCATGCACCAACACACACATGGATAGTATCAACTTGTTGCAAGAAAACTGAAATCTTGTGCCGGTGGTGGTGCCCCTTTCTGCTCTGCAAGTAAATTATTCAGTAAAACAACTTGCATTTGAGCATTTGTTCCATGTACTTTCCCATTTTCCTTACATTCCTACAAACTTGAGCACTTACACTGGGTTCTCTGCTCTTAGAAGCAAGAGCTATTTCACTGCTACCTGCTGAAGCCTGCTTGCATTTTCTAGCACTCTGGAGAAGGCAGTTACCAAAGTGCCTCCTTTGTACCTCAAGTGTTGTTTGCTGGGGAGGGCATCTGCTATGCCAGGTGAGGACAGCTGTTCTGTGTAAGTGGCCTTAAATCTGGATTTTCCCTGTGCTTTATTTTTCTTTGCCTGATGGAACTTTGCTGCTCTGGCCGCAAGGCTTGCGAAGCTTTTCTCTTGCTCAGGGCCCATTTGGATGAAGACCCCTGCACCGTGCTGTGGTGTGGCGAGCTCTGGAGGGAGCCACAGCGAGCCAGGGGTTGCTGAGGCAGTGCCATGCTCACTGGGTACTTGTGGATGTGCCAAGCTGCAGCTGGAGTCACAACTCTGCTGGGGACATGGACATTGCTGCCTGCCCGTCCCTGTTGCCCAGGCAGGGTCTTCAGGCTCTCCTTCACTTCTCCCCGTTCAGCAGCCACTCCTGAGCCCTCTCAAGGGCTGTGTCCCCAGAGCTCTCCTCTCTAGGGGTGGGACAGACATTTCCTTCAGGCACGGGCAAAGACCACAGGCCTCCCCCGCCCCCCTGCTGTGTCCTCAGGCGCTTGGACCCAGCTGCAGGTGCCCCCCAAGTCTCCTGCCTGCAGTTAGGTTCCCTGTCCCTGACACCATGGTGACATGCAGAACCCTCCTCAGCTTTGTGGGACCTCCAGCCATCCTGCTGTGCTTGGGGACCATCCCCAGCAGTGTTCAGGACGCTCCACAGCAGGCAAGGAGCTGGCTGGACAGGTTAGGAGGCACACATCCATCTTTCCTTGGCTCTCCCACCCCATGCCCCCAGTCAATATGTCTCTCTCCGATGAGAAAGTTAATAAATTTAGCTCTAGATTAAAAGTATCGATCATGTCATTTGTAAGCGATAAATAACCAGGGGGGGAGCACTGGGCGGCCCACAGGGTAGGGGCTGTTGGCTCCGGCTGGAGCAGCCGTGCACCCCACTGGGGCCAGGAGCCCTCATATGCATTCTGCCCGGATGCTGGCATTGATTTGCTATTAGTCTCCACGCACCACCCAGTAGCACATCATTCCCGAAGCCGCTATTAATGGCCTTTTGATAAATAATCACTTGTAAGTCAATAAATTTTTATTAAACAGTGTGGCGCTTTGATTTATGAAAATCCGACGGGGTTTGTCTGGGAGAAAAGGGATGCAGAATTGAAACGGAGCTGCTATCCATCTGCCTGCCAGGCCGGCCTGCCTGTGCTCGCGCCCCCGGCGCAGCTGGCTCCCGGCTCTGCCCACGCAGCCTGAGGCTGCCTGGCACCAGGCACAGGGTGGGCAGAGCTGGTGCTCACTGCTGCCTGCTCCTGTCAAGACCCCAGCACTGATGGGGCACCACTCTGCTGCAGCAGCAGGTGGCCAGTGGGAATGTGGGAGCCACAGTGGGCAGCATGGGGAGGAGAAGGGGTTGGTCCTGGCTACTGGGCTGGGGCCCTGCATGGATCAGCACTGTTTGGGGTCCTGTCTCAATGTGGGGATGCACGGGGCAGCCAGGCTGCAGCAGCCATTTGTCACTCTCCCTGGCTCCAGCAGGCCCTTTGCCACCTGCTTTATTTGTCTCCCAGCCCTGACGTGGCATCAGACAGGTGTTAAACTACTTAATCACTTTAAAATTGTTTTAATTTTCTGTTTTGTATTGATCTCCACAGCACCAATTAATCAGCTCACTGGACCAGGCAGTTAGTACATTAAAAATTGTCAGCCAAGCTGGGCAGCTTAGAAAATGTTAAAAAAATATCCCACCAGCAGCCCCTCACTTCTCCCACCATGTGGAACCTGCTCCTGCTGAGCACTGGCTCTATCCGCAGACAGCGATGTGTCTCTTCCAGCCCTGCCACCAGCCCCACGCACCATGCTCCCATGAGACCTGGCATCCAACATCCTTGCAAAGGGTCCATTAGCTCTGTCCTGGCCCAGCATCTGTCCCATGGAGGCAGTGGAGGGGCTGCATGGCTGAGAAGGGAGCATTACAAGCCCCCCCCTCACTGCGGGGGTTGGACAGGGACCTACACAGGGACTGTAGTCCCCCAAGTCCTAGAAAAAGGGCACTGAGCAGTCAGGGCTCCTTGCAAAGTGCCCACAGCCCAGTGAGAGACTGAAGAGGGCTTTAAGCCAAGTGTGGGCCTTGGCAGGTTGTACAGCAATGATCTGCAGACCCACACAAGGCTGGTGCTCAGGGCCACTGAAAAGTCCCAGTGGTTCAGGAGCTTCAGCTGTCCCAGGCATGGACTTGGCCACCAGCCTGTTGCAGGTACTGCCTGCAGCCTCAGGGAAGGGTATCCCTTCACCAGCCCCATTCCAACCCCTTCTGTGCCTGTGCCACGCTGCTAATCAGTGCCTGATGGGCCGGCAGCACCTTATCTCCTATTGATTTCCTTCCAAGACACAGCCCACGTGTTTGCTTACACCTGGCTGGCACTTAGCTGGCTCTTGGCTGAACAACTGCCAAGCTTGCCCGGCCCCCAGTACTGTGCTTGTGCCTGGAGTGCCTCTGGCATCCTAAGCAGGTAAGGACAGCTGGCATGCCATTGGTGAGCCATGGGGAGCCAGAGCAGGGGTGTACAGCCCCATGTGCACACACACGTCTGTATGTGCAGCCCCGATTGCACAGGGGTGCAGCACGGCGCAGGGGGGGACCCAACAGGTTGGCAGGCAAACACACTGGGGCTATTGATGCCACATCAATCCTGCAGCCCCGACAGGTGAATGGGCTCTCACTCACACTGTTAAGATAAATGATATTTATTTGCTGCTAAGAGCTTCCAGTAAGAGGCCCCAATGAGTGACTTTTGAACCAGCAGCTCTTGCTGCTGGTACACGCCCAAACCAGAGAAAACCCTGGGAAAATCTCCAGGGCTCACCTGCTTCTGTGGGTACTTCCTACCCCACACACAAGAACCACAGCATGGCCCCTTCCCCTGCCTGGCATGCAGGCCCTGCCCCGTACACATCCTATCCCCAACCCTTCTCTGGCCCAGCCTCACAAGGCCACCCTGGACCGCATGCCCACGAAACAAGTGCTGGGACTTGACTGGGACCTTTATTTCATCAACGCCTGTAACAGGGCTGCACCTGACACTACCCACGTGTGCTGCTCCCAGCCCTGCAAGCCATGCTCCCCATCCAGCTTTCAGCCACCCCATCCCAACAGCCAGGCACCTGCTGGTGAGGGGAGTCACCTGCTGGCAAGATGCAGGTGGCCAGGCCAGTCACCCCCCAGCCCAGAGGGGCAGGCTATGCTGGTGCTCAGCCGCTGTGCGTGCCCAAGCCCAGCATCGAGAAGGCCGCACGATGCTTCCTCAGCAGCAGTCGGATCTTCTCGTCGTCTGAGTCTGGGTCCAGAGGCTTGTTGTACTCATCGTCCTCGGTCTCAGAGGTCGCCCGGTCTCCGCCAGAGCCCCCCGCCCGCTGCGAGGATGAGGAGGGCTCCAGGGCACTCTTCTTCCTCCATTTGGTCCGTCGGTTCTGGAACCAGACCTGTTGCCCCGTGGGCCCAGCTCAGTTAGCGGCCATCACGCTGCGCAACCCACGCCACACAGGGACCAATACTCACCTTCACCTGAGACTCAGTCATACCAAGAGAATAGGCCAGCCGTGCTCTTTCCGGACCTGCCAGGTACTTGGTCTGCTCAAAAGTCTTCTCCAGAGCAAAGATCTGGTGTCCCGTGAAGGTTGGGCGCGTGTGCTTCTTCTTATGGATGCTGTCAGCCAAGTGAGCAGGGGCTACAGGAGAGGAAGAGAGAAGTGGGTGAGCTCTTGGCAGCCCACGACTCTGGACAGCTCTCCGCTTGTCCACACTCACCAGCCCTCAGTGACCAAAGAGTCCCTCCACACCTGCTCCCCTCCAAATTAAAACTGTATTCCTGCTTCAGGGCTTCAGCCCCATCCCAGGAGGGCTGAGCTGCCCACTGTGCAGATCCCACAGGGCCAGCGCTGGGCTATGCACCTCCTGATCACGGACAGTGCTAAGTGGCTGTGGTGAGAGGGTAAGGGTCGCTATCAACAGTGCTTTACCCCAGAGCCATGCAGCACCCATGCCCCACACCTTGCAGGATGCGTGACAGGCATGGCTGAACATGGGCTAGTAGCTGTGCCAGGAGCAGATAGCCAAACTGCCTAACCCAATCTGCTCCAAAATCATCACCGGCAAAGGGGTGAAGGGGACCAGAGCTGCAGGTTCTGAGCAGCTGCACCCAGCCTCGCGGGGCTTCCCCCGGGACAGTGGATGCACCCATCCCACCTACCCTCTGGAGCAGTGGCAACATGCTCTGCAATTCCCCTGCCAGCTCTCTACCAGGAAGGCAGTGCAGCCAGCTCAGGGCTGGCCATCCTGCCTGTCTCTGCCCTGAGCTAAAACAGTCACTGACCCCCAGTGAGGCTGTCTGAGCAACCGGGATATCTTGTAAGTCAGAAGGCTCTGCCTGTCCTTGCCAGCTGTGGCTCCCTGGGGGCAAAGAATTAGTATTTGTCATTAAAGCCGCCCGTGCCCTTGAGCCAAAAGTTCTGCCACCGTTTGAGGTCCAGCAGCTCTGGCACTGGGGCCTTTCCCGCTGTCCTCGGGCAGCCTGCTGGCCAACCAGCCGTGTCTCGTGCAGGGCAATGGAGAAGACACAGCCTGCCCCATGCCGTTGCCCTAGTGCCGATGGGTCAGGGCTCTGCAAGTTGCCCATCAGCTGCTGCACCCAACCACCCACCACCCAGCCGCTCCGGGCCCACTGTACTTACGGCCGCCGCACTGCCGGCCGCCCCGCCACTCCGGGGCCGCCTCCGCCCAGCAGCTCCGTCCCCGCGGCAGGTACTCGCCACCAGCCTTGGGGAGGGCGCCCACCTGGGGCCCGTAATAGACGCCCGGGGAGCTCAGTCCGTTAAATCCGCCCGCGTGGGGGTAGCCAGGGAGGACACTGCTGTTCGGTGTCGCCGCGGGCCGGCCGAGGATGTCGGAGATTCCGTGGGGGGTGCCAGCAGCCAGCTGGGCACCCAGTCCGGGGGGTCCCAGCTTGTAGAAGGAGCTCTGCACTGAGTACTGGCAAACAGGCGCCTTAGCCTCGGGGAAGGGGCCCAGCGAGGGGCCGTTGAGCAGAAAGGTGCCTGGCAGGTTGGCATCCATAGCTCCAGCACCGAGGCGGCCCTCAGAGCCCGGAACCCCGGAGGCGCGATGGCTGGCCCATTACCACTGGCCTGGGGGCTCCAGGGCCCCAGAGTCCGCCCTGGCCCGTGGGCGCCTGGCTGGCACTGGGATCCT
>NW_008236162.1:3419797-3431009 GCF_000691975.1 Corvus brachyrhynchos
AGAGGGGACCCACCCCCGGGGTCTCCATCTTCCCCACCTTTGGAAAAGCAGAGATGAGACACTGTTTGTGTTGATTTATTTATTAATTCGTAGTCTGATAGCTGGTGTACAGGGAAATGATCTATACATCAGGACCTAAGACAGGGAAATCCAAAAGGCTTGTTTCCATAACAATTAAAAAAAGAAAATAAAAGTAATTTTTTAAAACTTCTAAAAAGCTTCTAGTGTGCAGACTGCAGCATTCTCTAGGCTCAATGTTGGGTGCAGCCTCCCCCTACCAGCCCTACAAGCAATCTGAGCGCAAAGCAATGTCACTGCAGGTGCCTGGCACAGTTGCAGCACAGCACATTCCCTATGGCATACACAAGGCCAAAGCACTGGACCCACATACAACTCTAGGGTGATGCTACGGAGTCAGCTGTTGCAGTGGGTCTAGGGAGGTTATTGTACGCAGCAAGGGTGATGGACGGAGAGTCTGTGCCTATATGGCTCAACTTTGGGGTGGGGAAGGGACTGCTTTGCTCTCCAAGGCTAAGCTGGGTCAGTTGCTTCGCTGCAGCGAGGCTTATTCTTGGCCACAGGGCAGGCAGGAGCTCTCCCAGCAGATGCACGCCCACTGAAAGGCAGGGTTGCCCTGCCAAAGCCACCATCCCATGGCCTGAAGCTGGAGGTGCGCTTGTTCTGCACCTGGCCACAGAGAATAAACCCAGACTCTGCAAAGCAGGTCCATGGCCACTTCCAGGAGAAAGAGCAGGGGGTCCCCACATCACTGTGCTACAAAGGCCAGGTCCCCACATCAGTTAGGTAAAGGACAGGATCAGGGATGTAGGACCAAGTGCCGCTACCTGCACCCTGCGCTCCTGGGGTCAAGTATTACCACAGGTTCAATCTACTCCCTGACTCTGAGCTGCCTGGGCAGCTCTGCCCAGTGCTGCTCTCCTGCTAGAGCAGCTGGTCTGAGGTGGCCCCAGGGCTCAGGCTGCTGCCACAGCACATTCCACCTGGAGAAAACGCAGCCACCGGGGCAGCAGCCCCCATGTCTCTGGGATTGGTCCCGGGAGGGTCAGTATCCAGGGCTATAACCTCCCTTGCAGGGAGGCCAGGGTCCCTGCAAAGCCCTTGCCTGGGGTGCGTATTGCACGGCTGTTGGCTATTGCTAGCTCCCGGCTCATCTCCTGAGCAGATATTGTGCTGAGTAGAGCTAGGCACAACCCCATGTGTGGCACAAGCACTCCCTGCTCTCTCTCACTGCACATCCTCCCTGGGCCCCGAGCACCTCAACGCAGGCCTACAGCTTCAACCCAGCTGGAGCCAACGCAAACTGGGGCTGGACCATGGGCAGACCCATGGGACTGCACCTCTAGGCCCCGCCTCTTCAGGCCAGGAAGGGGCCAGGCTCAGGCAGAGGGGCACAGGACAGGGGCAGGCTGCTGCCCTCTCACTCCTATAGCCTTCCTGCTCCATTCACCAGAGCTGCTCACATATTCCAAAGGCTTTGCCCATCCTGCAGCCTGAAGAGGTATTTGAGAGCAGAGCTGTTAGTGCTTTGTACATACTGCTAGAGTGTCCCTAGGGGTTTGCATAGTATTTATTGGTTCATATACACAAGGCTGATTGCTGTACAGTTTACACTTTCAACATAAGCAACGAGCTCAGTGCTCAGCCCAGAGCTCTGCCCTGGTGGGAGACTTTGCACGTGCTAGGGAGAGGAAGGGCAGCCCTGCACCAGTCCCTCTGCCCAGGGCAGCTGTGCTCCCTGCAGCCTCCCTTTGCACCCTCTGTCCACTGCTGCCCTCCCCAAAACCCAACACTCACAGGGAGGGATGAAAAGCAAGTCCAGCAGAGGCAGCACAGGCATTTGTGGGGGGGCCAAGCACCTCTCCTTCCGTGGTGAGCAGTACCATGCTGTCCCAGCTTTCCTCTTGCAGCTGGAGCACAGACGTGGAGATGCATCTATGCACGCGATCACACAGAGCCCTCTCATCATCTTCTACTCCAGCTCTTGCCTCCCAAAGGAGCTGAGAGCATGCCCCTGGTGCGTGGTGCTGTCTCTGGGCTCCTGGCAGCAGCGGGGCAGGGACGGAGGCCCCTCGTCAGTTTTAAGTACTGTAGCTCATGCGTCTTGCAGTCAGTCAGTCATGCGGATAGGACGGTAAGTATGTCTCATACAGAAATCATGCCATTAGCCTATAGAAACATGTACAGCCAGCCCTGCTCCCCTCCACTCTCTGCTCTCCTCTCCTCTCCTCTCCTCTCCTCTCCTCTCCTCTCCTCTCCTCTCCTCTCCTCTCTTCTCAGGTATGTGTCAGAACGTGTGTGAAGTTCAGTGGTTTGGTGTTGAGGTGTGATCCTGGAGAGACACAGAGAGACACAGGAATGGGGGTTACCAGGGGAATAGGGTTACCAGGCATTCATGGTGGCACATCCAGGATAAATGGTGGGGCAGCCAGGTACATGGCTGGGAAGTCCCTTCTGTACACTGTGCTTGTCCCACATGCACCCACTCTGCCAAGCAACCACACAACAAGTTTTGGGGGGTGTCACAGAGACAGTGACAGAGCACCACTAAGTGGCCTGCCTGGAGCTAGGAGCAATGACATCGATGGTATTGATGGCGCTGCCCCATCTGCAGACAGCAGCAAGCAGGGGCTGAGCTGCACCAACAGCAATGTGGCACTGGGAAGGAGCTGGGAGGACTGCTCTAGGTTCTGGGATGGAGGAGGCCAGCCTTGAGCCCTGTGCCTCAGCTAGGGTGACTGACTGCACCCGACTCTCCCAGCAGTGAGGAAGACCTTCCCCAGTGCACACCCTGGACCACTCTCACACAATGGAAAACTGCAAAAGCAAAGCAACAGGAGCAGTGCCCCAGAGAGAGGCAGAGCCAGGGACTGCCCAGGGAGTGGGGCAGGCAGAGGGGGACAGAGTTTGCACGAACATGTGCCCACAAGCATAAGCCTCTTGACTTTCGCACACCCACAGAGAGCTCACTAACAGAGTGGAGAGAAGAGAGAGGGAGGACAGAGCAAGCCATGCATGTACAGCAGAAGCCAGAGGACCAACTGCCCGTGCTTGGCAGCCTCCTACCAGGCTCAGGCAGTGCTGGGCAGCTGGGGAGCACACATGCAACACCTTTCCCCAGTGCTGCATTGTCAGCCCAGCAGTGAGTGTGCAGAGAAAAATGATGCAGCTGGGCTCAAGTGTGCTGTGCCAAGCACCCTGCCTTCAACCTGGTCTAGTCCCACTCCACAGGGAAGGCAGGAGGACCAGGGAATGCACAAGATTCAAGTGGTGATTCTGAGCTCAGTGGGGATCAGTGGAAAAAATGTCCTAGGTCAAAGGCAGGTGCCCTGTCATCAGCCCCTACAAGTGTCATGTTCCTGCACCCACCACTCCTGCATCCCTACTGCCCCGACACCCCCCAGCAGCACTCTGCCAAGGCCTGCCCTCATCCTGGCTTCAGTAGACCTCACTGCTATCCTCTCCATGGCTAGCAGAGGAAGCAGCTGCATCTCCCAGAACAGTGCTGTAAGCAGAGGAAGTAGATCATGGCCCCACAGAACCCTTCATCTGACCCACAGCTCTGCCAGTGCCCAGCTGCACCCCTTGGGAAGGGGACACCAAGGCACCAGCTCCACAAGGCTGCACAGTTAGTGCTCATGCATGAAGGGGGTGGTTCTGCTCAGATCCCAAGCAAATGCAACTTTTTTCCCTGGAGTGGCTTTGGACAAAGACCATCCCCCTGTCTGTAGCCCAGCATAACCAGGAGTAATAACTCTGTGGCCCTGTCACTGAGGACCATCACCCTGAGCACCCAGGATGCTGTCACTGCAGTAGCAACCCTTGCCACAGTGGCTGCAGTAGGGTGCTGTACACACAGCTGGCTGGAGCATCGCTGCAGACCAGGGCACCCTGTCCTCACAGCACCCAGGAGCAGGTTATCAGCAGGGGCACACTGCTGCCCACCCTCAGTCTTTTGCTGCAGCACAGCAAACCCTCTCTGCAGGCCGAGAGCTCGGCACAGCCCCGCCACACTTTCCCCAGGAGAATATGCATGACCAGCAGCTCAGTGCAGGCAGCAGCATGGAGAGCCAGGACAGAAGGAAGAGCAAAGGTAGGGTTACCTCAAAAGAGGCCATTTGAGGGGTCACTGCTTCCCCCTTTTCAGGCTGGCTCGTTTCACTATCTGAGCCCCCATCCTGCCCCCAGAGACCTCTGGTTTCGGGACACGCACTCGCACCTCCTCCTGAGGAAGCCGCAGGGGCAGGAAGCAGGACCACCCAGGAGAACAGACAGACATAGAGAAGAGGACAGGAGAGGGAAAGGCAGAGTCAGTTGGCAGGCAGAAAACACCAAGCAAGACTGGTGCAGTGGGCAAGATTTGCCCCTGGAAGTCTTAGAGGGGAAACAGGAGAGGAGAGCAGGGCAGAAGAAAGGACAGAGGGTGCCACAGTCCCAGAGCCTGAAAGTCCTGCAGAAGTCCTGAGAGTCCTGGGTGCTGGCCCAGGCAGGCTGCCTACAAGGCAGGGCTATGATCCACACTGTACCTTGGCGCCCAGACCATCCCGGTGCAAGATGGAATATTTCATGAAGTGATCATCCTCAGCCTCCAGGTCTTGGGGCTCCTGTAGGGAGCCCTCCAGAATCAGCTCCTCCTGTTCCTGCCTGTCACCCATGTCACCAGGGCCCAGCTGACGCACCACCTTCCGGATAATCTGTGGAGACCCACACAGCTGGGCGTCACAGCTAGCCCCAGGGCACCATAACTCCCTCCTCACCCAGTCTGGTCCTGAACTGCACGTGGTGTGCAGCCTCCGTCCCATGAGCTGGAGAAGTGCCGTGACTGTAACCGAAGACAGTGGGACGAAAAGGCCCTACATGGGCCCCTGGGCTACAGGGAGCAGCTGGGTGGAGGGGAGAAGAGAAAGGCTGCAGCATGCCCTTGCCCATATCTTGCCCCTGATTACTCACCTTCTTGGTGATGATATTGCCTTGATCATCTGTGAACTGCTCCTCAGTCACCTGCTCTCCAGGGAGATGAAGGGCTTCATTCCCCTGCAGGAACAGGAGGGAGATCAGGGCATTTGAGGGCGGTGGGGTGAGTTGTTTTGCAGGTAGAACAGTACACCTGACATGCACCCCACAGCCTCCGTCTCCCACCCTGCCCTGACCCTTCACTGCTTTCCTCCGCATCTGCCCTGGGGCTGGTCCCTCAGCTCCCCCGCTCGTTACCTTCACGAGGACGCGCCGGCGGACGACTCTGGCGGAGAGAGCCTCCTCGTCATCCGCCAGCCCCTGGCTCTCCCCGAGCTCCTTGTCCAGCTCACGATGGGCGTGTTTGAGCAGGAAGCGGACAGAGCCCCTGACGATGTGCATGACGTTCTGGCAGCTGACCAGGAAGAAGGCCAGAAGCACCAGAGCGATCAGCAGCTGGGCCAGGAAAGCCCACATCCTGCCTCCGCACGCACAGCTGCGCGTGTGCCCGCGGGTCTGAGCCCGCTGTCAGAACTCAGCCATGCTACCCGGCTGCATCGCGCCCTGCGGGTCTGCAGCCTGCCCACGCAGTGCCCCGGCTCTGCGGGAGCTGCTGTAACCTCAGCTGCCGCAGCTCTGCTGGCTGTGGGCGGCGAGAAGGGAGCGGGCAGGTGGGGCGTCCTTTGCAGTCACAGCTTCTCTCAAAGTCATGTGGCCAGGACAGATCTGTCCCTCTTCTCTGTCAGCTTGCCCAACAGCCTGTCCTCCTGACTACGGTGGGAGGGCAGCGTGCAGTCCTCTGTCACAGGACGAAGCCCTGGGCAAAAGCCAGGGCTTTGGGGTGTCATTGCAATCACTAGTGACTCAGGTAACGCACACGGCAGAGCTGAGCAGCCACCTCCAAGCATGGCCGTGCTGCCGGGATGGCTGTGCGTGCTCTGGCTGGGGAAAGGTGCTTGCCCTCACCTTGTACCTGCTGGCTCTGTGTGACCATGGCATCAAGCCCACCACCCAGCCTGGCCCCTAGACCAGCTCTATTTCTGGCTCCAGCAGGCTGTTGGGCTGGCAGCCAGGGCAGATACTCAATAAGGAAGAAGTCTGGGAGGGTGACTGGGTTATAAATGGAGAGCAAGAGCTCAGGTATCAAGCACAGCAGGCTATTCTGGGCTGAGAGGCACCCCCAGGGGCAGGAAGTGTGCCAGAAGACTTGAAGAGGTAGCACCTGGTCTGCCTGACTGGCCTTGCAGCAGACTCCAGAAAAGGCTGTCCATAGGGTCGCCACTTCCTGCAGGGCTGAGTCCCCTGCTCCTACCCTCACCTGCCCAAAGAAGCGGCTGTCGGCCTCCTCCTGCCAGCCGCCTGCGGGGTGCTGAGGCTGCCAGTCGCTGTCCTCTGCAGAGCTGATCCGCATCAGCTCCATGGCTGGCATCAGGACCTGCTCTTGCTCCTGGCCCTGTGCCCCGGAGGCTGTGGTGTGCGTTGGGAGCAGCCTTCGGGTGACTCCCTCCTGCCAGGAGCCCGGTGTCAGGTCCTGTAGGCAGGAGATAAAGGAGCCTTCTGCATTCCAGTCCCTCAGCCTGGGCACCGGAGAGGGACAAGGATAGGGAGAGAGAGACAGAGAGAGAGAGGCAGTCAGCTTTGCATGGAGTGCTGCACCCTGAGCACCAGCCGAGCTCCGGCAGGCACACCGGCGCAGCCTGCACCCCACAGGCGCTGGCTCCACTCCCCAGCTCACGGCACTGCTGGGCACCCGGCAGAAGCAGCACAAAACGCAGATGCACAAAAGGCACAGGCCAGCTCCACACCATGCTCCTTGCCCATCCCACAGCCTCACGGCTTGGCTGCCAGGATCTGAGGCAAGAGCATGCTGTGCTCTAATGGTCTAGTGTGGTCTAGCTCTAATGTGGTCTAATGCTGTGGAGCATTGCTGGGCGCCGCCAGGGACCTAATGGGTCCAGTGCCACTGGGAATGTGGAAGGAGGCAGCCCAGGTTAGGGTTAGCTCTGGTAAGTACGACCTACATGCAGGGCCTGGCTGACTGGGGTTCCTCCCAGGTGGTCTGCAAGGAGCCCTCCAGAGCATTGCCAGAAAGGCCCAACCATTGTTCTGTGTACTGCAGATGCCTGGGCTCCAGAGCTGGAGACCAGCAGAGAAGCAAGCAAAGCAGGGAGATTATTGCAGCTGGCCCAGCACAGGGCAGTAGCTGGCAAAGCAGTTGTGCTCCCCTACCACGGTCACCCTGGTGCCCCAGGCAGCAGTACCTGTCTGCACTCTTCTCCACAGCATGGCTAAAGGTAGGTGATGTCATGATCCTGGCTTGCACCTTCTGCTGAACTGAAACAAAAGAGACTTCACTCTCCGGGTCCTGCTCCCCAGTCCCTGGTTGATGATCACCAGATGGCATCTTCCCCTCTGGCCTCTGCCCCTCCTCCTGCTCTAGAAGGTCAATCAGGCCATTCATGGCATCTGAGTCCACTGTGTCATCCTCAACCAGGTCCATAGAGCCCATGTGGTCTGGGCCATGAGCATCTGCTAGAAGTTGCCCTGGGAACCGGCCTTCGCTTGTGGCATCGGAGTCCTCAGCCTTGCTGCACTCCAGAGAGGAGTCCTCAGCAGTCACCAGCGAGGGGGTGAGCCCCGAGGACCACACCTGCATGTCGGACATCTCCATCAGGGCATCCTGCTCAGTGGCAGCCATGGGGATAGCATCCATGATGGCCACCTCATTCCAGTACTGGTCGGCACGCAGCGGGGATGGCAGTGTGTAATGCAGGGAGGCAGGGGACAGCAGCTCGTCCTGCAGTGAAGCGTAACCTATATGGGCAGACAGAGGCATCATCTCCAGCAGCCATCTCACGCACGCACAAGCACAGTAGGGCAAAAGGGAACCAGCCTCTGGAAGGATGACTGCCCCAAGGACAGCAATGGTCATGCCATAGCCCCCTGTGGCCAGGTTGAGCAGGGCTGTGCTCACAGCAGCGGCTGGTTTCACATGCTCCCTGCAAATGCTGCCATGCCTCCCTTCAAGTCCTGGGGCTGGTTTGGGCAGGTCCTGTGGCTGCCTCCTTCCTGGGAGGAGGATTGGCCTGGTGTTCACACAATGCTCCATCCACTCTGCAGGACACAGTGCCCTCTTTGCTACCTTGCTCCATCAGACCCCTGGTCCCTGCCCACAGCCCCCATCCAGTACCAGCTGGCTGGCAGTTAGCCTGGAGTTCAAGTAGCCAAGTCTGGCAGGCACCAACTCTCAAAGCCAAACACTCTCCACAGCACAGAGGAGCAGGCTGGAAGTACCATGAGCAGAGAAGGATGGCCCCAGTACACACCATGCAATCCCAGGCTCTACAGGAGGCCTCACAACCCTGTTGGTGTCTCCAGGGCTACAGGCCATCGTTATGTCTCATCACCCAGGGCCACGTGCACAGCTCAGGCACATCCGTATGAACTACAACCAAGCCAGGCACTCCCACCCATGCAGGTGGCTTTGCTCAGCCTTCTTCAGCTCTGAGCCATTTTTTCACCCCTGGAGTTCAGCAGTGAACCTGTTCTGCTCCCCTGGCAGCCAGGGAATGCCAGCCACAGCCAAGGCACAGGGTACAGCTGGGACCCTTGGCACAGAAAGGGCACCCATGGGCAGGTGCCTGGCCAGAGGCATGCAGTGCAGTGCCAGTGAGAGAAGGAGCCTGGGACTGTGCAGGAGGAGAAGGCCTGGGATGGCTGCCTGCAAGCATGACAGCTGCAAGAGGGGCAGTCCCTGATGACATGCAGTCACTGGAGCAGGATGCAGCTCCCGGAGGGCTTAGCTGAGGTGGAGACAGTGGAGACAGGCAGTGGAAGAAGATGAGAGGAGAGGCCAGGATGAGCTCAGAGGAGAAAGGTGAAAAGAAGTGACCCACAGGAGTGCCCGCACCTGGCAGCACTAGGTGGCATGTTTGAGAAAACAGAACAAGAGACAGAGAGGGAGAGAGCGATGAGCCAGTGCTGCAGGGGCAGAGCCACAGTGCAGGGCTGTAGCAGCACAAAGCCCTGCCCCTGTCTGGTGTGCCGGCTCCCCAGCAGCATATGCCACAGCTGACTCCCCACATCCAGGCATATGCACATCCAGGCTGTGTCCCCACATCCAGGCACACCACCACAGCTGGACAGCCAGGACTCTGTGAGCTCCCTGGCTCAGCTTGCATAGCCAGAGGCACCTCTCACTGGCACATTGGGATAAGGAACACATGTCAATCCCACCTGGAGAATTTCTGAGAAAGCAGTATGGCAGAGCCAAGCTTTCAGCAGCATAAGCCCCAGTGAAGAGGCCACATCTGTCAGCAATGCCTTGTGCCCACTCAGTTCTCAGTGGGTGCAACCTGGTCAGGCAAGACACCAGCCCCAATCTCTGCACAGACTGTGCCCCCAGGGCCCTCCTGCATTCCCTGCCAGAAGCTGGGGCTCACCATTCATCTGGGATGGTGAGAGGGAGTAGTCTCTGTCCGTGTAGCGCCAACTTCCCTTCAGGCTGCGGCTCTGCCGACCAGAGCCCTCCAGCATGTTGACAATCTCGCCGCGGTCAATGTTCCTCAGTGCAGTGTACAGGTTCTCCACTGCAGGGGGAAGATGGTGTCAGCAAACTGGTCACTTGGGGAGACACAGCCATGCCCCAGACACGCTCCAGGTGGGCAGGGAAGGCAGATATGCATGAACCACCACTGTAAAGCCAGCCAGTGATCCTTGAAGATGCACACACTGCTCTGCACAGCTAGCCCTGCCACCTCTGTGCCTGTAAAAGGGCACCACAACTACTCACTCTTGACATTCTTGCCCTCACGGCTGGCCCAGAGGTTGAGTAAGGCTATGCTCTGCTCCAGAAGGGAATTGGGGTTCTCCACACGTATCCTGTTGATGTCATCCACCCCAAATTGCAGCTCACGTGCCAGCTCTGGGGAAAACACCACATCAGTATCAGACCCTCTGGTGCCCACCACAAGGCTAGGGACATTGTGAAGGGCTCAGCCAGGACCAGTGCAGAGACCCTCTGTTACATACAACTGAACACAGCAGAACATGCAGGAACAGGAGCTGGGATGGGGCAGAGGTTGAAGCCCCCCCTGCTCAGGCTGGCTGTGACCAGTGCAGTAGGGTCTCATGCTAAGGAGAAGTGTGGGCTCTGCCGTTGGGTGTGTGGCTGCAACGACCAGCAGCAATATGTACAACTCATAACAAAGCCCTAGCCTGCTACCCGTGCGTGTGAATATGTGCACAGCCGTGGGAAGGTTCACTTCAGTGCCCTGGAATGCTCACAGCAAGGGTGCAGTGCAAAGCAGTCACTACACCTGGCAGCACACTTCCAGCCTCCTTAAGTGTCAGCTTTCCGAGGAGTGTTGTGCATCCTCAGAACTGTCAGGTGTGGACTCACCGGCCCAGCTGAGGCCCAGCTGTTCTGCTATGTCAACCATCTTCTGGTCTGCCTTGTCTGTGCTGCTCAGAGAGCCTGGAGAAGAAAAGGGAGTCACAGCTTCAGCTGTGCAGGGCTCTGCACCAGAGTGGTGAGGGGAACGGGGTGCTGCCCGTGGGGGTCACACAGACCCGTAGGCACAGCACTGCCCTGCAGGCAGGACCAAGGAAACCTTCAGGGAAAGGGAAGTTGCCATGAGTGCGACTATGACAGGATCATCCCAGCCTTTCCACTGGCTTGGGCACCCCAAGTGCAGGTAGTGAGTGAGCTGGAATGGTCCTAGCAGGCTGCATACCAAAACTGGTCTCACTTAGAATGCTGTATCGCTCCCGCAGAGACAATGGCGTCAGTGTCCTCCTTCGCTCATCACTGCCACTTCCCTGTGAAAATGGTGACAAACCAAGGGGTCAGCAGCTTGAAAAGAGGGCAGCAGCTCTGCCCTGACACAACTGCTTCTCCTTCAGCTCCAGAATGGCATGACAAGGCCACATGGAGCAGGTGAAGAAGAAAGCTGACAGCAAGGGCCGTCCCCTGCACTTGGGAGAGGGATGGGCCCTCACTGCCCCCTACCAGAGTGCCAAAGAGCCTACACTGACCTTGGTGCAGGGTGGTATGCTGATGTTCAGGTGGCAGAGCACATGCTGGAGGTCCTCGTATTTCATGGCCTTACGCAAGAAAGACAGGGAGCCACTGGCTTCCCGGCTGCTGTCCCGGACCTGAGTGCCAGAGCCCAGTTAGGTGGCTTGGCACAAGCCAAGGGCCCTAACTGGTTGCCCAGTCCTGTAACCCGACATTACCTTG
>NW_008236162.1:3431183-3442637 GCF_000691975.1 Corvus brachyrhynchos
TCTTGTATTTCATGTCCTGACGCAAGAAAGACGGGGAGCCACTGGCTTCCCGGCTGCTGTCCCGGACCTGAGTGCCAGAGCCCAGTTAGGTGGCTTGGCACAAGCCAAGGGCCCTAACTGGTTGCCCAGTCCTGTACCCTGACATTACCTTGATGGGGATGACAAGACGATTCTCCCGGAAGGACTGGAAGAGGAAGGTGCGGGGCTGAGTGGCCTTCTTGACAGGCACCAGGTTCCCTGAGAGTTCAACGTGCAAAGGCATCCCCTCTACCACCTGGCAGGGAGCATAAAACATGCTCAGACCCTGTGCAGAGCTGCTTCTCCCGCTCCTGGACAGGGCAGCTAACCCTGACTCTCCTAGCCAGGCCGGGGCCAGGCCCTTCCACTGGCATCAGTCTCCCCTCACTTTGTCAGCCCTCTCCCTGCTGCCCTCCACACATGCTGCTGGGGACAAACCTCAATGTCCCTGCTGCGGGCCACCTCTGTGAAGTTCTCATGCTGCTCTAAAGTCTTGTCAACCTTGTCATCAGTCATGCAGTAGCAGCGCAGCCGGCCTTCTCGTGCATCATTCATCTTGGCAAACACCACGAATTTGGCCATGTAGGGCACGGCTGTCAGCTCCTTGTACAGCATCGTGGCAAAGTGCACAGCCTCAGCTGTGCGTGGGCAGTCGGCCAGCCAGAACCTGCAGGACATCTGGGTCGGGGTGCTGCTGGGCAGTGGCACCAGGGAGCTGCCCCCACCCCCCTCAACAGCCAACTGGACCTCAGAGGAAGCCCCAGGAGCTCTGGACACAGGTGTAGCCCCATCTGTGATGGGGACCCACCCAAGTATAAATAATGGCCTCCTTCCTTCTGCACACCCAGCTGTCATGAGTGTTTCCTGGTGTGTGCTCAGGCAGCACAGGGGTCTCAAGGCTAGAAGAAACCACCCTGCATGTAGGAATAGGGCAGCACAGCACCAGGGATAAGGGGCTTCTCCTGGCAAAGGCTGTACCAAGGCCCAAGGAGCACCAGATGTCCTCAGATGGGCACACGTTTGCCCAGGACTCACCTGGCAGACACATTGGTGGTAAAGTTAGCACACTCATTTTCATAGACCAGCTTTGTGGTGCCTGTTATGTCTTCCCACTGGGCTTGGGCTGTCCCTCCTGCAGCGGAAAGCAAGGGTCAGCATACTGTCTTTCCATAAGCCTGGGGTCTGCATCCCCTAGGCATTTGCTTTCTCCACAGCTGTGCCCTTTCCTGAGCTCCCTGGAGCTGCATCCCCCTGAGGCAGCCCAGCCCATCCCCATGGAGAGCACGCTCACAGCCTCACCGATCACACTGCAGAGCAGACGTAGGCTGGTGGTGTCACCCTCACCACTGTCTCGGGGATTGTCCTTCCAGGATGGTGGCAGTGGGATACGGAGGCCAATAGGGCGGTGGAACTTCCTCCGTCGTGGCTCCACTGTGACAATGGGGCTGAAGGTCGCTTGGTTCCCCAGCAGCTTAGTCACCAACTCATCAGGCACAGGCTGTGCCTGTGGGTAACACAGGGATGGGCATTAGGGATGGTTTTTCCTCAGGCTGGGGCACAGCCTGGGCTTGCTGCCCACCCCTGATTGCAGAAGCATGTCTGGGCCCCAGGCTGGGCTCTCTGGGGCTCACCTGCAGGGCCAGCCTCACTCTCTTGGTGACAGCAGTGTCTGGAAAGGTGGCCTGTACCATGGGCACCAGTGTGCTTTTCAAACAGCCTCCCTCAGGGCCAATCATGTCACAGTCCTGGCAAATCCGGGACATGACCACAAAGTAGAGAGGGAAGTCGGTGGTGATGATGCGGCAGACCCTCTTCTTATCCAGCTCCTCCTGGCTCTCCAGCTCTGCAAGGGCAGCACTGCCATCAGTGCTCATACACCAAGCATCTGGCTGTCCCTCAACACCCCTCCATGCTGCACTGACCACACCACTCAGCCCCATTCCACCACCCAGGCCACCACAGCCCTGCGTGCAGGGAGCTGTGAGGTGTGGAGCCCCTGCCTTCCTGGCACGCTCACCCTCGTCCATGCCATTGAGCAGCTGGTCCATGTAACTCTCCTCATAGCGGTTGCGGTGCTCCTTCCAGACAGAGCCGTTCTCGCTGCGCAGCACTACCAGCTCACGGTCTCCACGTCCATACGAGGCAAAGTGTGGAATCTCCACAATGACAGGGCTGCAGATAGCAAAGGAAGGCCACTGGCACCCACAAACTGCACAAGGACACGCAGGCAGCAAGGTGGCCCTGGGCAGAGTGCCTGCCCATGCTGTGCAGCTGCTGGGGGAAGAAGGACTGCTGACCTCCCTCTCTCTGGGAAAGAGGGCTCTGCAGCTAGTGGAACAGGGCTGGCCAGGGCTTTTCTGCCACTGTTCTATTACTCTTGAATGACCCACCCCAGAAACATGCTGCACCCAACAAGAGGTGGGATTTCTCCTCTGCCAATCTCCTGAAGCAGAGATAGGCAGAGGTCTGGCCCTGGATGGTAAAGCCCTCCAGATGAGCCCAGATCTGTCCCCAGTCCTGAGGGATGTCCCTGGTGTGGGCAGCCCAATCTGCTCTTTTCCCAGCTGTGCTCACCTGAGGAACTGGGCACCAGCAGGCCCCAGAGCAATGATCCGACTGCCCAGACCCTCCTCCTCAGCCAGTGGTGGGGGTGCAGGTAGCTTTTGGGGCTTCACCAGGCGGCAGGTAATGCGGGTCGGTGCAGCACAGGCACGGGGCGGGATGACCACACGCAGACCATGGTGCCGGCTGCCCCGCATGGAGCCACCACGGGCATCCACCATGAAGCTCACCAGGAACCTGGAGTGGACAGAGGCATGGGCACATGGGCACCTTGCAGCCAGCTTGTGAACAGAGTGTGCATGTGCTGCACAGGCTGGGCACTCACCCTGTGTGCACGGGGCTGGCCACTGGGCTGATGTTATCTGAGGTCTCAGTGGCAGGGCTGCTGGGGATCAGGGAGTCCTCGTCGAACTCCTTGGAGGGCTGTGTAAGGCAGGGAAGAGACCCCGTGGGCAAAGGGTCCTATCTGGGGGTGTTGAGCCTGCCCACCCTTACACAATCCTCGCTGGACAGTCCTGCACCACCAGGTCAATGCCCATTACCCATCCCACACTTGAGCTCTGTGAGGATGGGGGAGCTGCCCCGGCAGGGAATGCCTAGGGGAGGCCATGGCAGGCTGTATCTCATGCTCACCTCCTGTGGGGACACCGAGGGTGCATGCAGCAGACTGACTTGCTCAGCTTCTGTCTCCACAGGTCCTACCTGCTCAGTCTCCTCAGCTCTGGTCACCACAGTTTCAGGTGGGATGCAGGGGACCTGCAGGACAGCTGGAGACTCCACCCTGGCAGGAGAGGGGAGTCACAGCCACAGAACTGGCAGGGTCCCTCAGCCCCTGCCCATCCCCACAGAGTCCTGGGGCCGCTGGACAAAGGCAAACTAAGCAGCAGTCCCATGTCCTGGTGCAGGAACAGCACTGACCAGCTTTACCTGCCATGGCAGCCAGTGAGGGCTCAGTGATCTATTCCTTGCCCGGAGCCTTATGTGCCCCACAAGAAGCCCAGCCCAGCACAAGGCTGTTCTGTGCCCTGTACCTGCTCCCTCCCCACCATACAGTGTCTCTTACGTTTGCTCCAGTGTCGTTGTGGTCATGAACTCCAGTATCTCCCTTTTGCCTTCCTGGTCTCTGAGATCAGGTGTCTTGGGCTTTGGTGCAATCAGCTCTTCCTCTGAAACCAAGAGCTGGCTCAGCAAGCAGAGGCAGATGGACAAGGGAACACAGATAACCAGCCTTTGCTCCCACCCCTCCTCAGGGCTGGAGCCAGGGCGCATCCCCGCTCCCACTGCTTGACACAGACACTTGGCCCCTGGGTCTCAGCCAGACACAGGGGGGGCTTTGCTGTCTGCCAGAATGGGTCTGCTGGCAGGGCAAGGCCCATGCCGCAGGCCAGCGGGACAGGAGCTGTGGGAGCCATCAGGAACTTCGGCTGCTCACTAACCTCTTTCTCACAGCACCAATCAGCACAGAGACTGCAGGGGACACCTTACACTTTGATGTCTGGGACAGGGACATAGGCACGACTGGGGGTGCAGGAGGCTGCCCTAACACTACACCCCACTGGAGGCACAGAGCTCTGCTAATGCTGACCACTGGTCCCATTAATACCTGCTAACTAGCTCATCAGGGTTTGGCTCTGGCCAGTGCCCTGTGGGAGGGTGTCCAGCACCTCCTGATCCAGAGAGAGTACCCCAGAGATGGGGAGGGGACCACAGAAGCACAGAGACCTTGAGCTCTCAGGTTAATCCCTGCTCTGGCCAGGATGGAATGGGGCAGTTGTGGAGGGGCACCAGTAGTTGTCACAGTACCAGGTTCCTCCACCTGCCATGGACAGGGCCTGGGTCTGACAAGGGAGTCAGGGTCCTCCTGAGTGGGAGGATGCCCATTCATGCAGTCACACCACAGCAAGCAGCACGGACATGGATTGGCAGGGCAGGATGGCAGGGCTGGTGCTGGAGAGCACCAGCCCAGCAGCA
Source organism: Corvus brachyrhynchos (assembly GCF_000691975.1). Taxonomy (NCBI): domain Eukaryota; kingdom Metazoa; phylum Chordata; class Aves; order Passeriformes; family Corvidae; genus Corvus; species Corvus brachyrhynchos. Next base: position 3,435,735 of record NW_008236162.1, read on the forward strand.
AGGCTCAGCAGATGGATATGGCGTGCGGATGCTTAGTGGCCATGGGGTGAAATGGGCCATTGAGCTGGGGCAGGGGGACATATTTCATACCCATTACTGTGACATGAGCAGTGCCTGCAAAGTAAGAAGAGGCAAAAGTGAGGTCTTGGTGGGAGGGCGCAGGAGCAAACCAGCTGCAGCTGGGCTGGGAGATGGTGCCCTCCAGCAGAGCAAGGCACAGTGGGGGCTCTGCATGCCCAAGGGCTCTCTGCACAGTCCCTGGGGCACAGGATCACAGAGATGTCCAGACTTTGTGTCCCTGCACAGTGCAGGGAAGCACACAAGCCAGGAGGTGCCACCTCAGGAGTCTGGTAGGCTTCCTTCGTCCCCTCTGCAAGACCACAGCAGGGCCCACACAGCTCCCCCACCCTGGGGGTGTCTGTTCCAGCAGGAACACCAGTGCCATCCCCATGACTGCTGCCTGCCACACTGACCCAGCTGGCAGATCTCTGGGATGGTGTGACCTGACTCCCGCCCCTCACCTTCATCCTCTGATACGTCCAGAATCTCATCTACAGTCTCTGGGAAGCTCATGCGGTGCTTGTCACCAACTGACTGTGGGAGCAGAGCAGAGTCAGAGGAGGCCAGCACTTTGCTGCACAGCTATCTGCAGCCCCCTCCTTACACCTGGGCTAGGCACCCAGCTGCAGACCTTTCCCAGGCTGCCCTCAGTCCCAGCCCTCCTCCACAGCATCCTGGTCCTAGTACCAGGGGCTCACCGGGATGTCGGTTTCCTCTGTGACAATCTTGAGCACGTCTGTGACAGAAATGTAGCCGAGCCGCTTTGCAATGGCCAGGGGAGTGGTTCCATTCTGTGCACGGAGGAAAGACTGGGGCAGCAGCAGCCACAGGGCAGCCCAGGCAGCTGCCTGAGCTTGCCACAGGGTGGGGAGGTGCGGGCAAGCATTGTACTCACTGTGCTGATCTCGTTGGGAGACGCACCATGCTTCAGCAGCAGTGTCACCACATCTGTGTGGCCCTGCTGTGCCGCTTGATGCAGGGGGGTGTAGCCCAGCTGCAGGGGAGGACAGAGGATGCTGCAATCAGTTCTGCAAGTCTGCTGCTCCAGAAATGCCCCCAGGTCTCACACACCGTGCTTCATGCCTGGAGCATGAGGACAGCTCCCCTTCCCCATCAACCTGCATGCTGTTGCCCATGGCAGAAGCGTCCTTGGAGCACAGGACACCTCTGTACCTTAGTCTTGGCATTGACATCAGCTTGGTGCTGCAGCAAAAACTTCACCAGCTTGATGTTCCCATAATGGCTGGCCACATGCAGCGGGGTATAGCCCATCTGAAAGACAAGATCAGGTCTCAGTCTGTCCTTAGTGCTTACTGCCCTTCTGGCTTGGATATACTCATCCCACAGGCATGCCCCCATGCATGAAGGACGAGGCACACATGTGGGGGCTTCCCAAAAGCCCAAGACCAGAGCAGAGGGCTTCAAACCATGTGTACCTGTGGGTACAGAGGTGAGCTATAGGAGCAGGCAAGAATCACTCCTCCAGAGAGGTGGGGGGAAGTGGAGGAAGATTCCCCAAGACACAGGCAAAATGGTAAGGATGCCTGCTAGAGGGGAGTTTCTTGTACAAAGAAAAAGAAAAGAAATGCTCCTCCCTGAGCAGACCTAGAGGTAGTTCCCCCATGTGTTTCACCACAGCCATGGTCAATGCAGTACTTTACCCTGGTCATTGCATCCACCGTGACTCCATGTTTCACTAGAACATCAGCAACCAGCACATGCCCCTCTTGGGCCACAAGATGGAGAGGAGTCAGGCCACTCTGCAAAGAGAGGAGGTCTCGGCACAATGGCACTGCCATCACCACGGCTCCATCAGCAGAGACTCTGTCAGGTCTCCAGCTTGGCAAACTGACTGACACAGTGTCCTGCTGCCCAAACACAGGGAGGCACAGGGGCCTGGACCTCCATCCAGACTGCTGTTCTCTGCTGGCTTGTTTGCCTCCAGCCTGGCAGGATGCACTGGGACAACTTACCTTGTTGCCTAGGTTGCCATTGGCTTGTTTGGAGAAAAGCAGTGCCACCATGTCTGCATGCCCCTCCTGGGAAGCCAGGTGCAGGGGAGTGACTCCCTGCATAGACTCAGCATTTGCAGAAGCCCCATACTGCAGCAGGCTGCTGGCCACCTCCATCTGGTTTTGCTTGGCAGCGATGTGCAGGGGGGTGTACCCGTTCTGCAGGGGAGAGAGGCTCATTGCAGTGCTCAGCCCCGCCAAGCAGACCAGAAGGGACAGGAGATGCCACCCTGCCTCTGCAGGCCAGCTCTGCCCTTCCTAGTTGCCTCCAGAGCTCAGGGATGCCCCCCACACCATCTCTCTGACAGCAACCAGCCCTGACATTGAGGCCACGTCCCACTCTTCCAGCCAAGTCAGCACGGGGGTTTCAAAGACCACCTGCTTCAGGTTTGACTGGTATGGGCTGTTCTGGAGTTTTCCACACATGAATTTCTGCAGCAGTATGCAGCCTCTGGGAGCTGCAAAAAGCTGGGGCAGACACAACTCCTGGAACGTGCCTGGCTGAGGTGTGGAGCTAAACTCCCAGTACACAGCATTAGTATTCAGGCAGAGACTGCAGGGCCTTGAGTCCTGCCTCTGCTGCCACGCTGCAGGAGCAGAGCAGCTGGCAGACACCCGCTGCCCAGGCTGACGTGCAGGCTGTTGGTGACGCAGACCAACAGGGTGCTGGCACTGGTACCGGCTGCTCCCGGTGCCTGCCCAGCATGTCTGCCAGCAGCCTGCACAGTGGAGAGGAGAGTGCCAGATGGGGAGGGCTGGCACCACCAGCCATTTGGCTGTTTTCAGGATGCAGCTTTTGCAAACAACATGGAGAGCAAGACGCCTGCTGGTCTGCTCTGTGGGGAGATGCTCCCCATGCTCAGGCAGAGCCGGGCGACTCTCACAAGCTTATGGGTTTTCTGATTCACTGCTTCATAGCTGAATGCAAACATTTGCGTGTGGTTTCCCAAACTGCCAGACCGCAGCGCTGCTCTGCAGGACTTGCCATGGAAACACGTTCCCCACGCAGCAACCACCACGCTGCTAACAGGGACCATCCCTGACACAGCCTATCTGCTGGAACAGTACCACTGCCTGGCACCCTGCCTGCTCCGCGTGGTGTGAGGACAGGCAGGGATGAGCAGCAGACACGGAGAAAGGTTGGTGGTGATCAGACCGTTGTACATTCTCTGAGTGCCAGGGTTGAGGGGAAGCAGTGCTGGCCCCAGACTGGCAGGCACTGGACACACAACATCTCCCCACATCCCCAGGGAAACCCAGCCCAAACTTACCCAGGCCGAGTTGTGTGGGGAGCTCCCCTTGGGAAGCAGCAGCTTGACAATCTCCAGGTTGTTGTGGTGCACAGCCACATGCAGTGGAGTCAGGCCATTCTGCAGAGGGGGAGAGAGTACAAACGGGTGAGACAGAGCCTCTCCCCATACCAGACCACTCCTCCCACAGAAGCAGCACTCACCTTCCCTGCTGCATTGGGGTGAGCGTCATGTGCCAACAGCAACTCTGCCACATCCACCTTCCCATACTTGGCTGCAACGTGGAGAGGGGTAAATCCTTTCTGAGGAGAAAGGCAGCCCATCACAGGGTGGTAGAGATGAAGATAGTGTTGGCGCCTGCTGCAACACAGGAGGAGGCTGCCCCTCCTGTGACAGGGACACTGTGCCACCAGCCTGCTCAGCCTTGGCCCAGCTGGGTGACGCCTTTTGCAGCAGTGGATACAGCAGCCTACCTTGGTCATGCAGGTCTGTGAGGCTCCCTTCTCCAGCAGGGCCAGGGCTGTGTCCATGTGCCCCTCTCTGGCAGTGATGTGCAGGGGCGTGTGCCCTGCTGTGGTGGCCAGGTTGGGGTTGGCGTTGTTCTCCAAAAGGAGTTTGACCATGCCAGTGTGGCCGATGCGTGCAGCACAGTGCAGAGGAGTCTGGTCATCCTGTGAAGGTGGCAAAGAAGCTGTTTGGGCAGACCTGGACCAGTCCCTTCTTGCCATGCCAAAAGGGTCCCAGCCCTGCTACCACTGTTGCACAGCCCCTCGTAGGCTGCGCTCTGGGCGCGTGAGAGCGAAGAAACCAGCACCAGCTGTTCCCAGAGCTGATTATCACACAAGTTCTCTGTACCTACCTTGGCCTTAGCATTGGCTTTGGCTTTGTTCTGCAGCAGGTACTTTGCCACATCTGTGTGCCCAGCTCTGGCTGCCATGTGTAGGGGCGTCTCCACTTTCTGCACCAAAGACAAGATAAAGTGGTAAGGCCAAAGGAGGGAAAACACCTTCCTGCAGTCATTCCTCTGCTCCAAACAGAGGAGAGCAGTGCCTGAAACCCCTACTGGTTCTGTGTGCCAGCACAAAGCAGAGGGCACCAGGGACTGCTCGGGTGAACAGAGGGTGCAGGACCTGGGCAATTCTCACATCCCGCTGAACCCCAATTAGCTGAGCTCCCAAAGCCCCAACCAGGGTGGAACTCACCACGTTGGACACATTAGGAGAGGCTCCACGCTGCAGCAAAGTCTTGACGATGGGCAGATGCCCCATGAAGGCAGCCACATGCAGGGGCGTCAGGCCAGACTGTGAAGAGAAACGGATGGGACCAAGATGGGACTTACGGCCTTGCCAGTATCTCTTACTGTCCCCTCCTCCTTCTCCCCAGGGCAGGTCTCACCAGAGGCAAAATCTGAGTCCCCAGGCTGCTCCAGGAGCCTGGCAAGTGAGTGTGGGGGAAACACAGGGAGCTGCTGTCTCCCCTGCATCTCCCTGCCCTTTGGGGAGACGCTGCCTGAGTTCTGAGTGCAAAGGGCCAAGACCAAGAAAGGTCCCTGGGGTATGGCAGATGCAACAGGGACATCACATCCTGCCATGTTGTCCACTCTGTATGTGCAGAAGCAAGAGAGCTGAGGATGGGCTCAGCCCACCTACCTCTGTGACAGCATCAATGGAGGCACCTGTCTTCAACAGCAGCTCCATCACACGGATGTGGTTTTTCTTGCAGGCAATATGGAGGGGCGTGAAGCCATTCTGCAGACAGACAGATGGACAGTGATTTGCAGGAACAATCCCTCTCCCCTGGTCCAGCCCACCCACCCTTCCTCACCAAGGCTCGGGAGTTGGGCTTGGCCCCCTTCTCCACCAGCAGCTTGGCCACCCGGTGGTGTCCACAGTGTGCAGCCACATGCAGTGGCGTTAGGTGGTCCAGGGTGATGTCATCGATCTCAGCGCTGTACTGCAGGAGCAGGCGTACGCAGTCCAGGTGGTCACCCTGTGCTGCCATGTGGATCGGCGACAAGCCGTTCTGCAACCATGGAGCAGGGCCTCAGGGCTGGGCCAGGAGGGTGTCCAGGCATCCCACCCAGCCCCTGCCACCCACCCCCAGACACTACTCTAGGGCAGAAGAGACAGCTTGTTCCCCAGGGTGCTACCAGAGAGGAGCCCCAAAGTCCCTCACTGAGACTTACAGGGGAGCAATGTCGAGGGAACGGAAGGGCCTGAAGAGCTGCTGCCATGGGGCAGACTGTACCCAGGCAACCCCCAAGACTGGTCCCTTTGAAAGATGAAGTCCTCAAGCAAAGGACTCCAGCTAGAGCCAAGTAGGGCAGGAAGCTTCTTACCCCTCAAAAAAAGCCCCAAGCCAGCCACGGGTGCCATCCAGCACAACTGTGCACAGCTTGTCACCCCACTGTGCTGCCCTGGAACCTGGCACCAATCACAGCCCCACCAAGTCACTTGGGTACCTTGGTTTTGGCTTGAATGGGAGCCCCATGGTCCAGAAGGATCTCTGCAATTCTCACGTGTCCATTGCGCGCTGCACAATGGAGAGGGGTCAGCTCATCCTGGGGGGAGAGAAGGGTTCAAGGGCTCAGTATGGCATGGAAGGGCAGGGTTCCCTCAGGTAGAGGACTAACTTTGGACTTATTTGCAAAATGAGGCAAAACAAGGCAAAACTGAGCCTGGCCTCAGCTCCCAGGGCACACTTTCGTAGCCATGCTCTCCTCTCACCTCGACACGTGCCAGCAAAACACCTGGTCCATCCCCTTAGTGCACCAGAGACCTTCCCTCACATTTCCAGCAAGACGTTTACAGGGTAAGCACTGGGCAGAAGGAGCTCAGGGAGGGAGATGGCCCATGTAAAGATGGGCTGTGTTCAGAAGTGCTCTCACCTTGGTCCTTGTCTCTATCTGGGCTCCGCGGTCCAGCAGCAGCCGTACCATGATGATGTTGCCCCGGCGGGAAGCTATGTGCAGGGGAGTGATCCCATTCTGCCAGGAGGAACGACAGTCTGTCAGAAGGAGCAGCCCCTCCTCTTTCAAGGAGGCAAGGGACAAGCAAAGGAGAGAGGACAGGGAGAGCTACATCTCTGCCCAGGGACAATGCAGGGGAGCAGCTTGTTTAACAGGGCTATGAGAAAGGGCTGTGCAGCTAAAGGCTGCAGACAGAAGCTACACAAAGCTTGCAGGAAAGCACCAGCTCATGGATTGGGCTGCACCCATAGGTGGGTCTGGAAGAGGCATCCTAACTGCAGGTTCTATGAGCTCTGCCCTGCAGCAACAGCAACAGCTTTCCCTCAGCCTGGACACAAGGTCCCTGAGAGCTTTCAGGGATGCACGGCTGCTTCTGACAGAAGGGAGACATAGCAGAAAAGGCCCATGCTGGTTATTATTTGCAACTCCCTGTGCATCTGTGCTACTTTCTGCATGGTCCCACCTCACCAGCATACCCTGGCAGCTGCTGCTGCACCCTACATGGATAGAAGGCAGAGCATCCTCCTCTGCTGCTGGAGCAGCACAAGCTCCAGTAGCTTCCCACTCTGCACTCACCTGGGGTGTGAAGTTGACACTGGCTCCACCGGTCAGC
>NW_008236162.1:3442662-3444401 GCF_000691975.1 Corvus brachyrhynchos
AATCGAGTGAAGGGAAGAAAGGAGGGATCACCCCGGCCAGACACATGCTCCCTGATGAAACTACAGATAAATACAGCATACCAAGCTGCTGTTCTCCCTGGGGATGTGGGGAAGCTCCCAGAGACAGCATAGGAAAACCACACACCTTGGAGAGGACATCAGCATTGGGGTCATTCTGCAGCAGCACGGCTGCTGTGCGAGTGTCATCATTGCGGGCTGCAATGTGCAGGGCAGGCAGACGGACCTTACCCTTTGTCCCATAGTTGATAAGGTGAGCAACCACATTCTCATGTCCTTGCTGGAGAGCCACAGCTAGTGGAGTGAAGCCATCCTGCCAAGGAGAGGGAGAGAATCAAGGAACCATGGCAGGACCCAGCACACCCCTCAGTAGCCCCCACCAGCAGGGCCACAGGCTCCTCCCCAAGGATCTCACCTCTGTGGCTACATTCTGGTTGGCTCCATTTTCCAGCAAGAACTTCACAACTTCCAGGTGGTTCTCCTGCGCTGCCATGTAGAGAGGTGTGAAGCCTTTCTGCAAATACAGGGCCATGCACATCAACACAACTCTTCCTTGTGTTTCTCAAGTTCTTTTAAGACCTACACCCCATCAACACCCACACTCCCAGGTCAGTGAACAGGGGCAGAAGCATCCATTGTGGGTGTGAAAAAGAAAATAAAACCTGGCAACAGTGGAACAATCACAGAGAGCTGGAGCCCAAGGCTCCACATACCCAGAAAAAAACAGGCAGTGCTTTGTAAGAGTCAACCCAGGAGACACTGCCTTCTGCACACTGCCAGTATTGTCCCTAGCTTCAGGGATAATTCTCCTATCAGGCAAAATCTGAAGAGCTTTCAGCCCTACCAGGCCCAAGGAAGAGAGAGCGAAGGAAGCACAGTGTGTGTAACTGCAGGGGTTGCTGGACATCTCAAAGCTTTGCCAGGGAGGCATCAGCCATGAGTCCTCCCAGGATAAGTTCAGCATGCTTGTGTGTGCTGACAGGGACTCCCTCAGCAGAGACCATGCAGGTCTCCCCATGTGCCTCAAGACTCTCACCACATCATTTGTCTCTTTTCAGGAGCCTGGCAGAGCAGTCCTTGTTCCTGAACAGCACTAGAGGGAAACTGCAAAGGGCTGCTGAAGTGCCCATGCTGGGCATTGTTCCCACCATGAGGACACCACCAATCACACGTGATGGGTGCCTTTCCCATTTCAGACCAGGTCATCCTACCTGGGACTGTGCATTGACGTTGGCCCCATAGTTCACCAGCTCCCGGACCACGTCCTGTTGTCCAGCCAAGGCAGCAATGTGCAGGGCTGTGTTTCCCTTCTGAAAGACACCACAGGACAGTGCTCAGGGGCTGAAGCAACCCAGGATGCCAGGGTAAGATGGGCCTGACATGTGCTAACAGGCACGCAACCAGAGCAGTTGGCCAGGAAAACCTTTAGAAGGCCATGCAGCTCTCACTCCATGTTCCATCCCTGCTGTAGACCAACCAGCCACCCTTCCCATTTGCTGGCCAGGGAAGAGAGTGATTTCATCTCTCCCATGAAGTTACTGGCAGCAGAAGCTGTATGCACTGCCAGGCGCTGTGCATCTCCAGCACTGAGAGATGAGGAGGGGAGGGAGGATGGGGGAGCTGAGCTGGCAAAACTGCAGTGTGCACCCTGGTAGCCAAGGCATCCCAGCAGATCTAAGGGATGATGAGCACGCTGGAAAATGCACACACAGGCTCTTCCG
>NW_008236162.1:3444657-3461513 GCF_000691975.1 Corvus brachyrhynchos
GACTTGTGCCTTTGGGTGGTGTGGCAGAATGCCAGACTGCTCTGTGTCCAGAACCCTGCGAGAGCACCGGGGAGGTGGCAACTGAGGCCTCCTCCTGTTCTTGCAGCCCTTCAGCCGGTGCTGGAGGCTGCTCATTTGTCCGCCCTGCTTGCTTGTGCTGTTGTCTTGCTTGTCATCAAGTGAGAACCACACCTGCTGTAGTGATGCATGAGAGAACAAGATGTTATTTATGGAGCCCCAGAGCTCTCCGGGCTTGTGACAATTGTATCAAGGCCATCTCAGAGCTGGAACATGCAGGGGCTGCCCTGGGGCAGCATGGGCAAACCTGAGCCAGCAGCCCGCGCCAGGAGGAGATGTTAGTAAGACAGCACTAGCACGTGCTGTGGTTTATGTTACTCCCCTCTGAAGTCCACCATGGCCCCCACAGGGGAGAGGCACCTCCCACCCACATAGAGATGCCAAGCCTGTGCTAAAACCAGAGCCTGATCCCAGGTCCCAGCCCAGCAGCGCCGTCACTGTCTCTCTGGGGGCTGACAGCAAACAGTATGATCACTGCTCAGCTACTGCTGGTGTGTCTGGCAGCAATGGCAGGGTGCAGAGCTGTGACCAGTGTGGCCAGACTTCCTTGTCCTTACCTTGGTCGTTGTCTCCAAAACTATCTCCTTGTGCAGCAGCTCCACCACCATTTTCACATGGCCCTCCTTGGAGGCCAGGTGCAAGGCGTTCAGCCCATTCTGGAGGAAGCAAAGGTGGGAAAGGGGAATTAGTCATCATCTGGGAATGGAGCTCTCTGGGGAGCACCCTACTCTGAGCTCCTGTGCAGACATGACTGCGGGCACTTGGCCCATGCTGGAGAAAGTCCAGGCTGGTGGGGGCAGGAGCAATTGCTTTGTCCTTGAGCTCTGCATTGATATCCAGCACACAAGCCATGGTGCCACAAACAGCTACATGCTGCCAGGAAAACTTCACACAACCGACTGCTGACTTGCTGACTAATGCTGGAGGTTTCTCCATGAGCAAAACATGCAGCCCATGTAGGCGATTTCCTACGGATGGGTGGTACCACAGCCCAGTGTTTATGTGCTTGAGGCACAGGGGCTGCTTCAGTTCTCCCTGCGCGTGGCACATCCCTCATGTCAACTCCTGTCTTTGCTCACGTGACTTTCCATGGGGTGCCCCTCCTCACAGTCAGGTTTTTCACACCTAAAGCACAGAGCTGAGCCTTGTGCACAGCCCAGAGCAAGGATGCACCACAACTGCTGTGTAAGTGCACATACAAACCTTAAACTGTAACATTTACACAGATATACGTGCAGTGAGAAGCCCTGCTTGGGACAATGATTTTATCAAGCAGCAGCCAAATTTAATTCACAGTAGTCTGTGAGCTTCCAGGTCAAAAGCTGTCTTCTCCCTGGCTTTCAGACTGCCCACCAACACCCCATCCTGCAGCCTGTGGTGGGCTTTGCTCTCCCAGAGTTCAGCTGCAGCAAAGAGTGAAGAGAAGGTGTTGGCTGTGTCACTGTCAAGCTCTACCAATTCCAGGAAGCTCCCAGAGAGCTGAAGTGACTTCACAGGAATCTCTCTGCGTGTGCCCCAATTTAGCTTGCCTTTTCCTACATGTGGAACCTGAAGAGCAGAGGACTGGCCAGTGCCCCTTTAGCATCCCTGGCTTGTCAGAAGGAGGGGTGTCAGGCCAGACAGCATCCTCAAGGCTGCAAAGACAGCTTCTGCTCCCTTATTTCTGACACCCTCCTCCACTTCCCAGATGTGAACAAAAGGGCTGGAATATTTGCCGGAAAAGAGGTTAAATACGTGCAGGCATTTTCAGATGCCACTTTTTCTCCTTGTCCCTCACTTGTCCCAGGTGGATGTGCTAGGTTTACTCACTCCTACAGAGTGTTGTTGCATGGCAGAGGGACACCTGCTCCTGCCCAAGTACTTCACCTCCCAACCATGTGTTTCACCTCCTGACTGGAAGGTCACTTCACAGAAATGCTTCATCCCCACCTAAATATTGGCAGGGGAGCAGAAAATGCCCAAGGAGGCTCAGTTCTAGCCCTCAATACTCCAGTTAAACTCAGAACTGCTTCAAGAGTGTTGTCAGACTGGAAAAAGGTTTTCCACTCTTTCTCACTCAAAGCACCAGTTGCCCAGGATCACAGCTGAAGAGTCACAGATTCTTTTGCTCAAATCTGATTACAGCACAAAGAGCAAAAATCTAAAAACCCACAGGCTTCCTCAGCACGCCAACTCCAGAGTTCTGTCAAGCCTCAAGCACAAAAGGTCTGCTTCCAAGGGGAATGAAGTGGGAGTGCTGTAACAGCCACAGAACGGTGCCACTGGAAGGAAATGCTCCCCAGCCATGTCTGGCTACACTGACTCCATCTTCTCTGCCAAGCCCAGTTTCTTAGATGAAGACATACCTATATAACCCCATACAGATAATTATTGACACCCTTACCTCCATGAGCTCACAAGCTGGATAAGTGGCCACAGACATGCAAGCTTTTTCTCAGTTACGCTCAAGTAACCAACAACTGGAGAGCAAGACCACAGATGCTCAGCTGCTCCCCTCAGCCCATAAGCCCTTTTACACAAAGGATTCATAAATAACCTTTTGAATGCTGTAAACCTGTGACAAATCATTAACCTGTGACAAATAGTTGTGCAGTAAGCACAAAAGATTGTTTCCATTGGTGGCCCATTGCTATTTCTGCTCCAGGAACAATACAGGCTGTTTTGCACACTTCCTTTGGCTTGACAGTTCATCTGACCCAAAACTGCCACATGATGTGTGTAATTTGAAAGGTGCTGTATTTTCCTCACCAAATGCTGCAAATAATTCCCAGAAATCCCAGTCACTGGCTATCAATGTGACAAATGCAGCCCTACAGAATAACACAGAGACTTTGCACTTAACCTGTCCCAAAGTAGGGCCCTGCTCTGGACTGCCCATCAGGACTGGCCACCTCAATAAAGACCATCTGCTGGGCACCCATGTGCCATCACAGTGCTGTTCCCAGCTGGTGAGAGTCCTGGCAGCAAGGTGCACTCATCCTCAGTCCTTCCAGTTCCTTGTGGATGAGATGGGACCATGCCAGAATTTGAAACAGGAAAGGTGGATGATGAAGACACTGATGCAGCAATGAAGGAGATGAAATCGGCGGGATGAAGATCAGATGGCATGTCAAGGTCTCTGAACTTGAGTAAGAATACAGGGCCTGTGGGATAGGTCTGACCACATATATCCCTCTTTATTCTATACAGGACATGTGAGGTTGGACCTTTCCCACAGGTCTGATATTCCTCAGAAGGAAACCCCAAAGTGCCATCTAACCTCAGGGAGATGGCAGGAACCAGTGCAAAGACATCACTGAGAGAAGAGCCTCATACTGCTGTAGCCACTGTCTTTCCATAAAAGTGTTAAATGCCCTCACCAGCACCAGAAATCTGGCTGGAAACAGGACTTGAAGCTGGTCAGTGGAGACAGCTGACGACAGACCATCTCTTTTGCTGAGGAAGAAGTTCAAAGCCTTCATCTTTAGCTTGTGTATGGGTCACTCTGTTGTAATTCTTTACAGAGCCCTCTCCAGAATCCCATACTCCACTGGACTAGAGCATTACAGGACCAGTGGACATAGAAATCCTCCCTCTACTTTTAGGCTTGCTGTCAGAAATGAGTGAACATCCATGGTGCACTCTGCCCTGTGGGAACCTGTCCCCAGTAACTGCACTGGCTGCCGCAGTGCACAAATCAGTAGGTCTGAACTTCACTTGGTTTGGGGACTTGATACTGAAACAGATGAGCGTGCCTTTGTGCTACCTGCTGAGTCAGCCTCCCCAGCAACACCACTGCTCCAGAAAGCAGTGACAGCACAGCCTGTCTGCTTCCCGTGCTTAGCCTAAGCCCCTTCAATCTGTCCGTACCGCACCTGCCCCAATTCAGGCTCAGCCACTTGCATTTGGCAGCTACACAGACACAAAATGTTCTGATGATGATGTGCAAACAATTCCTCAGTGCCTGCAGCTCTTTCTTGTACAAACCTGTTTCTGTTCAGGACGAGGAGGGCTCCTCTTGCCCAAACCACCACAACTGGCATTTTGCAAACATTCACTGCTTGTGATAAACTGCAGCTTCTAGGAATCCAAAAACCTCAGCACTGCAGCACTGCAGACAAGAGGAATAATCCCCAAGAGCCACTCCTGTGATGTTCCAGCCACTGTGCTACTCTTCACAGCTATCTGCTCTGCCCTCTGAGAAGCAGCTGAGCGCCTTCCAATTGTCCCATTTGCTTGTCACACTAAGGGAGCCCTCTCTGTTAGCCCACTCTGGTAGAACCTGTTAATGTCCTTTGCTATGCTCCTGCCAGTACATCCAGGCTCCCTAGATCTTTATAGCTGTTGCTGCCCTCCTGGCCTCAAAGGCAACTGCTCCAGGTCTGCCCTCTGGTCAGCCACATTTTCACATGAACTAGAGATAGTACCAGAAGCCCCGTGTGTTTCACCTACCTGGTTACAGGTGTTAATATCTACCCCATTCCTGAGGTGATCCAAGGCTTTGTCCAGATTCCCAGATCTTGCAGCTCTCAAGAAACTGGTTGCAGCATCGGCCTTGGGGACAAAAAGAAAAAGCATGAAACTCAGAGCCCCCTTGTTCTCCCCCACCACCAGCACTGGGTCAGCTCCTCGCTCAGCTGCAGAGAACATAACGACACAGACCAAGCAGAAAAGGCAGAGGCCAGGCAAGTCACAGTGGGAACTGCTGGAACAGACTGAGGTGCCTCAAATCAGACAGGAAGAAGAAGGGCTGGGACCTGGACTTAAAATGAAGAGTATCCAGATAATGGGGCAGAAGGTGTGCAGCTCATCCCATCACACTATGGGGACAGTAGGGAGGGAGCTCCTGCCACCGTGACAGCCTCCCTTGGCCCAGGAAACCCCTCTGTGTCTGGGCTGAAGGACTACACTGATGGAGCTGTAGTGAGCCTACCCTTGCCCTGCCCCAGAAGCCACTGGATAGCCACAGCGGTGAGCTCAGGTACCAGCACCAGGGACAACGGCCCCAGCTGAGCACCTCACAGCTGTGAAAGTCACAACGCTCTTTTTTGACAATGCATCCCTGGACTGCTACACCACAGCCAGCCCAGGCAAGGCACAGCAATACTTTGAGCAACACTAATTAGCAGTGTGAGGCAGCAAATGGAGACAATGGCATGGCTCACTAGAAGCTGAAGAACAGGGTGGAAATGCAGTGATGTGGGTCTGTGAGTCTGGGAACTTGGATTGGTAACTAGCACCTGGTACTTGCCTGCTCAGGCCAGCCCAAAGGACTCTCTGCAGCCAAGAGTCACGAGACATCCATGGCAGGGGTGCGGGACACACTCCTCTGTCTTCAGCTCCAAGAGAAAATCACAACCTCTCTTGTACCACTCACATCAGGACTGACCAAGGGACCTCCTGTGCTAGGAGAGCCTCTGTTCCGCCACCCCAAGCCATCCTGTAATGCCCACAGCCTGACTGCAGAGGAGCATCCAGGATTAGGAAGCTCCTGGACATGAGCTGCAAGCAACGAAGCCACAGACAAAAGCACTGGAGGCATATTAGGAAGGATGATGCACCACACAGGTTCAGGGCTCCTCTCTTCCCTTCTCTTTGCTGTCTCAGACATTTGAATTGGGACTTTGAAACAGCACAACTCGGATGCCTTCTGGTCTCCTCCATCTGCCTCCCCCAGCTCATCCTTTCTGCCTGACACTCCTACCACAGAGAAAGGCAGCCATGCCCTGGGCCTATTAGGACTCTGTTCTCTGCTGTAGAGGTAAGGCCCACAGACAGGGTGTCCTGGCCCTGCTGGGCCAGGCACAGAGCTCAGGCCAGGCTACCACCACAGTGGCAGGGTGCCCTGTCCCCTCTGGGGCAGCCCACGGACCAGAAGGACAGGTGGTGGAGGGCAGCACCACTGTGCCCCGTCACGGTGCGCAGCCTCTGCGTGCAGGGGAACACGTGCTGATCGCATGACCTCCTGCGCCAGCTGGCTCTGCTTGCTTCCACCTCAGAGGAGAGCCCCATCTATCAGGGAAGAGCCCCCAGATTCACAGTGGAGCTGTGGCTTTGGGAGGCTGCGAACACAAAGGAGACACAACACGGTGCCTCAGTGCTCTGCTCACCCAGAAGGATCAACTGCAAGAGGCAGAAGACAACACCAGCATTGTGCTTAGAAGTGCACATTCACGCTCTGAGCTCTGCGTGCTGTCTGGGGTCCAGTGAGGAAACACTGACAGCTTCAAGCAACAGGCTGAATGCAAAGAGCTTTTCCAACTCCAGACACTGATAGAAGCCTCTGCTTCTCGGGTCAGGATCGACGACAAGGCAGCAAACCCTTGGAAAATCAAAGCATAGCTCAGCCAGGCTCTGTCACCCACGGGACACACGTGGAGCTCTGAAGATTAAATGGTAAAACTCTACGAGGCCCTGCAGCAAAGGGGCTCCCAAGGTCCCAGCACACCCAGCAGCAGAGACTACAGGCAGAAAGCAAGCAAAAAAGCAAAGCAGAGGTCTCTGTGGGCATGAAGGAGAAGTGTGTTGCATACTCACAGCCACGTCTGGACCGGACCTGCCCTTTCGTGCTGCCATAGTCCGGCACTTCAGCTGAAACCTGAGCCTGGTGTCCCCTCTCTCCCTCCTTGCTTGTCTACTCCCCAGCTTTGAGAGAGCCAGTAAGTTACATTGCATTCTATCTAAAAATACAGGCTCCGTCCTCTCTCCAATGCAGACCCTGCAGGGATCGCCAACTGCTAATGGAATTTGTTCATTTTCTCTCCATTATTGTGTCAGACAGGATATTTAATACCAAGCCACCTCCGGAAAGCAAATGACTGCTGCCAAGCGCAGGGAGGGGGTCAGAGCTGCAGGTACCACCTCGGGAACAGCAGAGGAAAAGCAGCACCAGAGATATGCCCAGGAACCCAGCAACTCACAGGTAACTCCTGCCACGGAGGAGAGGGGTTGGGGTTCCCTCCTGACCCTCTGGATGCTGGGGCCCAGGCCTTGGAAAACATGCCAAGGCTGGAGTGTGTCAGAGGTGCTGCCCTTTTGTTCCCCATGCTCAGCATGTACCTTCCAGAGATGATGCACAGAGAGATGCAGGGCATCAGACACCAGCAATCAGACCACACATTCCACCAGAGAAGATGGAATAGCTTGGTTCAAATGGTAAAAGCAAATCCACAGTCATATTGTACTTCTGATGTCAGGCTGCACGATGGGACTGCCTGCCTATTGCTCAGGGCGATTCGCTCCCAGGAAATGGAAGCACGGGCTGGGTCACTGCCATCTCCCGAATTTCAGCAAAAGGGAGCACTGACAGCAAGAAATGCAGAGACCCCGTGAACACAAGCAGATGTGCACATCGAGAAGATACACACACATCCCAGTCAGCACCATCCCAACTCACCCAGAGTGAGTGCATTGCACACATTGCACAGTTAACACCACCCACTAACAAGCACAAAGCGCAGCACAGCCGTGCCCCATGCGCACACAGTCACTCGCTGTGTGCCCTAGAACACACAGCAACTGCTTCCAGATGCAGAAACTGCCTCTGCTGATTTTCCTTTATTTGGAGTTTGCAGAGTTTCTTTCCATTCTCCTTTGCCTTTCTAGCAATTTTACAGGAAGGAGATATTCTGGGGGAGAAAATAAGCTGCCTCACTTGCTGTTGTATACCTCTTGCACTCTTATGTGGCTGCTAAATCCTATATGCAGGTGTCATGCTCTACAGACTTGTGGACATCCCAAGCTGTGAAGAGTCACAAGGCTGCTGTCAGCAATTCTGCAAGAGAGAAGCCTCAGATCTGGACTTCGTGAAGTGCTCCAAGACCTTCTAAAGTCAAAAACATAGCACAGCACATCATACTGTGCTTCTACTCTCCTTCCCTTTCTTTTCCTTCAGGAAAAATCTCCCTTTGTCTTCTGACAATCTAAATTTTTCCCTTTCCCTCTGCCCTGGTTTCAGAGTAAATTTTTTCTCATGACACCCTCTCCTGGCCCTGAGGAGAGGCTTCTTCTGTTCTTTTTCCCAAGTGTCCTCCTGCTCTCACAGCATTCATGCCACTAGCCTGGAACCACATGAGCCCATTGCATTGTAGCCATGGCCAGGGCAATAAGAAAGGGGAAGTCAAACCAGAGACCCAAGGGCTGCAGTCAAAGGTTCATAAGTCTGCTGTGTCTCTGGCCGTGGTCAGTGTCCTGCTCTAATCTCTTCTGGCAGTGCCTGCTCTCACTCACACCCAGGGCGGAGCTCCCACCAGCTCCTGCTGCTCATCACTGATAACAAAAGGGAGGGTCTCAGCATTGCCTGCTCCTGCTAAAGGTGGCATCGCTTGGCAGGAGCCCACTCTGTATGAGCTGCTAAATGCTGTAAGTAGATGATTCCCAAGTGCAAATGAGTTCAGGGACTTGTGCTGATCTCACAATGTTTTCTGGGACACAAAGACAGTCAAGAAGCAATTCACCACACTATTCCAGCCTGGCACACATGCATCCTGCTGCATTGCCCTCTTTACCCTGTCTGCCCACTTGTCTCTTCAGCCACGTTGACACAGACTCATGGAGCAGCGGACAGAGGAGGTCCAGCAAGGAAACACCTGGAGGCTGGGCAGCACACAGTCACCACAACAACCAAAGAACCCCAGGACTGGCAGTGAGATGTAAGCCTGAATCCTGGCACCAAGCCATGTATTGCTATGGGCATCCTGTCTAGATGCTGTGGAAAGGTCCAACTCACATCTCAGAGGTCATCCAGTTACTTCCAGCTATTAGTGCCAGTGTCCTGGAACCTAAAGTCAGTGCTGCCAGCTGAGGACGTGTGATAAACCCTTGCCAAGGGCAACAGCCCTTGCCATTTGCATGGACATTTCCTTGCTCATGTGGACTTGTGTCCAACAGTGGACATGGTCCTCACCTTTGAGGCATTATTTCCTGCAGAAACATCAAAACCTCTCATCAGTGCAGTGGTTTACTTTTAAGAAACTGCCCAACCTAGGAATTTCTCTGGAGCCCATGCTCATTTGGACCTCTCTGCCTTGCAGATATAAAGTGCACAGGTCTGCAGGTGACAACCTCAGTTATTTCTCGTCAGATGAGAAGAATTTGTTAGTCCTCAAAACACACTAAAAGAGCTGCTAAGATTAAGAGCAGTTAAAGATAACACATGGGGTGCCCAGAGGATAATCAGGGAAGATCAAGAGATTAAACTCAAAGTGCTCAGAAACAGAAGCCACACTGTCTGTCTTACAGGAACTTTGTCTCCTATCTGTATTAAGAGAAACTGGATGCTCTCAGTGGGCTCTGCAGCAGAAACAAAACCTACTGGCAGGTTTCTGCCTTCTGAGTAGAAGGCAGCATTAAGCAGAGTACAGCATCTCCAGAGAGGCCATGGTAGCAAGGCCTCAGGCAGTCAGCCAGCAGAACACGGAGAACAGGCAGATACTGCAAACCCAGCAGAAAGAGAAAAGCAAAAGCATTGGGAAAATTCATCTGATGAAAGGATAAATCCAAATGCTTAAATTCTATTCTTTCATCATCCTCACCCCTATCCACATGATTCAAGACAGATAAATTCATATGCCCAAGTTCAATTCTCCCATCATCCTCACCTCTGCCCGCATGACTTAGCACAGGTTTGAGGATCTTAATAGGACTGCTGAGAGTCAAGGCACAAGAAGTCATCTCTGGAAGGCATCTGCCAAGTCAGTTTGTTCTCATTTCATGCACCAGCCTGAGTAAACCCTTCGTCCATGCTCCTTTCTGCTTAGCGCAGATTTTACAACAGCCCCAAAGCATGTACCACAGAGGTTGATAGCTGATACACCCAGCAGAGATCCCCAGAGCAGGATGCAAGGGGTAGCTCAACCATCTCGCAGCAGGTGAATCAGAGCATGCGGGAAGTGAAAGATCTGCTCACATTCCCAAAGGATAGAGCTGGAGAAGAACTTGGCACAACTGGCAAAGGAGAAATCCCAAAGCAGAAGAAGAAGGGAAGGAAAGTCCCTGGCAGATCTGTGGGAAGGGAAGCAACCTGTCATTTAGCCTTTTTACAGCGCTGAAGAGAGGGCAAGCTTTCGGGTGCCAGCATCAGACTGGCCTCTCCAACATGCACAATCCTCCACCATTACATAATCATGAGTAATGAGCTTTTGGAAAGCCCATTTTTGTGCACTCTTAACAGGAGAGGTAGTTCTGGACTGTCACTGGTGGTACAGGTCAGGGTCAAGGTTAACTCAGTCCCTGCTGAGCATTTTTGGACACAGATGACATCTGCGTTGCCATTTGCCTCCTTCCTTCCCCGCTCATGGGTCCCCTTTGCTGGCTGCTCCAGCTGGAACAGGTTCAGAACTGTGAGGAGGGCAGATATCACAAACAGCTTAATCTGCACAGAGCAAGGCAGCAAGGAGCTGCCTCTACACAGCAGACTGATCTTTCTGATAAGGATTCCCTGGTGGGCTACAGCCCACAGCTCTGTGAAAGCCTGCAGTGCCTGCCTGCTGCCTAATGGATTTTCTAAGTAACATGTTCGAGATCTTGTTCTGTTATTTGCAAACTATCACTTTCCCTTTGAAGTACAGTGCTGGGTCCAGCAGCAGTGAAGAGTGGAGAGTGAAACAGGGGCTGGTCGAGAGACCTGAACAGGAAAAGGAGACCAGAACATCTTTCCTTTCACACAGAGCCAAAGCGAGGCAAGAATTAACACAGCTACTGCTCCTGCCAGCTGAGGCCACGCACACCCAGGGGAAAGCTGTCACTCTCCTTTGATGTTAGCAGGAGCCTCTGCTCTCTGCATATCCTGAAAAAGAAAAGCTATTTTTACCTCGTCAAAAATATATAGACTGTGACTGAAGACAATACATGAGAGCTTTTTGCTCAGGCACTACACCTATTCTAACAACATAACATTTACAGCTGCTGAGAGAGATGCAGCAGCACAGCAACTGCTTTCCCTTACTTTCCTAATGCACTACCTTTTTTGGACCGTGACATGCTTTAGGCAGGTCTGTGCAATAAACACTGGGGAGCTGAGAGGGGTCTAGCAGGCTGCCGGTGCAAGGGGGGGAATCAGAGACATGCTCTGAGCCTGCCTGATGTCAGCCTGGGACTATGATACAGCTTCTGGGCCAGCCTTAACCTGCCCTGGGCTCTGTCAGTGCCCTCATGCTCAGGTGAGGTGCTGGAGTCCAGATCATACCATCAGGGTCTGCCCTGGTGCCCTGTGGAGAAGCTTCCTTTTCTTTCCTAGTGACGCTTATAAACTGCTCCTGATTTCTGCAGTCTGTTCTGACTCATTCCCTACCTCTGCTCCAGCAGGGCTAGTCCACACCTGCTTTGCCTGCCTGCATGAACAAAAGCGCTTAGAAGGGGGCTTTCTGCTGGGATCTGCATGCTGGGTGGTATCACAGTACAGTCCTTGTGCTGTGGCTTCCATAGATTTATTGTCTTCAGACTTAAGCCAGGCTTGCCTTGCCAGCGCTTGGGGTGCAGTCTCTGGAAGCCATGCAGGGAGGAAAGCATTGACAGAAAAGCACCAGAAGCACAGGCCTGGTAATGTATCTCTGACAGTAGATCCCCGGTGAGGACACGCGAGCAAAGCCATTGCAGCACAGCCACGTGCTCCACAGCAGAGCTAGCGCAGCACTGTGCTGAAAGAGAAACATCATCCTGTGCACCTGTCCCATGGCTCCAGAGGGGTAAAATAAGAGAGGTGATAACACAGGAATCAACATTTACTATTATAATACTGCAAAAAAACCAATACCTGGGGCACCTCCCTTTTCCCAGCAAAGCAGTGGTGAGAAGGACAAAGAAAATACAGCACCAAGGGACCTGGTTTCAATGCCAGGCACTGTCACTGGCCCCAAGGATGACCTTAGGCAAGTTACCAATGACCTAAGAAGGGCATCAAACCCTTCCTGCCAGTCTGAGGTCCATTTAGCAGCAACTGTTCAGGGAGAAGAGGCATTTTCTTTGGACTGAAGTTCATATTACCAGCCAGAATATACCTAAACTCCCTTGTGCAAACCAGCTAACCTGATTCCTCTCCTCTTTTTTTTTTTGCTCTCCAGACTAAACCCAGGCTTGCTTGGCCAGCGCTTGGGGTGCAGTCTCTGGAAGCCATGCAGGGAGGAAAGCATTGACAGAAAAGCACCAGAAGCACAGGCCTGGTAATGTATCTCTGACAGTAGATCCCCGGTGAGGACACGCGAGCAAAGCCATTGCAGCACAGCCACGTGCTCCACAGCAGAGCTAGCGCAGCACTGTGCTGAAAGAGAAACATCATCCTGTGCACCTGTCCCATGGCTCCAGAGGGGTAAAATAAGAGAGGTGATAACACAGGAATCAACATTTACTATTATAATACTGCAAAAAAACCAATACCTGGGGCACCTCCCTTTTCCCAGCAAAGCAGTGGTGAGAAGGACAAAGAAAATACAGCACCAAGGGACCTGGTTTCAATGCCAGGCACTGTCACTGGCCCCAAGGATGACCTTAGGCAAGTTACCAATGACCTAAGAAGGGCATCAAACCCTTCCTGCCAGTCTGAGGTCCATTTAGCAGCAACTGTTCAGGGAGAAGAGGCATTTTCTTTGGACTGAAGTTCATATTACCAGCCAGAATATACCTAAACTCCCTTGTGCAAACCAGCTAACCTGATTCCTCTCCTCTTTTGCTGCCCATCAAACCCCTGACCATGCCCAAGTACTCACCCTCAGGTAAGGCATGCATGTCATCGCTGCAGAAGGTCAGCTCACCCTGCACAGCCAGGTTCTGCAGCTCTGATCAACCCACTTATGCTGAATGCCGCAGCCAAACCAAGCATGAGCAGGCTGGGAGACGTTTATCAGCAGCAGGACTGCACCCTATCACCACTCACACACCTGACTGCAAGCCAGCACAACAAGAAAGCTCCTGTCTGGAGTCTGGAGATTACGGGTTGTCCCACGTCAGGACCTTGGGGAGAGTTGCCAGACTGGGCACAGTGTTTAGTCAATGTCATGCCTGAGCCACACTTCATAAACACATCTGTGAACTGTTAATGGGGAGGAGCCCATGTGCATGAACCCTGCTCTTCAAATAATACAAGGGAAGATGAAACTTCAGCAATATAAAGCAAAATGAAACAGCTCTATGGCCAGAACCACACTGTCTCTTGGTCTGTGCCACACAAAGCAGGCTGGGCTGGAGACAGTGAGCAGAAGACTTCAGGTTGTTCACAGGTCCCTGCAGACCTTGGCTGGGCACAGTCCCAAATGGAGGACACCGAGATGGAACTGAAGTGGCAAATGAGGTCTAGCAACAGCAGCTCCAGACTCTTTGTAGGGCCTAGAGCCAACTACAATACAATGAACGCGCCCCTTCCCCCCTTCTACCTGCACAGCAGACTCCTGCTCCAGCATCCCTTCAGGAGATCCTTGCTTGCAGCAAGAAGGCAAGGGGTCCACAGTGGTTGGTGCATGCCCTCTCTGAAAGATACGCAAGGGAGTCACACCAATTGTCCAAAGGAATAGAGCTCCTGGAGACCGCTCCCGTCCCACCCTTTCCTTGTGCTCCAGCTTAGGGTGACCCTGCAGAGCAATGCTCGCCTGGCTGGCAGGAGTCATCCCTCTTGCTAGTGCTTTGCCTATCCCATCTTTGTTCCAGATGCTAAACTGGGGCCAGCCTGGCAAAGGACTTGGGGTGCTGCAGGGGAGCCACACAGCTTGGTTTCTATTTCCAGCTACCATTCACCTGGCCCTTTTTGCCAGTTACAGGGTCAAGAAGGCCAAGGTGCTTCCAGCCAGGTGCTGGGGCCAAACCAGTGAATGCACAGCCATGAAGTGATCACACCTGGAAAGGCCTGGGCAATATACAGATAAATAACAGCTTGTGATATTTGCAGCTTCAGAGAGAAAGAAACTACTGCTCTGCCAGCTGTATCTCTCTAGGGGATTCCTATAAAACAGCCCAGCACACCACCAGAAAAGCTTATATGAGCTGAGAGACAGGAAAAGTAGATGAATAGAACGTGTTAGGATGGCAAAATGCTTTGCATTACATAGAAATTGAGATTTTTATACTGACCAAAGACCAAGTTTAGCATTAGAGCAAAGCAGAGTCCTTACCTCAGTCTAGGGGAAACACCTTCCCTTTGTCCAGAGTCATTCAGCACTTCCTTGGAAGTCTAGATTCCCTCTGATATTTGAAATAGAACAGACTCCACCTTCAGTTCAGGTAGAGCTCAAATTTTTGTTGCCAAAAGGATGGGCACTGCAACTGCTGGCTGGCTGGCATACTATATTTGTTCTAAAAAAAGTGTTGCTGCTCTGAACTTACTGAGTCGGTGTCTATCAGTGCCTCAGATCCTGGTTCCACTCCCCCCAGCCCCATAGCTGCATGTCATGAATGCAAACACGAGTCCACACTCTGACACAGGCCATTACCAGCCAGAGCTCATGAACCGATTCAAAGTTGCTCCCTCAGCATAATGCAAATTTTCTCCAGATCCTGCATCCATCAGGATAGTGTATACACTTGACAAAGCCCTAGCCTGTGCCCTACAATCCAGCTGGGCTTTCCTCCTAGCACACCTCAGGGAAAAGCAGTGTAACGGTGCCCATGAGATTGCCTCCCTCACCCCTCCCATTTTGAGATTCAGTTTAGCTTTGCTTTGTGCAACCTCTGGCACTGGTGACTTTCACAAACCCAGAACAGGCAAACTCAAGCATGGAACAATCCCTGGGGCAGCAAATCCTTTGGCCAATCTCAGACTGGCTCAGTCCTACAGATTTCTGGCAATCCAGTGATGCCTCATACCCTCCACAAGGATGGAGAGGGGAGAGGTAAGCCCTGTACACTGCCAGAGGGAACATGGGGCTCACCTTGGCCTCTGGCCCGGGACTCCCTTGTGCACACCCTATGCCCACAGCCACAGCAGGGCACAGGGAAGGAAGGCCTGTGACGGTGTGCGGAGTAAGAAGCAGCTGTGGTGACTGTGGAGTCTGGAATGGTGACCACATGGTGCTGTGGCAGACACAATAAAATGGAATTGTCCCAGGTCCCCACCACTGAGGCAGAACCTTTCTACCACGGTGCGGAATGAGTATAGTGCCTAAATACAATATGTCTGCGGGTCAGAGCTCCTCTGACAGAGAAATATTATCATTAGGTATGGTCCTGGCAAGTTTGGCCAAGCCAAAAGTTTCTGCTTTCCCACTAAGACCTGGAGTTTTGCCTGCAAACAGCCCTCAGAAACTTTCCCACAGCGCAGAGCTCAGGTTGCTGAGGTATCCTCTGCTGTTGGTGACATCCACATGGGCTGGCAGGTCACAGGCTGCAGCAGACCCATGGATCTTGAGGCAACTGTATGGAGTTCACAGTGCTAATATTACTATCAGTCACATATCTATAGCTCTAGAAGTAAAGGAGATTTCGGAAGCATGAGTAAAGGGGATCCTGTGAGGTGGGAGGTACCTATCTGTTTTCTCCCTTCCCTGAAGACTGGGGAGAACAGAGCACTTTGTCTTGAGTATATAACACACTAAAAACCATTTCTTTCCCAGGCTGTGAAGCTCATGCAGGCTCTACCTATAAGAAAACTGGTCTCTTTGCTCCATTAATTGCTGTCCCTTGTTAATTGTAATTTCCTGAACACTTCCCACTGGTGCCTCTAGTAGATCTCATTCACTCATTACCACCTCACCTGAGGCATCTCCAAAAGTTCCCCCATCTAACTGTAGACAGGTGAGTTGCATGTATCAGTGATGAAAACCCATACCTCAGAGCAACTTGCTTTACTAGCAGTTTGTCACTGTTACCTTGCCTGTTATATCTAACAGGAACATCTTGGCAGTTCTGGAGAAACCAACACTCTGAGCACAACCCTGCCTGAGAAATCAGAGCCCGAGATCTTGAAAAATAACAAATACAACACTAATAAATGAACAGCTTTTAATTCCAAAAGCTCTTTCCATTTTCATGAAAACACCTCAAAAGACAAAGGTCTCAGGCAGTTCCTTAACACTTACCTGTTTCCAGATGCTGAACTGAGATTGTCTGGGTTGCTCATTCTCCAAAATTTTGTTCTCTATCCTCTCCTTAGTGACATCTGAGCATATGATCATCACCGTAAAGGCCTCAGAGACAATGGAAGCTGGACTCAGTGTCATGTTGCACTCACAAAAGCTAACACAGAGTTAAACTGGGGATCTGCAAAGGGACATTATTTACACTGGAAAAAAACAGGAATATTGTCTAAAAAAGAGTAAATTCATGTTGAGGAAAGTGACCAAGAATTACAGCGAATAATACCAAATAACAACCTCTGGGCACCCCTGTGGGCTTTAGGGAATTTTTGCAAGCCAGGGTTCCAGTATTCTCTTAAGTGCTGTTCCGTGGATGCTATAATATTTATCATACCCACATGAAAACTAGTTTCTCCCTCTGCTATCCTGAGACAGCTCCTGGGATGAGGCTCAGCATCCCTGGTGACTCAGTGCCGCTGCATTCTGGGTTCGCATCTGAGATGAAAACATTGAATTCCAGCAGCAACTGCAGTCAGGGGTGAAGAGAAGCTCTGTGAGAAATTTAGAAGGCAGAGCAGAGGTCTCTGAAGAGAACTACTCCTTCAGCTACAAAGAGTTTTGTTTTTTCAAGATACAGAGTTCTGCCTCTGACCTTTGGAGAAACTCTTCAGCTGTGTGATGATGTAGCTGTGAAGGAACGCAAGGCT
Source organism: Corvus brachyrhynchos (assembly GCF_000691975.1). Lineage (NCBI taxonomy): Eukaryota > Metazoa > Chordata > Aves > Passeriformes > Corvidae > Corvus > Corvus brachyrhynchos. The sequence continues at coordinate 3,461,417 of NW_008236162.1, forward strand.
CCTTCCTCGGTTTTGGTATCTGCCATGTAACCAGAGAAGTGACTGCCCAGCACCAGGCACTTGCTGGATGCTGCCAGTCTGGCCTCAGCTGTTCTTC
>NW_008236162.1:3461661-3493023 GCF_000691975.1 Corvus brachyrhynchos
ACACCCAGCCCGGGTCTTTTGTGGGCTCCTGCCAGTCTGTCCTCAGCTGTTCTTCCTTTCATTTAAGGGAATGAGGAGTGTAATGTGTGCAGCAGAGAACCTTAAACACACTACCTTGGAGAAGAGTAAATAGTGTAAGACTATTTAATGTTTTGAGGAAGCTGTATGTGCCTTTGCCCAGGGAAGGAAACACAGCCGTTCCTGAAGTCAGCCACTTGAGAAATGATGCCAGGATGAGTCCAGGGCTGCAGTCACTGAAGGGAGCAGCTCCTCCCTGAGCACTTGCAGTACCCTCCTGGTGCAAGGACATGGATACACACGGGTTCACCTTACTCCAGCATGTCCCCTTTCTCCTTAGAGAGGAAAATGCTCCCTGTGCTCCTGCTGAGGCTCCCAGGACCAGCCAGGCTCCCAGGTTCCAGTCAGCAAGCTGTTATCTCAGGAAATGTCAATGTAGTTTAAAAGCTGAGTCAACAACAGAAGCTGAATAATTTAAATGTTTAGCAATTCTGCTACTGCTGCCCAGCCATGGATAACAGCAGGTACACAGAAAAACAGCGGCGCTGTCAGGCCACTTCTTCCTGTTGGGAGAGAGCAGCAGTGATGCAGGCATAAATAAGCGGATAAGGATGCTCTGCAGAGCTGAGATAGATGCTGCAGCTCAGAGCAGGCAGCCCACAGAACATAATACACCTGAGGCTTTGCTTTCCTGTGGTGTTTGTGGCTTCTGGCATGGTGTTTTGTGACTTCACAGGAAGTCCATAGGTGCCACTGGTGCCTTACCTCTCTTACAGGTGATGCTCAGTTTCCAAAGTGCTGGAATCATCAGCCATGAGCAACAGAGTGAGAAGTCCATCTGCTCTTCACCTTTCCATCTGAGGAGGAGCTGTGCAATGTGATGTGGTGGGAGGGGGACAAAGATTTGCTGTACACAAATATTCCAGCCCTTGCTCTCTAGCTGCCTCTCCATCTCCTTTGTTGTTGGGGGGACAGAGGGGAAGCCAATTTACAGGTACTTCTCTCCAAATCAGTCTAAAAACCGGCACGCAGAAGCACAGAACAAATGAAAAGAAACCCAATGGACTGCGTTTGCGAAGCTCAGCAGCTATTAGAAATAAGAAATCTCTTCCTGTCATAGCCCTGATCTAAGAAACCATTTTGTGGTCATTTATCAGTTCAGAACTATCTAATCTGTGAGATTCCCAAAGGAAATTCAGAAATACAAATTTAATAGATCTTCTTAAGATTGCATTTCTTGAACTGTGCACTGTTGCACGATTTTGGCATGATTTTGGAGATGAAGCAGACTGCTCTCTTACTCCAAGAGATAGCTGCCTTGTACCAGCACAATCACAATTTAGTTCTTGGAGAGGAAGCAGTCTGAGCCCCAAACCAAGATGTTTCAGCAGCCTTTTGCCCCTCCCTGCACACATATTGAGCAGACACACAGCTTCATAGCATGTGCCTCTCTGGCATCTTGCCACAACTTATCAAGTGTTCTTTTTACTCATCATTTGAACAAGCCAGGCAACACAACTGAAAATGTCATCACACTGATTTATCTTATTTATACTTATTCAAGCATAAAAACTCAGAAAGTCAGATTCTCAGAGTGAAGACATGAAAGAGATGCAGAGCTCCCAAAGGAAAGGAATATTCATGTCCCATTGTTTATGCTATGGCTTTGTACTGTGCTATCCTGGCTGCAAAGAAGATATCTGCACAGATAAAATTGTTCAGCCTCTGCATCCAGCTCTCTTATCCAGTGGACCAGAACACATCTCACCTACCGTTTGACCTCTTTTGAAGACCAGGCAGTTCTGGGAGCAAAAAGCATCACCTAACTCAGCCTGAATCTGAAAATCCCCAGTTCCGGGAACTCAGAATTTGGCATTATGCCCACAATATGGGCCAAGGGCAGATCACTTCTTAATTACTGATCATGGTGCAGATTTCAGCTTTCATTCAGACAGGCACCAATCTGAAAGATGTAATAAGACTCTTCGCAGGCTGCAGTTAATCCACCCCAGCTATTGATCCTGTTGGATCCACTGGTCCTGCTGTAACTGCAAGATTACAGGTAACTGAGAGACCCCTAAAATGTTATGCCTGTTTGGGAATCTCAGAACCAAGAGATTTCCAGTACTTGGCTGCAGTGCATGCCTGGAGGCAGCAGGGACTGACCTCCTGTGAGAAAAGATGAATGCACAGTCCCACCTGGCAGGCTGCACTCTGCTCCTCTTGGAAAGAAGTCTGCTCTGCTCCTGAGCATTAAGCCAGAGAGCCAGAACTCAGATCTTGCCCCACACTTTCAGTGTACCTTTATTCTCAGCCACCCAGTCTCTGAGGTCTGCACTGTACCTAAATACCACAGTCTGCACTAACATGATCTTGCTCTGTCATGTTCAGGCAGTTTGACAAAATATTTTCTCCTGTAGTATGCAGAGGACAACAGCACTGAGATCACAAGTCTGAGGGTTGTCTATTGCTGTGACAGCACAAGGAATAGGCAGGGTGCTCAGAATTACCTGCTTTCCTTCATCAAACCACCCATCTGTCTCAAGTGCGTATCTCCACACACACACCACCCCCCACTCCCCCTCTCCCACAAAGGGCATCTGCTATGTGCATGTCCAAGTAAGTCACACACGTGCCTGTCCCCTCAGCAGATATTGGCTGGAGATGCTAGAGTCACCCAAATGAGTAATGTTCACAGAACAGCAATGAATTTCCAGGGGCCATTTTACAGCACACAAGGAGGAGGATGCGGCATTTTGCCCAGGCCGCACAGCTTGACAGACTCACCGTGAGGATCAACAGCAGCCCCTTGACTGTGCTGCTCTAGCACACTACCCAACCAGACCAATATCATATTTTCACAGTGTTTAAAGCTCAGCTTTATGTTCACTCCTGGAAATCCACCGTATCCAGCATATCTGGAGCTGAAGGGGGATGGAAGAGGCATCTGAGGCCAACATCCCAAGGGTAGGCTCACTGAAGCAGTTTTGGGCTCCTACAGAGACAACGCTTGAAGCAGGGCTCCGTGCTCTGCTCCCTGGAGAGCCAGCAGAGAGAAACGAGCACATCTAAGGGTACAATTCAGCTGACCTACTTCCACATGTGGCATAGCACAGGAAGGATCCCCTCCTCCTCTCCCAGACTGGAGGGAGCTGAGGTGAGCAGTTCAGACACAGAGGTCTGCACCACCCCTGGGTGGGGGCAGGCCATCGCCTCACAGAGCATGGTGCCCACAATGGCAGTGATGTGAGAAGAGCAGCCCCATTCTGCCCAACACACCCAGCAGCAAAATCCCATCCCAGAAACATCCAAATCCTCTCAGCTGCTGTTGCCATGGTAACGCCAGAGCCAGGATACACCAGCCTTTGATGTTCAGATCTGCTCAAAGCGTGCAAAATGTTTAAAGTGTGAAAAATGCCATTTGGAAGCTGGGGAGCTGCGTGGAAGAGCACCTGGCTGCCCTGAAGAGGGAAGGCCCTCCAGGGAGAAAGTATTAATGATGTCCAGCACCACTTCATCTTCTTCCACAGCCCATCACTACCAGCACGCTGCTGTTTCTGTGCCCCAGCTCACCCACTTAAGGGAGTTTAATATTTAAGGTCAGACAAGTGCTATTTCACAGCGTTATTTGGGTTATTAATAAAAAAAAAAAAAATCCCCCTTCCCCTAATGATAAAAATAGGATGCTGGTACTCCATGTTATCCGTGCTGGGAGCCGAGCCCCGTGAGAGTGCTGGCCCCAGAGCCGTTAATGGGGAATTGGTAAGGGATGAACAGCTAGAACAGCCAGCAGAGCCAAGTAAGATGCAGCACAACGCAGTCCCTATCTTCTCTTGCATCCCAGCAGAGAGGAGGAAGTAATTCCACGTGACACACAAGTTGTGCCAACCACAGGAGGAGCTGGCTGCCTGATCCTCTCTCCAGCAGCGCACAGAGATCCCCTGCATGGCAAGGACACCTCTGAGCTTACGACTGCACAATTGCTTACCTTACAAAATTAACATTTTGTAGCATTTAGCACTATGATTCCCTGAGGATTTGCAAAAAACCAGTGCTGTCAGTGCCAGGAAATGCTTGACACCGACCCTGCATCCACCTACCTTACTGAGCCGCCAGGTCAGGGTGGTTCAGTATAAGCCAAGAAGCTCTGAAGTGTGGGGGCAGAGAGGAAGACTTGAAATATCTGAGGGAACTTACTTTACAATATGAAACACAGAAACCTGAAGTAGTTTCCTACTTCAGAGAGTAGTCTCTCTTCTACATAGAGAACATGTGTCCTGCACTCTGTCATTCCCACCACTTTCATTTTAAGATTCAGCCTACTCCACAGCTGCAAAGTTTCCTTGTATTCTTTTGCCCTCTTGCTAAACTAGCGATCCCATATGCAGAGTAAGAGGAGGTAGCCTTCAGCAGACCACAGAAATGCTACAGAGAACTCCAGGAGGTGGGGAAACAAGGGGCTCCAAAGAAACAGAATGCAATTACCTAAGAAAGATTTTTGCTGAACAGAAGAGTCAATCCACCCACACAAACACTTTGTTGTGAAAAGTATCATAGCATCTTTGACAGCAACTATAGAGGATGCTCACAAAGCAGTTCAACCTAAAACTTTAGATCTCCTCCTCTTAACTTCTTGAGGGAGCCTACGTATCTGCTTTACAGATTAAGACTACTAAGGCTGTGCTTGTCTGTGAATGGAATTAAACAGTAAAGAAATCCTATTATTTCCTCTTTTGGCTCCTTCAAGTTCTTTTCAACAGAAAAGACGAGCCATTTTCACCTGCCAGCAGGCAGACATTGAGAAACCATTTTGGCTTGGATGCCCACTGTGGCAGATATGTGAGAGTACCAGTTCTATTACAGCTGCTTTGCTGTGTTACCTGCTGACCATGGTTTGGAACACGGGCCTGCTGGAAGCCTCCAGCATTTTACTCTGTCCTCCTACTTTATTGCAACCCTTAGTGCCTCTTCAGAGGCATAACATCCTCCAAACATGTTTGCATGCATGTTTATTCATGCTGGTCTTTAAAAACATAGCCAAAATTAGGTCCTTGTTTTCATGGTTGGGCACTTAAAGAGATTCCTTGATTCTTTGTTGTTTCATGGCACCTCCCAGTCAGATCGCTGGCATGTCATATACTTCTTTTAACTTAAATGTAAAAATTATATATTTATTTTCCTGGCACCCTTTGTCATTAAAAAAGCCTAATATTATCCCAGCAACCTGCTGGCAAAGCTTGGCAGTATACAGAAGACAGCTTGAGGCTGGAGAGCTGACTGCAGCAGCTGCAGCTCCAGAAAGAGGACAAAAATCATGTTACTTGCTTCATTTGTGGTGTTTGTTTATTTCTCCAGAAATCTCCAAAGAACAGTAAAGGAAACTCTGAAGCCTCTTCCTCTTCTGATCTTTTTTCTTTTCTTTTTCTCAGTGTTTTACAGCAGGTTCTTACTGTCAAGAACGAACTACAGGTTCATAGCTTATTACTGTGCACTTTCTCCAGGGAAAATGCTGCATTTATTCCTAACAAAACAGACAAAAAACACACCACCTCTGCAGAGACAAAAAGTCTGTTCAGACTAAAGCTCTCAATAAGCAATGTCCCTTCTCAGTGATGAACCTTACCTCCAAGTTTCATGAGGAAGTTGCATCACTACTGCAGTTGTGAGCAGAGTCTCTCAATCAGCTGCTCCAAGTGTCTTCACAGTTTTCTTAGCTCCAAGGCATGACTTTAAAGCAAAGTGAATTAGTGAAAGATGTCAGCTCCTCTTCCCAAATATCTGCAATTTACTCCCAGTGTCTGTCTATACAGGAAAGGCAGAATAAATGTCCCTCGCTGACCCTCTGCTGAAGATGATGGTGGTGCCACGCACTGTGCAGAGAGGCCCTGTAGGCAAGTGCTGCTGATCCCTGTGAAATGTTGTCAGGAGACAGCAAATGCTGTTGCCTCACATTTGGAATGGAAAGAAGGTGTTTTCTCTATGCCTTATTGAACTGCTGCTGACCTTGGAGGACTTCCCGGACAGGTCTGAGAAGCAAATCTCACCACTGGCAGGGATGAGTTCACAAGTTTTGAAAGCAGTTTTGCTGATACAGTACTGGTGGGCAACAGATATTTTATACTCTTGCCCTGTGATACTGCAGCTCCTCTTACTGCAACCTCAGCTCCACAGCCATTTGACGGCAGGCTGACAGGAAGCATTTTTTCCCAGTCCTCACAGAAAGGGGGTCAGCCTGCTGACCACCGTGCTGCTCTTTAACAGGAGCACATTGCTATGCATCAGTGCAGTGGCACGTCCAAGCTGCGTGTAAAGAGAGCTGCCATGCCATGCTCCACTGAGCAATTCTTGCTTGGACCAAACCTACTGTCACTGTGAGCTAAGATGATTCTGCCAGGAAAAGAGCTGAAGAATGAAAAAGCATAGAAAATTAAAGCCTTCAGGACAAATACTGATCCCACGCAGGCATCTCCTAGCGCTGAAACCTCCCCGTGCCATAGCCAGTGTCCCACAGATGCAACTTCTCTTTCAGCATTAAAGATGGGAAGAACTAAAACACTCCCCACTGCAGTAAAGGCAACTCTAACATCAAAATCCAATTCAGTAAGATTTACCTTTCTTAGAACTCTCTAGCACACCACCTCCTTCTAGTCCACTCCCTGTTCCCACTGTCAGCCTGAGTACTTTCATTCACCACAAGGGAAATGGAGAGGCGAAATAAATAAAAAACCACTCCAAAATAAGAGAAACTCCACACAGAGATTCACAAGTCAAGAACAAGGGATTATTAATGTTTAGCATCTTATTTAAGGACATACTATTTACTATTATAATCAAATCCATGGAAAGCATTTACAGTAGAATATTATTGATTCAAACATCAGTTTGAGAACCTACAAGACGTATGCATATGGTTATAGCACACAGTAAAAGCTCACACTTCAGTCATCAGCAGAGTGATGACTGTGAATCAACACAGCTGATTTCTAGTCAGACCAAAGAAAGACCTTTTACTCTTTCGCTCCATATTCAGATAAATGGAATAAAGAGCTTGGTACACAGACAAGTGTATTGTTAAAGCTGAACCTGTGTTTCACTCACCCCACACCTGTCACACCCACCAAACAGCACTCTCTTACAGTATTTATCTTATTCTTTGATTGGTGTTGTAATGAGCAAGTCCTGGAAAAGACACAATGCTCCTCATTCCAGGCATGGCATCAATGAAGGAACTAAATGGACTCAATACACAGCATTTCCTGCAGAGTATCTGGACACCTTAGTTTGCTGGAGAAATGACACTGTAAGAAGGTGACAATATTTATTAATCCTTTGCAGAAACTATCACACTGGTTAAAAAATCAAACATAGTTTATATTCTCCGAAGGGTTTCATCATGCTGTTCCCTGCATTTCCCATTTAAAAGTTCCAACATAGGCACATGAATGCACCCCACAAACCCTAAAAGTCCTGTCACCACAGTGTAGTGAAGGACCATAGCCTTCACTTCTGCTTGCTGTCTTTCTGGAGTACGTTTTCTCTTGAACAGGAATCTTCCTGGTGGCCTGGCCACACAGGCACAAACATGCGCGCGCACACTCTCTCCTTCCTTCCTCATCTCTGCACAAATATAGAAACCTCGTCTGTTTTCTAAATGCTCTCCTGCTGCTGCATTCTCTCCTTCCGCCTCCCAAGACACTTCAGTGAATACCTGCTGCTTTGTCTCTGCTATAGATTTTTCACTGAGGATGCAACATTTTGAAGCCATAGATTTAACAGAGTCCCCTACACTTGCAGCCCCTACACAGAGATGTATGGCTCTGGCTTAACATTTCACCCAGTCAGCAAAATCTGGTTTGCAAATAGGAAGGGAGCTTGAATTTTTTGCTGCTGCTTGCAGAGTTGAGGTTCAAAACATGACATAATCAGCTGTGGAAGAAAATTGAGAATTTTCGGATGGTTCTGTCATGCTGCGAAGTGGCCTTAGAGGGAGAAGGTGCCAGAAACTTCCCTGCACCTAGGAAGCTGCCCTCTGCTCATCAAAGGTTTTAACAAAACCATCTGGCCTATTCAATCCAGAGCTAACGCTTTCAGAACCTACCCTCATGGCATTTTGAGAGCTGGGGTTAGGACTGCAAGAAAGATGTAAGTAGGCCAGGGAACCCAGAAATATCTACCATCCTTAATCCATCCTTTCATCACACCACCAGTGATGCTGCACCTTTCCAGACCACCACAGAGAGGTTACATTTCTGAAGAACCTTGACACACATAGACAATTAAAACAAATTAGCATAATTTAGACTAAACTTCTAATTTTAGCACTCTGTAAATCTGCTTTCCTTTGAGCTCAGATCTACCTTGCTGCACCTCAGCTTCACCACACTGCAGGTGGCTTTCTACGGTGGGTAGACTAAGCCCACCAGGCTACCATGTGCAGGACTTTTACGAAGACACCGTCCTTCGTGATCACCCTCCTGAAAGCATTTACTCAGGGTTCATCCCTGCATTCAGCCAGTGGCCTCCTGGCGCAGACGTCCTGGCCAAGGTGCCAGGCTCAGGGGACAGGGCACAGCTTGAAATAACTTGCTCCCGAAACAGATTTCTGAATGCTACAAGGTTTCAGATACTGCTCACCTCATTTCAGCACAGCGGGCTCACCAAGCACATTCAGATGCTGTTATTACCTGAATAATTTAAGAGCCTGCAGAGCAGCAGTGCAGAACAGCACCAACATCCCCCCAGTGCCTTCTCCCACCAGCGAATCCCTGCAGAAGCGGATTCTGCTCCTACCCAACATCCCCCACATCCAGATGCCCATATTCCACTCCTGTTCACCCCACCCCATCACGGGGAAAGGAGACAAAGCAGCTCTTGTGCTCTGAGACTCTGCAGGCGGCATGGTCCTTTCTCCTGCTGATGAGCTCCAGCTTGCAGGTAAGATACCAGCACAGCTCCCAGCAGCTACTGAAGACCCAGGTGGCTGACAGCCAGCCACGTCACCTCTCTGGCAGGAGCTACTGCCACTGAATGCAAGAATCTCAGTAGCCTAATCCAGTGATGGTACGGTGGCCAGATATCCATGGGAGCAGGACACAGTGGAGCTCAGAAGTCCAGTTATCATGAGGATGTTCTGAGCCATCTGCAGCTGGGTCTGCTGAAATCCTTTGCCCTCCTTCTCTTCATCATTCTTTTCTCTGCATCCTCTCAAAACCCAGTGCAAGCTGAAGGCTGCTGCAAAGTAACAGCCATTTGAAAGGATGCAGGGGAGCAGAGAGAACAGACCCAGTGGCTGCTCCTTGGCAGCACTCCAGCAGCGATTTCTCACCCCAGTTTCTCATGTGCTTATTGCATAATTCTGACAGAGGTGTCTTGATTTTCTACCTCAGAATCCTTAGCTCAGACCACCCTGATACACCCTATCAGTGAACAGTCATTGAGTGACCTCTTTTGCTTGTCACACAACAAGCACAAGCATGGTCACCCTATATGACTGTTCAACTGTCCTTCTAAGGAATCATCTGCAATTGCTCCTCTGTCTGATTGAGTTTGTGGCTGTTGGTCCAAACCCTTCCTGACTTGATCTAGTTACCACATGACCTAGCTTCCTAAGGATGGAAAAATTCATCCATGTAAAAAGCATTCTCATCAGCATCCTCCATGTCGCCGCAATCATCTCAGTGCTGCCTCTGCCAAGTCACCTCACACACCTCAGCTTGGAGTTTCTTCTGACAGTTGTTATCAGCCATTTAATTGCCCACATTTATCCCTTATCCATGCTAGAATATAGGAAGGGGGTCACTTGATCCTCTGTCCTCCCTTAGCCCTTTCCCACCATTTCTCTCCAGCTGGAGGAAAAGCTCTCTGCCAAATGGAAGAGCTCCTGCCAAATGGAAACACCTTGCTCTTGCTGTCCCACATAATTCAAACCCACTCTCACAAATTTCCTGTCTCCCCTTTCCAAAGCACCCTCCCAACCTCTCCTGGCAGGATGTATTTCAGTGTGTAATCTTGAGCACTAAAACATTTCCTGCTGCTGCATGCAGAAGCAGTACTGCACTAAGGATGGGTGCCAGACTGTGCTGTGGAGATCCATGAGCCTTCAGGCTGGTCTGCATGCTGTTTCCAGGAAACTATCAACTAGAAAAAAGCCAAGGAGTTTTATGCAGGGAGTTTCTTATTAGGAAGCACTTACGATTCAAGAATGCATTGTGGGAGATGCTCTACAAATCCATAACAAGAGACTGTCTTACCCTTGAACACTTGAGAGACAAAGAAAGTAGGCAGAAGCAGAAAGAGAAAAGAGGTTCGTTCCTCACTGTATCCTCCCTGCCCGCCCCCATCAGGAAAAAAAGTAAAAAAAAGTTAAAAAAGAAAGTGGTAAATTCAGGCAGCTTTGCTCATTTGTTCTTTAGATGCCCAAGCAAAGTTTGTTCTGAATGTTCCCAGAGGATGTATCGCATCTTTCATACTAATAATTTAAACACTGATAGGAATCATCATAAGAATTTCCCTTCAAGCTTTTGGTTGGATTGCTATTTAATACTGTAGCCCCGGTTATGCTGCACACAGACAGAGTATCCTCTCTCATGTGCACTTGATGAGTTCTTTGGACATTATTGGCACTGCTGCTGTTATTCAAGTCCTCTTGCTATTTGCTGCACAGAATTCTTGTCATAGACATTTTAGAGGTTCCAGCCTCCTGCTCCATGGATCCTGTATGCCCACTGAGAAGCACAGCTGGAATCTGCATCTTTGGAGAGAGGCAGATGAAGGTGTCTGCCCCTGTTTATGCTTGACTATATATTTGGCTGAATTTAGTACCAGAATAAGTACACTTCAATAGGAAGAAAGATTTTCATAGAAGTACTAACTTATTTATTAGTCTCAGTCAAAGCACGTCAGGTTACAATGCCATCAGCCATCGATTGTGGGTACAGCTCACCTGGTACAGCTGCAAGTTGCTTGTACATGTATATTTGAGACAAAGGGCAATCCAAGTCCTCTGGGCCCCAGTTTGGGGGTTGGACGGTTTGGGCGTTTGGGCCCTTTCTAAGAATCCATTTGGTGAGCTCTGCCAACACTTCCAGATTTCCTGGCAAGGCATTTGGTCTGTTTTCTATCTTTAATACATAACTACAATAAGTCACATGCAACTCAAAAAGGACTCAATAACTGTGTTCATATAACAAGCTAGAGAGCTGCCTCATAAACAGCATTGGAACATTTTTTTTCCACAATGTGTTTTGCTGTTGCCCACTGACCCTGGCAAAGACAGGACTGTGTCTTTGAAGCGCTCTGCATGACTTCCCAGTGAGGGCTTCCTGCCGAGGTAGCCTTACCACATCTGCAGGGAAAGGAAGGAAGTGCTCTTGACTATGACTGCCTCTCAAAACCACAAAAAAGAGACATATAGCTGCATCCAAAGCACAGGTATCATTCCTGTCAATCACTACTTCCCTGTCAGTGCAGATGGCCACATCAGAAACTCCACATGCAGCGCTGCAGCAATGACAGAATGGCTCTGGTCCCCTGTAAACTGCCCATCTAAGGAAAATGCACAAAGATTTGAAGCTAGGATCCTGAAGCAGGAACAGCAAGAAGCCAACCCAGATGACGCTTGGCAGATCCTCTAATGGCAGTGAACTTCTGTTAATTCACACTCTCGTTTGCTCACGTCTGCTCTCTGTCACACCTCCTGTCTGCAGGGCATCCTCAGAAGTCATTAACACATCATGCCACAGCCCTGGTAAGTCCTCACAGTTCAGCACTTGCACGAAATGTGGGAACACACAGGACTCTTGAACGCTTGCTCTCTGGGGTCATCCTAAGATTGAGACAACCTCCAGCCACCCTGCAGAACACACAGAGCAGAAACACTCTTCAGGACATGCCTGGCTGTTTCATGTGACAGCTCCACCCAAAGCACAAGTATGCCTGGGCTGGACAGGGAGCACAGATGAGTGACAAGATACTGTTCCTTAAATCCTTGATGCAGCCCCTGTTAAATGAAAGCTCAGCTGTCATCATCCTGAGTTACAAAGGCTGGGTGCAGGGAATAATGGAGGAGTGACAAGGTTATACATCTGGACCGTCCTTGTGCCAAGAGACAAACAAGAGGTACAGAGCACAAAAATGGACAGTACAAGGTCAATCAGGTTATCGTTACATGCACTTAATACAAAACCCAAGAAATTGCTATGGAAACTGGAAAGCAACAAATACAATCATGGTCCAAGGAGAAGGTTTTTGGGCTACACAGCATTAAATAACAGAACTCACTGACTCCAAGTATCACAGAATACAAGGTTCTTGCAGGATACAACCGTGCTGTTCATGGGACACATACAACCACACAAAAATTCCAGGAAATGCTAAAGGATACTAAACTGAAGACATAACAGCTCATAACAGCAGCTCACATGGCATGGGATGAGAAGAAATTTCTTCTGAGGTCGTCATCTCCTTCATTCTGGCCATCTTCTCTGCTTTATGTCATGCTAGGACTTCCCTGGATCATAGGTCATGCCTCTACTAACTTTCACTGCAGCTATGCTTGGTGGGCTCAACCAGAAAGACAAGACACTGATACCCTGCACTGTACAAACATCAAGTGAATGAACAGTCTCTGCCCCAAAGAGCCTGTGTCTGCTTTACAAAGCAAGATACAGCTGGAAGGCACTGGCAGAGGAAGAGAAGGAGCCAATGACACCACAGTGATTTCAGTATATTCCAGCAGCCGGTGCAAGGGCCTTTGGCATGGACACGACACGAGTCCCATGCAAGCTCACAGGGCACTAAGAGACACTGACCTAACACAAATCAAACCCCCACAACTGCTGCAGCAAAACAGAATGAGAAATTCCAATACATCCTGGTACGCCTCTGCTTGGCCCCGAGGAGACTTGTACAGGAAAAGCACTATCACTAGAGACACTGAGGCTTTGGGGCAGGGGCTAACAAGAGAGAGCTGGCCCAATAGAAGAATGACCTGATTTGGTGGTTCTTCACATAAGATCCCCTTTACAGCTCTCTGGCAATGTGAGAGGCAAGTTGCTCCATCAGCTTCCAGTATAAGTACTGCAGGGAACAGTCCTGGACCTGCAGGCACCGAGCAATTATTATCACTGGAGAAGGAGGCATCTGACACGACAGTGTGGCAGCTGAATGACCCCCATATCCAACTCCCCAGCTGCTGCCTGCACACCTCACATCTGTCCTGATGTGTCCACTGATCTCCCCCTGATGAGCTGCTCTCTGTGGACACAGACCTCTCCAGGTTGTCCCGGCCTAGCTTTAAGAAAAGCAAGACTCCTCAGTACTCTCAGGGCCCAGCTACTAAGACGCTCCAACAGCAAAGCTCTGCTGTGAGGCTCCTGCTCACAGAGGCACATGGAAGTCTCCAGCTCTTTGGGTAAAGGCAGAGGAGGAGCCCACCTAAGAATTCCTGTGTCATAACCTCCTATCAGATATACCCTTGATTATCCTTGGTTTCACCTCTCTCCTCACTGCCTTTCTGCACTGGTGCATAGCACATATACCCTCAGACCCTCCTGTGAGAAGAACATTCAGATTCAAGAGGTCTTCAAGGGGCAGCAAAGCTATCTTAGCAACATGCCCACTCCTGCAGGAAGCTGGAAGCAAGAAAAATCTGGCAGTGACTTTCCAGAGAGGAGCTACAGCTCGAAACAGCTGGCAGACCCCAGGCTCCAGCATGTTGGTGTCAGCAGAAGGGACAGACACCTCTTCATTGCCCCTGATCCTCCTCACCTGCTGCCAGCAAGGAAAGATGACCCACGTCCCATGCACAAATATAGCCTGCCCCCAGGAGCAGCAGAACCCACAGTCCTCTGCACAAACATGCCTTCTCTGTTAGGGGTCTGCTCCCGCTATGCCCTGGTTTCAGTATTCTGGTGCAGATTAAGCAAGGGAGAGAGTGGATATAAACACTAGTCCTTCACGAGAGAAACGGGTGGGGGTCTCTTGTCCCTTAGCTCTGAACGCAAAAAGCGATTGTGGGAAATGGAAGGAAGCTAGAAACCAGCAATTTTATCTTAGAGATCAAATCTGTTACTGGGCTGAGTGAGTCTATTAAGCTGCCTTGATAAACCCCTCACTTCCCTTTCCCCTTCATTAGGCTTCTTTATATCCGTGCTCCCTCCCTCCCCCCACTCCCTGCAAGCTGTCAGGGTAAACAGCAGATTTCTGGTCCCAAAAGTTGTCCTCTGTTTGACAGACTGTTTCTTGTGCTGACTGCACACAGGTTTGTACAGAGACTAGGCTGCCCCTCTGTCATTCTCTCCCCACCCTCCAACACCCCCCAAACACAAACAGCACTCACTGTCACAACCACACCTGGATATAGGGCTGCTCGCCCCAATGCCACTGACCTTTTTCTTCCGGTCCCGAGAACGGTTCCTGCGCTTGCGGTTGGATTCTTCCTTCTCTTTCTGCTCCTGCAGAGCCTGAGCCTCAATATCTTTGATTTTCTTCAGCTGCTTAGCTGCTTGAGCCATGGCTGGTCAGACTGCAGTCCCCTCCAGAGCTCACACCTGCACTTTCTGGGCAGCACCCTCCGACTCCTGGCCAAGGAAGTATGTTCCCCTCACTCAAATGCTGTCGACCCAGATGAGCGTGAAAGCAGTAACGAGAGGAAAATTGAAAGCAGTCAGTAAGCCCCAAAGGACAGCCAATGTCTCCACGTAGTTGCTAGATGCAGTTTGGGACACCTTTAGAAACCATTAATAATCCCAAATCCAGCTGTTCCAGAGGTTCTATGCACCATTGCAGCAGCCCCTGACTGCGCTGGCACATCATGCAGAAGCCTTCTTGTGGGACAGGACACTGGATTGGTGCTCTCTCCCTCACTGTTTCTCCTGCAGTATGCGAAGAGATGCAGGCAGTCAGCCACAGGAAGGAAAATAACTCCCAGCAATTAATGCATGATGACAATAGAGAAGCAGTGAAAAAGGAGGCCGATGCATTTCATCCGACTCCTGAGTTCTCTGTAGCAATGCCTAAAGAACAGTAACCTGCACGTATTCAGTCAGGGGCTTTACCACTGCAGTGCTGCTGAGGCAGGCACATATTCCAGTCTCTCCAATTTTCTTCCTCCCAGTCAGTCTCTGTGCAGCAGCCGCATCACTCACTCACTCTCTGGGTTACGATTCCATCTTCTTTCAAGGGGAGCAATAGGGAATGGCTGCATCGGTTAGCAGGCAGGCAGCATCTCTGCTCAGAAAACAGCCGATACTGCAAAGGATGTGCCAAGTACTGGAGCAAAGTGCAGCTTAGCAGCATCCTTTCCTCCTCGCATCTCTCCACTGAGTGAGCAGCAAGAGGAGGGGAGGGATCTTAGCTGTGGAGACAGAAATGAAGGGTTCCGTCTGCTCTTTACACAGCAGCAGCAAAGTAAACCCAAGCCACCAGCTCCTGCCCACCCAGGCATCACCAGAGCTCAAATCCTCTCTGAGGATACCTAGGCAAGACTCCCAGAGTGTCAGCCATCCCTTCTCCACACGCAGCCCTACATTTCACCTGCAGCTGTCTTCCAAAAGCACAAACAAATCCATGCTGGTACCCAGGGGTCAGGTCTGGAGGAGTACCTTTGGTTCCTGCACAAGGCACCAGTGTGTGAGGGGGCCAGGATAAAACCAGGTGGGATTTTCGGGGTGGGCTCTTTGGTGGGGGCCACACCATCACCTGCAGCAAAGTGTGCTTATCTGTTCAGGCACCTCTGAGCAGCCCTGCCTTTATCAGCTCAGTTCTTGTCCCTTGGAAAAAACATTGCCTAGGTGCAAACCCACGGGGCAAAGCACCCATGGGAAAACTATCTACCCAGGTGGAAGCTCTGCAAATGCTGCACTTTTCTGGAACTGGCTCCCCAAATTCTAGGCAGTAATGGTCCCTCTGTATTGAAAGATGGCAAAGCAGGGATTAATGTGAGTTCCTCAGCAACTACCCGACAGTCACAGGTTATTTAGACTGGCAGGAAGCTGAGATGCAAACAATTGTACAGACACTGTCGGTCACTTTTTTGCTAGAGTAAGTTTTCTTGCATTTTTCCCCTTTGCTTCTTTTCCCTTTGAAGTTCCCCCAGTTCTTTTGCTTCACTCATAGACCAAGGAGTGTGATAAAATCAGGAAAAAAGTTTGGTGCATCATACAGTTTTTAAAGAATATGATGACTGATAATAGAGAAGATGCCAATAAAACATGAAGAATAGGAAATTAAAAAATTTTACGTGTTTCCTAGTACAGCTTTAGTTTTGTGTATTTTACCCACATAGATAAATAATACATTCAAGTCTAGATACAGCTGCACATCTTTTTATAGCAATATTCTGTCAATAGCCGTATTAAAAAAAACCACAACCAAAATTAAATAGAAGCTGCAGAGTTAAAACGCTCCACAGACAGAAGGGAGCTGGGAGCACAACGCTGGGAGCACCTCACCTCTGGACCTTGAACTTTGCATCCTAAATCAGCTCTCTGCTAGTTTGCAATTCTTTCTGTGGAATTTCCTAATTTTTCAAAACAGGGAACTCAGGAATGACACCAAGTTCTGCTATATGCAACAGCCTCGTTTCCCACCAGATGCACTCAACCAGTCTGGGCATCAACTGCTCAGCGCCAGGGGCCACCCTGAGCTCCTCGTATGACCAGCAAGGACGTCTCAGCCTTTGCTCGAGTCCTGCCTTCCAGATTCCAAGACTTAAGCAGGGTCAGACTTCAGAATGCAGGCCCACTCCGTGCCAGGGCCTGCACACTGACACCCCAAGGGATGGCTGTGCTGCACTCCAGGCTTTGGCACAGGCATTCTTTTTTTCCCCGATGTCAAGAACGCGCGCTGCAGACGCCCCGCGCCGCCAGCCAGCGGGAACAGCCGCCCTCTGCCTGTCTGCGGCAGGACACGGCCTCCTCCTGCACACAGATCCCACCTCTTAACTCCTTACAAGCCACAGCACGGTGAGCACATGGCAGGAGCAGAAAAATAACCTGGAACTGCTGAATGAGATGCTGAGGCTAGCCAGGCTTTGCACGCCCACGGCGTCGGAGGACACTGTGGGCATACAGTGGAGATGCTTCAGCTGCTAAAAAGCAAAATTCCTAAGTTTGCTCTGGGAACAAGGGGCAGAGTCCACCAGCTCTGGGCAATTCAACCAGTTTGTTGAGCCTAAGAGTCTCTTGGAAAGCTTTTTATTTTGTCACTGCTGCTTTTAACCTGCTAACCTGTTTGCTGGCTTATGCATCAGGCGCCGTGTTCTTTCGTTTTCTGCACAGTGAGAAGCATGTGAAGGGGAACGTGTGAGACCTCAGTTATCTATTTTTCTTTTCCTGTTCCAGGCAGCTTTATGCAGTGTTACCAGATGCTCCAAACAAAGGGCTGGGGGAAAAAAGCAGCAGCATTAAAGAAGAGGGACATTTAATGAACTCAGAGGGTAGAGTCGTAAAAGCCATCTAAGACAGAAGTTACTCATAAAACCAGCCTGGAACATGCTATTCCAAGTTAACATCACAGCTCAGTACTTAGTAGGGCTCAGAAGAACTCGGAGTTCTGCAAGTGCTTTGAGTGACCATAAGGGAGACACTTTCAGAGGAGGTGCAAGTCTTACTAACATGGGTGTAACTAGCTGCCAAATCAAAGAAGGCCTCATGCCATGGGCAGGCTATTCTGCAAGTGCGGACTCTTTAACTAGTTGAGTGGCCATTCTTGGAGTCTGGATATGCTTAGGCACAGCTAGCCTAATGTTCTTCACCTTTGCCTGCAGGCTTATGCCTGAGAAAGCCTCCAGACACGTTTACTCGGATGCGTGGCTGCCATTCTGTTTAATGCACAATGAGGCACTCATTCAAACAAAAATAATGAAAAGATTCTAATGATTCTACAAAGAAGCACAAAGTGCATATAGTGAGGCTGGAAGGATGTACTAGCATCTCCCATGTACTAGCAGGCAGACAGTTCAGGAGGCAGCTCTGTATCACCACAGAATTGCATTAGGATTGTCTGCCCTTTGCCTTAGGTGACCCCACTGGAGCAGGGGTTGGAGCAAATGACTGCCAGATGTTCTTCCAACATCACTCATTCTGCGATTCTGTGATACATGAAGGGACTGCACATGCTAGCAGAGAAACTCTAGACTGAGGTACTAGCACAGGTTGCCCAGAGAATTTGTGGTTGTCCCATCCCTGGAAGTGTTCAAGGCCAGGCTGGATGGAGCTCAGAGCAACCTGGCTTAGTGAAAGGTGTCCCTGTACACAGCAGGGGGTTGGAATTGGATGATCTTTAAGGTCCCTTCCAACCCAAACTATTCTATGATTCTTTGATTGTATGGTTTGGGCCCAGTCTCCTTCTCCAGAGGCCCTTAAAGCACAGGCTCATTGGAATGCTGGAAAGGGATGCTGAAGGGAAGATGAGATGCAGAGAACTTTTCAAAATACTGTTCCTGGCCATAGCTTTGATCCTAAACCCCTGTCCCCATGGCCCGGTGCATTACCGCATAACTGATTGTCTTGGGGCGACTTTATGATGTGTATCCCCTATCGCTGCTCTATGCCCAGAAACTAACTTTGTGCCTTTCTGTGCCTTTAAACTGAGCCTGAGAGGGGGGCGAGGAAAAAAAACCGAGCAAACTTTTCCAAGCAGTTGTTTCAAGGACACAGATACACACACTCCTCTGCTTCTGTGGTAGAAAGAGCAGAGGAAGCACCATTATCAGCCAGTTTTTCGGCTCCTTTTCTCTGGAGGGAGATAGAGAATTGAACTTTGTTTTCCTGGGACTTCAGTTTTTCCCTTCTTCTCTTCTGGACTGTTTCAACATCAGAACACATTGGGAGAATTTTTCCACCGAGGCCCTGGAGGTGGGCCCACGACCCAGCTCCGAGGAGGAGGAGAGAGACCACATCTACAGAAGGACTCAGAAATTTTCCCAGGTTTCTCTGTACAGTGAGAGGTTTTATTACTTAGCATTATTATCCTTTTCCTGTGTGTTTGTTAAATAAACAGTTTTTATCTCTTTCACTTTCCTCCGAGAAAAATTTCTTTTTTTTCCCCTGAACCTGGTGGGGGAGGGGTGGTTGTAACCTGCCTTCTATCAGAGGATATTTTTCCTCCAAATTTGTCCAAACCAGCACACTGATCATGACTGGAAAACCACTAGACACATGAATTGCAAAATACCACTAAGTCCCTGCCTGCCCACAAAGCAGAGCAGAGAATCAGCTAGACTTCAGATAGTCCCAGGTTCAGACTCCGTTTGTAAATCAGAGGGATTATTGATCTAATGCACTTCAGGTATAGCCTGAAAGACACCAAAGGCATCATCTGCCATCCCCAGAAAAGGACAGTGCACTTGAGTAGATGAACAGCTTTTACCAGTGCAGCTGAGAGAGATACTTGCACTTTTCTAGGGCTAGAAATGTTTCCCTGTTCAAACTCATTTTCCTTACCACCTTACCTAGAGAAATATTGTATTCTTCAGACCCTGACTATAACACAGTTATCTGCAGCTGTACATAAGCTGTCAGAGCTTCCAGACAGTGCTACCCCATAACATCACAATTCCCTTTCTATCTTCCTTCTGCACCAACATTTGCTGCTTGGACTTGCTGAGCCCTGTGCAGAATTTGTGATGAAGGTTCTTGCGAACAGCAATCAGGTTTCCAAGCAGATCAAAGTGTCTGTCTCACAGCTGGATAGACAGAGAGATGATCAAGGGTATCTGCAACGGCCTCTAAAGACACTGTTTTTTTCAGTGCTTTCCTTTGTCCCCAGCCTTTCAGCCATCACCTGCTGACCCCTTGCTGTATCTACCCAGATCACTTTCTGAGGACCAACTTCTGTGATTTGCTTTGGTCTCAAGAGCATGCTCACTAACACAATGCAAAGGAGGACAAGGACACTCCTGAAGTAACTGCAGTCTTGCCTACTTCAGACTGCAGAAGATTTTTATCAGAAGGGAACACACAGCAACTTGAACCTGCTCCCCTGGAGAATAGCTCCTCCCAGCAGGACTGACTGAAGCCCTGGTCCAGGAAATCTGCTGACCAGTAACAATTCAGTTCTTCCTATGTGACACCCTTTTACCTTTCCCCCAAGATACCAGGGAAGATTTCATCACTACCAAATTCTAGGTTCAGAGCTGTTGTCTTGGTACCTCCCTAGCTGCTAGGCTTTGAATTGATGCTTAGCACTCTGATGGGGGGAAGCAGCATACCAACTGAATGGTCTTTGGCATCAGTGGCAGCTGGTTTTTAAAATATCTCTTGAATTTTGACAGCATGATTGAAAAGTCAAGTTAACTGGATTTGGCAGAGTAAGTAACTCTGCCATACATGTAAGATTGTCCTGAGCAGGAGCTTATGCTTAGGACGTTCTCAGTTAGAAAGCATTTGGCCTCTGAATGACACCAAGCTTCTATGTGTTGTCCGTGTATGGTTGGTAAAAAGGGACCCTAGAGATCTGCTGCAGATAAACAAAAGCTCTTTGTCTTCACCATTCATGCAGGACTCAGGATAGAAGAAGTGGGAAATGGACTCAGCAATTTCACTTAACTCACCACATAATTTTTTTTGTCCAACAGCCATTTTTATCTTCTTTGGAGTTGTTTGGGAAGTATCTGGAACTGCAGATGATCTCCTGTTGCTGCTTGTTCCTATTGGGTAAAATGGGGAAACAGAGGATGACAAGAGTTTCAGTAAACACTTTCTCCTTTAGCTGACAGGTACCATGTGCATATATTAGCCAACATGTAAGTAGAAATTTTTCAAGAATTTTATTTAATTATTTGTCACACAGCACCATATTTATCACTTTTTCCTTGAAAACAGATTATTTGTACTATGATAACTGTCTTTTACCTCAATCACACACTGGGATTCTACTATGGGACACAAATGACAAACATACTGACAACAGTCACTATCTAGAGTTCACAGAGCAAAGTATTTGGCAAGGGAGAACAAACAAATACTGACAGAGGAACTCTTAGGAAAATTATGACACAAAATGAACAAGGTCATTATGTGCCAGTTTCACATACAGAGCTGTCCAGCAGAATAGAACCTCCCATAAGGAAGGAAGGAAGTAAGGAAACAAATTCCTGACTCTGCAAGGCACTGCAGCTGTTTCAAGAGATTAAGCATGTAGCTGGAGTCCTGCCTTGCTCTAGGTGAAAAATCAATATTTGGTGAAGTTGCTGAGATTCTCTGTATTTGGGGCGAAAGAATTTTACATTCAAAGCTCAACTTCAGGCATCTATTTTTAGGTAAATTATTCTGGCTGACAAGCTGTGAAGATAAAAGATGCTGCAGGTCTCACCTCAGACGCTGTAAACTTGGTCTGCCTCAGTCAATCTGCATTCTTCTATTACTTGCAGAGATCGGATCTCAGCAAGGAACTCGTTCCCTGAGCTGGGAACCTAATTAAGATGGTTCAGTTCTTTTTAGCTTTTTCTGAATTATCTCACTGATGAGCTTTCAGAACTGCCATAACCCTTTAAGATCATTCTCCTTTCAGTTAGTCTCTTTCATGAACCACAACTCTAGCCTCCCAGACAGTAGTTTGTTGCCGTAGGTTGCATTCAAACTCCTCCCTGCATATTGAGAGCTGGAAGCAGACATTTTGGTTCACCTATCAATTAATTTAGAGCAAACCTGACAGTGTTGAACAGAGCAACTCTCCCCATGTCCACAGTATGATACCTGGCCATGGCACTGCAGAACCTGGAGGAGCAGCTGTTCACACCATGCTCTGTGGTACCAAAGGTTCTTGCTCTTCAAGACAGCCCAATTTCAAACCCGTTTTGGCTTGGCAACCCTCTCAAAAGAAAACAAAATAAAAAACCAAAACAACACAAAACCCTCCAACAACGCTCCACCCCCTTTCCCCTATTTAGTCATTCTCTAATGGTAGGATTTGATAGTTTGTTGGACAAGATTTTGAAAAAGAGGTCACCTTGTTCATGGCTCCCAAGTGTGGCTGTCATCAAGTTAGCGCACACAAACCGAGGCTGGGTTTTGTGTTGCTCTTTTTTAATTAACAACCAGTTAACAATGCAGCCTGTTTGATCAAATAATGCTTTTTATAAACAGCTTGCCTTCTCGAAGACAACCTTGTGACAGCATGTCTGTGGAAAGGCCTTTGGAAGGTTCTGGTGGCCACTGGGTCTTTATATGGCTCGGGCCAGCCCTCGGACCACAGGAGGCTGAGGCAGTGGTTCTTGTCCCGAGGCTTATCATGCTTGTCACAGGGAAACAAACTCTGGCATCGATCACACACACGCTGGAACTGTGCTTCCCTCTAGCGTTGTCAGAGCTCTGAGCTTGTGGAGAATGTGCAGCGACGGAGCGGGATGGCACCACAATGATCCAATTGTGCCTTAAAGCTGCAGGGCAAACCTTGCTGGGTAAAATGGCTCGTTCTCCTCCTATACGAGGTTCTCATTACAGATGAAAGAGCAGCTGAAGGGCGTGGGGGAAACTTCAAACACACACGGCCAGTTTTAAAGGACGCAAGTCAAAATTAAAAACTGAAGCTGACAAAAACCAGGACCACACTTGGGTTTGGGGCAGCCCCGGCAGAGAGGCATTTGAAGGTGGTGATTTCTGGAGAAGCTTCAAGTTTGTTTTTCTTAATTTTTCTCTAATTAGAAATTCTAGATAAAAATTAACATGAACACGAGATCTCATAAGTGAATTCCAAGTATGACCTCTCTTTCAGGTGAAAAGGCCCACAGGGAATCATACTGCCAGGACTAAGTATCAGGGACAGCATTCACCACTCAAATGGAAGAAAAAAAATCTACACGCACAACTGACATCCAAAATGGCTCAACATAATTTATTTTTTTATGTTAAAATGTACAGAGTTCTTTTGAAAGTACTTGCTAGAAAGGGGAAAAAAAAGTGATATTACATACAAGGAGAGGAAGGGAGACCATCCAGCCAGGAGCGTATGACATGAAGAATTACAAAGGCATCTAGGCACCCCCTTCCCCTTAGCTTACAAGTCACCATGAACAAAGTACAAAGAGGTTACAAAACAGGAAAAGCAAATATAAACAGACAGGAATAGACTCAGCTTCATTTGTACATGCGGCTTTTAGAGGCATCTGGAGCTCCTATTCACACACTCTAGAGATCTCTTTAAAGAGAATTTTATCTTTCTTAAAATAGTTTTTAATATTCTACAACAAAGATAAAAAATTTTAAAGATGGAATGAAATGAAAAAGCTCTTATTTTTAAAAGGCATCGAAGTCACTAACAGTGAGATTTTTTTTAATTTCTTTTAGAAGATTACCCAAGTTATCTTGCTAAAAATACATTTTTTTTTTTAAACAGAAGTGAAAAAATGGTAGGTACCAATATTACTGCGCTGGATAATTTCTTTTTATATATAGAAAAGAACTTTTTTTTTCTACAATAGTTCTACAGTCACAAAGGTTTGTGGAAAAGGGAGCTGCCCAATTGATAAAAAAACCCATACAAAACCAAACCAAACATAAAGGCAAACAAACTGAATTCATGGCCCTCGTTTCAACAGCTTCTCCTCCTGTCTCAGACCCACCCCCACCCCCAGGAAGCAGCGACACAGCTGAAGATCTAAGAAGAGAGGGCAGCACAGTGCGCTTTCTACACGGGTTATTTGGAACTGGAATAGTATATACAGAGAAATGGGGTCCTACACAGCCTTATACATGCTCAAAACTAAACAGAAATAAAAAGTGGAAGTCCTTTGAATTCTGCCTTTTATGGTTAGCAGTTACTGGAGGAAAGTCCATTTTAGTGCATCTGAAGAAACCCCAACTTTTAGATTCTTTTGGTTTAAAAACAAAAGGAATTAGTCTTATTAATGTGTCTGTATTTCTACTTCATATACAATAAAAAAAGAACTTTACATTAAAGGGCTGTCCCTTTTTGTATTGGGTGACATGCCAGCAGTGTAGCCAAAATTAATGTAAATTGGATTTTGCAGTAATAAACAGCAAAATCCTGCCGCCTAGATCCTGCTACAGTGTTGGGACGGTTTCACTGCTGTAAGAGGCCGATTCCCTTCTTTTCCCACACTAGATCAAATGTGTGGCTATTCCTATAAAATGGATATCAAACACAGTAAGAGAATCAGGAAAAACATCACTGACCCCCAGAAAGCGGCACATTCAGCAACTTCCTACCGCAGACCAGGAATGGGAAGAGTGACAAGGACACCACAGGGTTCTCATCCCAGTCACCAAATGCACACTTTATCTTCCACCACTTCCCAAGCCAAGAGATTAACTGGAAACAGCTGCTTCTGAGCTCAGTCTGACTCAAAGGCTCAGAACCAAAACCCTCAGCATTTCCACGTATGTACTAAAGCAGTCTGGGATCTCAGAGCTGTGGCTGACTCGCAGGTCACCAGAAGAGCCTGTAACTATTTTCTTGTCCTAACAGACCATTACCCACCCTGTCCTCTTCACGACTGCCGAAGGGATACAAAACAAGTTCTCTTTTGAGATGCTTCCAGCAGTTCAGTGACAGAACATGTGTGCATGCATGCACATGTGTGTTCATGTGCATGTCTGGGTGGTGAATGGGATCATTTTAAAGTTACATTATATTTTCAGCATAAAACATACAATTTCAATTAACTCATCTACAAAAACACCAATGTGAATAGTTTATTGTTTCCACCTAACTCCAAATTTTACTGAGGGTGAGGGAGTCAAGGAAAATTAAAGATTTTTCCTGACTTGCAGAAATAAAGATCTTCATTTATCCTCTGTGTCCCCTTCCAAATCTCCCAATAAGTGCCTCCTGCTAGAAGTAGGAAATGTTAGGTGGGGTTTAAAGGGAAGGGTTGTTATTCTTTGAGATATCAAACATTTTACATGCCTGCAGCACTAGAAACTGCATACAGAGGGGCACAGGGGAGGGAAAAGGACATACATTGAAAAAAAATTTAGGAAGATGATTTCACGTTACACATAGTCTGTCCACTTTGTCAGCAAAGTAAGGCTCTTTTTAAATTATGAAAAGATTTTGTGCATGTTTCCCCTCTAAAAAACATCTGTTAAGTGATTTTAGCTGTAAAATGTTTGACGATTGTGAAGAAAAGAAAAACAAACAAACAAACAAACATCAAAAAAATAAAGACCAGGCTTCCTAAAAAATAAAATAAACCAAAGAAAATCCCTCTAAATCTACAGCAATATTTTAACTGGAAAAAGGTCCATTTTCTCTGGTTCGTCAGTATAAAAGGTTCCTTTATTTATATTTATTTCAGTTTTTTAGGATGCAAGTTGATCTTGCTCATCTTCTCATGTATGGTCCATTAAGAGACTGCTTGGGCACCCCAGCAGCATTCATGTAGCTGTGATGGGAGGGGCCAGTGTACATCATGTTTCCATGAGGATTTGGCTGCATAGGCTGCTGGGTATAGGCCTGGCTCCCCATCATTCCCATCTGCATCTGCATAGGATACTGTGCTGTCTGATTCATGTAGGCAGGGTTACTATGGTAACTGCTGTTCATCATGGGCTGTGTCATTCTGTAGCTGTTCATGGCATTCAGGGTGTTCATATTCATGGAGTTCACGTTGTACGGGGTGGTTGGCATCAGGTTGACTCCCATGTTCATGCCCCGCTGCACGGCCAAGGTCCGAGGCCCAGCCTGCATGGCGACGGCTGGGGGGCTGCGGCCGTACAGCTGCTGCTGGTGTGCGGTTGCTGAGGGCAGGGGGGCTGATTTGGAGCGGATGGAAATGTGCCCCTTGACTGGCATCTGCCCCTGCAGCCTCTGGGTATGGGGAATACCAATATTGGTAGCAGACATATTACACTGAAGCAGAGGTGATGTGAGGTTCATGGTGGTGGATGCCAGGTTTGGTGGGGGTGTCATAGTGGCTTGTGCTTGTGGGGTGCCGGCCAGGGGGTGAGAGGGAGCCAGCTGAGCCAGCCCTGTGTTGGAAAGAGAAACGCTGGTTGCATAGGAAGTCACAGCAGGAGAATGGCTATAAGGCATGGCATGAGGGTCCATAATGGTGTTTGTCAGCTGCTGCAACTTGGCTAAACTGAATGTGGCTGATGGTTGTGAATAGCTCCCAGCACCAAAATCTCCTGGAATCCTCTCATAGATACTTATGTTACCAGTGCTGCCTGATTCAGGTATTTCCATGATCATAGGTGCTGGGGTGAAGCTGTTGTTCATGCTACACTGAGATAATGGAGGTTGCTGCTGGGGTGGAGGTGGGGGCTGTGGCTGCTGGGACTGAGGCTGCTGCTGTTGTGGCTGTGTTGTTGGTTGCTGGTTACTTGGGGGCCTTTCTACTACACAGCTCTGAGGTGACTTGATATTACAGTTTGCTGCAGGCTGGACACTGTTTTGCTGCATCATGCTGCAACTGCTGCCAATGTTTGCCATTTGCTGAGTGACAACACAACTGTTCTGTGTGAGGCTGCTAGAAGAAGACAGTCCTCCATATGAACAGCTGCTCTGGGAAGAGTTATTTCCACAAATGCTGCCTCCCATAGTGGAGTCATAGCTGCTGGGGTTTTCATAATTCTCTGTAGTGCTCTCAATGCTGCCAAGGTCACTGAAGCCACTATCCACCACCTGCTGAGAGTGGTCCGATACTGAAGGCACATCCATCATGGGGCTGGTCTCCATGTTCTGCATAGAGGGTGCGGACAGGGATCCTTGTTCAGGACTTATCTGTGTGTAACTGCTCTCCAGAGCAGGCACATTTGGGCTGCTGACAGAACGCACAGACTGGCTGGGGTGGGACTGAACAGAGGATATTGGACTGTTGTGTTCTGAGGCCTGGCAATCTTCAACCATTGATATCTGAGGATCCTCCTCAGTTTGGGTATAACTCTGCAAAGTCTGACAAGCTGCAAGAGTTTCTTCACAGTCCTGGTAAGCTACATCATGCTCATTGCTTTCCTCCTGTGTCAAGGACTGGACAGCTTGAACAGTTTCAAGATCTAGTTCACTATGAGGAATCTCTTCCTCTTCCTTTAATTCAATTAACCCCTCTTTATTACTTTGCTCTTCTTCATGATCATCTTCAGACCCAGGGACATGCTCTGAGCCCACTGATGTCTCATTGGAAGCCTGCTCTTCCTCAGAATCTGCCTCTGCTTCATCTTTTTCTTTTGCATCTGCTCTACTGCTTGGTATGCTTGTTTCTAAAAAACATTCTTGCACCTGAGGCTCCTCCTTCACCCCTTCTTTAACAGGCTGTTCCTCCAATTCTTTTTTCTTCAGAGACTCCGGATGACCATCATCTTCATCATCAGCATCATGATCTTCATTTTGATTTGTCACTACTGCAACTTCCTCTTCTTCCTCATGGTCGTGCTCAGGTTCGTCTAATTCTTGCTGCTCTTCTTCTGATTGCCTCTGCTCTTCTAAAATCCGTGGCTTCTCCTCTACTTCCTCTTCTATCTCAGGCTCTTTTACTTCTGGTACTGGACTGCTGTTGCTGTCCACAGGAGAAACTGCTCTTGCTTCACCGCTTGCTGTATCTTCCTCTTCTCCCTCTCCTACCTCTTCTGCTTCCATATTCACATCTTCCTCTTTCCTCTCCTCAGTGAGAGGCAGGTCTTTCTGCTCAACACGTTCTTCTTTATCTGAAATTTTGGCCTTACGCCCTGGTTTTGAATTAGCTACTGCTTCATCACCTATTTCATCCTGAACTGATGGTGGCACATCTTCCCGGCTCAGTTTAAAACCTGGTTTTCGACCAGGTCTTTTCTTCCAGTGGACTGGTTTTCGGCTTTTCCCTTTTGGCCATCCCTTCTTCTTTTTCATAGGTGTGGAAGTATCTGGCTCAAGTGAAGAATCCTTTGCTTCATTATTCCTCAGCATAGGTAATGGTTTCAAGGGTGGGTTACCTGAAAATACAAATTGAAAGACACTGTTCAAACATTTTTGTTTGACCTAAGCATTCAGGGAAGCTTTCCCAAGCATGCCCAATGTATTTATCAACTTCAATATTAGCCTAGCTTAGAAATATTAGCTTAGAAGGATCAAGGTCAGCTCATTAGCAGCATGTTGCACATTACATTTTCGAAGAACATCAACATTTTCAAGATTTTCTGTGTTCAAAGCTCTGAGCCTTTAATACACAATTCAAATTAAGCTCTAAGCTATATAATGAAGTCCTGAGAAGACAAATTTTATTTATAAAATATGTTCACAAATGAACGGGTTGCAGTGTAGGGGAACATATGAAGTTGCAATAAAAGCATGTTTCCATTTAGATCTGGGCATCTGCTTAAGAAAGGAAATACTTTCTCTTTTTTCACAGCTTTATGCTTTTTAATGCCAACAGAAATACACAGATGCCTGGATTTGGCTAGTAATTTTTTTAATTGAAGGAATCATTAACAAGAAGCTGAATTTCTCTTTCATCTTTTATTTGATGAAGCAAGATTTGAATTTCAGTGATTTCCAAACACTCAAATAGGTTCAGAGCTTATACAGCCAGAAAGGAATGTGATTGCTTACTGAGAACTTACTGAATAGTATAAGGCATTCCCTGAATTAATTTTGGTTTGAACCTGTCAATTAGGACAGTCAGTGACATTTTATACATCTGTATAAAGGGGAGTTATTCTTGCCCTTTGCTCAGACAGGCATTTACTTTAAATACCTCCCTCCAATGAAAAGCATTCTGAAAAAATTCTGGGTATTAAAAAATGAATTAAAAAATCAGTAACTCCTTATGTCATCCAAAAAGAAGTATTTGGAATGTGCATAAAGAAAAGAAAGGATCTGCCAGTCAGCCAGCATACTGTTGTACAGGAAGAAGGTAACACTATTTTCATAATACTTATTAAAGCATTAACACTTAAACCCTTAGAAATAAAACCCACCTCTTAAAAAAAAAGCCATCACTATTTCTCTTCCCTGTCTTTCACATTTCGTATCTACTACAGAGGATTAGATTTACCACATTCACAGTAAAACTTGCACGTAGAACTAGGAAAAGCAAAATAATACAGCCCAGCCATTACCAAGCTTCATCTTCCCCTACACAACACTACTCAAATTGCACAGATTTGGTAGAATATAGAGAAACAAACTTTGTTTTTGACACCACAGAACACCTTCTGTCTTCCAGAACGTCTAACCCTTACTAAAAACTGGCCTCAAATCACCTACACTATCCATTCTCACTGCTGCCCTGACAGCAGTCAGAACCAATCCAAATTCTCATCAGACACCCATTTGAGAAACCACAATGATGCATTTCAGCGAAATATTAAAACACTTTCAATGGATTGCCTCAGCTAGACATTAAGTTCTCAGCAGAAAAATCTGGCCCCAAGTCAGAAAGTTAAAAAAAGAAAAGAAAAAAAGAAGTCAAAAGTAGGCTTCTGTAGTGATGGGAGAACCTCCAAAAAAATTCTAAGATTCCTATAAACACTCCTACCTCATAGTTATGACTAAAATAGGCTAAATCTGAACCATTTGTTAATTGCTGCAACACTGTATTTTTGAAGTGTCATAAGGCAGTGCTGTCCCCGCCACCTAGCCTAATGTTTTTATCAAAATAAAAAGCCAGCCGTTTATGATGAACATGTTTAGGTAACTGACAGCACACTGTATTTTCTCTAAGGGTATTACAGTTTTAACATGTATGTGCAAAGGCATCTACACTGAAGACAAAAGCAGCCAACAGAGATGTGATGTCAGGAGCTGCAATACCCTAAAACAATATGGTTACTACTTTATTACTTCAGAGGCTCTGACCAATTTGCAGAAGCTCATGGGGAAAAAAAAAAAGCAACAGAAGTGAGACAAGGGAACAGAAAACACTAAATGACAAATATTTATAAAGTTGGTGAGCCAGAAATTTATCACTGTAGTATAAAATGGATGTCAGTTAATACAGTGGCTTTCCAAGTACCATTTTTGATCCCTGGGCACTTAATGGACTATCTGTAGTCTGCAAAAGATGGTTAAAAATCACTGATTTATTTTATGAAAGAATATACATCAGTGGAATCTCTAAAGAGATCTGCACATTCAGAAGAGCACAAATGAAAAATACTTAAAACAACCGATCTAACAGATCTGTCTCCGACTCCATAGGCTTGTTAATAGTGCTGGAGTATCACAAAAATGTATTTAATGAGTAATCTAATCACAACAGAATTTTAAAAAATTGTATCTTATACCAATGGTATAAGATGACTGTGCATGTATTCCCACTAAGGAAACTTAATGCTGTAAGCACATGTTTGCACTAAATCTACATAGTTATATGCTGTAGTAAGGATGTAAGGGTAACTGATGCTAAATAGAAAGTAAACCTGGCTATTATCATATTAATGCTTTTAGTATTAAAGTACTTTTAAAGAAAAATTCTTCTCTGGTAACCACAGCCTAATTGAAAGCCATAAATTAATGAGGTAACAATTTTTTCTTGTGGGATAATGGCACCATATTTGTTTTTCACACAGTTGTTCATTTTTATTTCGCCGACTGCCTTGCACTATGTAGCCCATCAAAACAACTGGACATCTAACAGCCATAAAGAAGATTGCTAATGGAGTACCTGAATGACAGATGCTTCTTCTGAATTGTCAGTGGACTCTAAGCAACCAGTCACAACCAAATTATCTTGTTTTATGAACTGAAGGTTCAGAGAACTTTAAGGAGGTATGAGAAGCTGAGAGGGTGAACATGCAATGTGATGAAGAAGAGGATGTCAGAAGAGACAATTTAATATTTCCCTTTGTTATGGAAAACCGGGGGCTTGCCAGTTCATTTCCGTTTTATTTCTGTAAGTGACTCTGCTGCATAGGTTTTTCCACAATCACAGATACCAATTCCATTAGGAAAGCTGAATCAAAAGGATAGCCTGGGATCAGGTCATTGCCAATAAGATAGTTAAATATATGCAGCACATTTTCATAAAACTAGGGAATGTCTGAGACTGGTTTGACTGGTAATTTATGCCTAACCTACATTTCAGCTGGAAGTTACAAGCCAAAGAAAGCAGCTGGTTCTGTCATGAGCTGTTATCATCCAATACAATCTATCAAACTTTCACCAGTGTACCACCAAACATACCATTATTGTCATCAGACTCCTCCTCATCTCTGGACTTCCTCTTAGAAGAGGGTCTATGCCTGAGTGTGTCTGGTGGGGCTAAGTGCCGAAAGTATCCACTGGATGAAAGTTCACTCTCCTCCTCTTCGTCCTCCTCCTCCTCTTCCTCCTCCTCCTCCTCAATCTCAAACGTAGGCTCTAATCGGGGCATTGGTCGTTCAGAGTCTGAGTCCTCAAATGGTTCATCCAGCACTTCTGTGGTTTCTGAGATTGTTTCAGTGACAACACTGCTGTTGTGGTGCT
>NW_008236162.1:3493085-3493592 GCF_000691975.1 Corvus brachyrhynchos
AGAGAAGACATTTTATCATGTGCAGTAGAAATAAAACACTAGATAAATACAAAACATGAACAGCAGAGAGTTCCACTCTAGAATCCAGAATTCACTAGAAATAGTGACTGGCACCTGCCACTAGTTAGAATTTAAGCAGCTGAAGTGAACAGCCCATCCGTAACAGCTGGAAGTTTAGACACACTACAACACAGATGTGAACAGCTTAGAATAAGGTGCAAAAATGATACAGAAGAGAACTTTTTAGTGCAGCATCCCATGAAGAAAGGATTTGCTTAGATACATTGACAGAATTCACATCTCCATGGTAAATAATTTCAAAGACTTTACACTCTGATTTCAGTTGTTTAGAGAGCATTTGTTTTGTAAGCTTCTTTCATAACTAGGACTGTATCTGTTTCTATTTTGCATTACTGAGTAAAACTTTAATAACTAAGTTAGAAAAAAAATTAAAAGCACAAGATAGAAGCTAGAATCAAAAAACCCTCAAAATCCTCCCTCTGATTC
>NW_008236162.1:3493686-3523220 GCF_000691975.1 Corvus brachyrhynchos
AAGTACCCTGCAGAGAGAGTTCTGGAACACTGAACAAGTGCTCCCTGTACACTTAATACAGACCTCGTGAACTGCACCATCCTTCAGAAAGCCCCAACATACTGACAAAACCGACTGGATAACATAGTCAGAAACAACAAGAAATAAGGCACACACCTTTCGTTTCAATGTTGGCTTGGTGAGAACAGGTGGAGAGCTTGATCGAGGACTCACAGGCTCATCATCTTCCTCCTCACTACTCTCACTAAAACACCTCAGAAGTGCCCTATCACTATCACTGTAGCGCCGGGGTAATCTGTCGCAGTCCTCTGGGAATCTGCATTTCAGTGGCTCTGTGTTCTTTTTCAACTGCCCCCTCCACCTTTCCATACCTTCACTCTGCTGCCGACGGGGAATAGCAGATTTTTCACCTTTGCCATACTGTCCCTGGGAAACTGCAGATTTTTCCTCATCTTCAGCATACCGGCCTCTCGAGGCTGGAGATTTCTCTTCACACTCACCACATCTTCCTTGCAAGGCCACTGACTTCTCCTCACAGTCACTGCACCGGCCTCGTGAGGCTGCTGATTTTTCCTCACACTCACTGCATCGTCCACTGGGAACTGCTGTTTTGTCCTCGGCGGGCATTACTGGCTCCTTCTCGCAAAAGGGCTCAGGAAGTTTTTTGCTCTTCCGGTTCCATCGACCTCTTCGTGATGGCTGACTGTTTGCAGGAAGACTATCCAGGGGAAAAATGTGCTTGTTTGGTCGTGCAGAATTGGCTGGAGCAACAATGTCTGGCTTTTTTTCACTCTCTGTTGGTGAGTAAGGCTCTTGCTCTTTCTTCTCCCATGACACAGATTTTACCATCTGATTTAAATAAAAACAAATATATTTCATACTTCCTATTTACGCATAAATGTCTATCCTGAATTTGATTCCACAAAAGCTTTTGAGCAAAAAGTCAGAAAAGTTTAGCAGAAGTGTCCTTTAAAAATACAAGATTAAAAAAAAGACTTGACCTTTAAGAGATTCCTGTAGTGCTACTTGCTACTCCTTTCCTCACAGGTGATAATACACCTCACTTAGCTTCCCAACAAGTCACTTCAGTCAGCCATTCAGTGGTGTGCTAGAACACTAACTTCACCCTGCTACATTCACAGTATTTGTGCAATTTTCAAGAAAAAAGTAAGAAAAACTTGAAGCTGTTTTTCCATTAAAATGTACAATTAATGTAAATACAGTAACAGCAGATAATTTGCCTCTTAGTATTCTAGTCAGCGCTCATCACCTGATGCGAGAGTGCAACCCCTTCAAGGATTTTCTCCAGACTATGCCTCGATGTTTTCTCTATTTATTTTCTAATCTGAAACCATAAAGATACATAAACTAACCATGACTGCACTGCTTTTTATGATTATGACAAATGCGCAAGCTTCACATATGAAATGTTGTTAGAGCAGCCTGCAAAAGCATTAAGTATAAACTACATGCCACACAGAAATAAGAGATTCACTCTTACACTGGTCTCTGGATCCTTTTCTTTCTGCTTTTGTTGCTCTTCATTTTCCCCATCTTCTGTTTCCTCTTCTTCATCTTCAGAGACAACTGAGTTGGAAACTATAACAGGTGTCCAACGCAGACATTCTGCATCCACATCGATAGGTCGGACGTTAGTTCTGAGCTTTGCCATGTGTTCCTGGATAAGCTTCTCACGACGAATGATCACAAATCTGAACAGCAATAATACTCTGATCAATAACAGGTGACATACCGTACATGTTGTTATGTGAAACAGACATATTACAGAAAAATCTGTATACTCTCAATCAGTGCTGCCACAAGTAACTTCAGAGAGAACAGAAGCTCATTAAAATAGTACAATTTGCAGTACCATCTGACTACCAGAGAAAGCATCTCACGACTGAGGAAATGCTAAAATTCTTTCCACTTCTTGTTAATGGTGAAGCCATTATCCTTCCATGTGTAACATTCAGCTGCAGAGTATCATTTTTATTATGGACAAGGGATACGCCATTTGGGGAATGGACAACATAAGGTGAAAGCTACCAAAGCGAAATAAAAGGACTGCTCAAGAAAAGTTGCATTCCCACTACCATAGTGCATTTTATTTAGGGGTCTGAGAGAAATATCACCGGTTAAAGGTATATTGTGAGATGAGGACATAAAACTATCCTCAAATTTTCCAAGTAAGTTTCAACTTTAACACAAAACACAATAGAATACAACCCCACTCACCAAACCGCTATGGTCTGAAACAAGACTAATTCACAGTATTTCACCTAACTTGTCAGCTGAGCAAGCAGGCTACCTCTATTCTATACCAACACACTTCACCTCTCCCAGTGATCTGTCCCACTCTTCAAGCACTCCACGTTAATCCACACAGTTTATGGCATTTTTGAGACATAGAGAAAAGGAGGGAAACAACTGTCTGCTCACTGACTGAAAATAAGGAGCAGATCTGCCTCTAGAGAAGGAAAGTTGCTGTTCTTTGCTCTGTTTTGTGAGTGTATTAGACGGATTTTGCTGAGGGATCCCAAGAAAACATGACCAAGAGACCAACTTGCTCTCTCTCACAGCAGCAAATTACTCAGAATTCCACATCTACAGTGCTACACAGTTGGACATCTGAGCCAGCTTTGGCACTGAATGATTCTTGCATTGCACATGAGTACCAAGATGTGACTTGTCTTCAAACACCATTAAATTTCAATGAAATACATCTGAAGGTATGTGGGATTACAACAGGACTCCTGTACTCACTGATCACTACGGAAGTCAAGCATTCGTAGGTGATGCAGAGTGGAAGTGATATCTTGAGGGCAGATTCCAGTCAGCTTACTCAATTTCTTGATGCTTAATTGCTTGTCACGTTGATGATAAAGGCACTCCAATATTACACTTTTCCAGTAAGCCATATATGACAGGCGCCCCAGGTCTGACAGGGGCTTCTCTGGTGATCCTGCTTGACCCTCACGCTTTGAAAGCAAATAGCCTAAAGAAACACAATAAAAAAGGTTTCAAAACATTAGCTTCTGTTTCCACCCCAACTTCTACAAAGGCCTCATACAATAGCTTAGTGCTGCCTACAAGATGTAGATGAGAACTCTGACAGATACTTAGAGGTGTCGGGCCAATTCTTTATCTCTTTGTTTAAACTCCCATTATTCAATGATCAAGTATGAGATTTCTGAGCTCTGCTGCCATCAGACACTGACTATGGCAATGCCACGAGATGGCAGCAGGTACCTACCTAGAAACTATACCAAGCCTGAAGTACAATTGCAATAGCAATTTTGGAAATGACAGAGGAAAAACATACTCTTAAAACTAATATCACTAAAAATTTTCTTGAAAATTCTCTTCTGTCAAACTTCACGACCATACTGGAGAGTACCAAGCTCTATTTGCAGAGATTTCATTAATTTAAGACTGTGATAACATTACACAGGTTCAATAAAGGCCGAGAGGTTATATTCTACCTAGTGAGACAAAGAGGGGTGGATGGACGAAGATGACAAATGTGCCTTCTC
Source organism: Corvus brachyrhynchos (assembly GCF_000691975.1). NCBI lineage: Eukaryota > Metazoa > Chordata > Aves > Passeriformes > Corvidae > Corvus > Corvus brachyrhynchos. The sequence goes on from NW_008236162.1 coordinate 3,497,223, forward strand.
ACTGTTGCTCTACCATAACATTAACATTAACTCTAAAATCTGTATGTCCGCAGGGAGGGCTGTATTAAATTGCTGTAGGCATAATAAACAATGTATAGTTAGGGGGAAGTTTCCTATGACCTTGCTAAGATACATGTAGGAATCTGAGAATTTCTTGAGTATTCAGAGCTTAAGTATGTCTGGTTTTGTTGCTCTCAAAGTTAAATTAAAATGTAAGACATTTCTGCTTGAGACACTCATTCACCTACTCAAGCTGCTGAAGATTACCACAGAGCATGCGGTCTTACAGCTGGCTTTCTGTGTAAGGAACTAAACGCACAAGACAAGCTTTGGCTAAAATCACTATACTGACACATGCCTTCAGTTTCTACCTTAAGTTGCATACACAGAAAACATCGGAATCAAAGGAAAAATGATCGATTTTGTCTTTAGAACTGAAGTTCCAAAAAATGAATAAACTGTGAAGTTCAGATGATTTTGTGAGCTTCAGGAGCCTTTGTCCTGAGATGTGTTTTAATTTGAAAAATATCCACTTCTACTGTTAAGTCCTTTAAAATATGAAAAGACAGACTAAAAAAAAGTGAAGAAAAAGTTCCTTACTGAAGTCAATTAGGAACCTGCCATAGCCCTTTCGCTGGTATTGTGGAAGAATCATTATACAGGAAACATTGTACTTCTGTTGGCAGTGCTTTTCCTGTTGGAAAAAAAAGCATCATATTGAAAAAACAGATCAGCGAGAAACAGCAGAAGTTGTAAGTTGTTCTGTAAAAGTAGTTCTACAGCAAAAAGTGAGCTAGGAAGCCACAGTCAAAGTTTCTGAGGAGCAATAAAGCCAAGGAAATCCTTCAAAGAGACAATATTAAAACTCTACCATTATTTCAGTTAAGAAAAGCACAAAGAATGAAAATTTGACATCACCCTCTGCTTAGATAGTATACAGTAAAGAACATGGACTGCAGAGAAGATGAATTCTAAGAATAAATCTGAAGGCAGCTAAATTCATTACAAAAGATTGCAACATTCCAGTGAATCCTTAAACATTACAAGCATAAGATACTAAAATCCAGTCTCAAATCTGCTGTTCTGAATACTAAAAAAAAAAGCTTCAAATAAAACTACTTAAAAATAATTGAAATTATTAAGGATAAAAATCTTAAGAAAAGTCCTATCTGAAATCATGGCCCTGTTCCCTCAAAAAAATAAAAGGCTTCAAATCAGGTGCAAAGTTGCCAAACTTGTTTGGAAAACAATGTATATACAGAACAAAAGGTGAGAAACAGAATTACCAAGCAGTTCTATCTCACAAACAGTACTACCCCATCTCCACCAAGAGCAGGAAGTAATTTGAAAAGTTTTTTTAACCATTAGCTGCAGTACAAGTTCCTCAGCAAGTATATGCTATTCAATATTAAAGGAAACTTGAGTTTACTAACCCAAGTGGTCTCCAAATGTAATAGAAATAAAACCTGGTTGCAGCAGCTGTCTATACCTGTGTTACATAATTTATTATATAAAATGCAAGAGCATAAGTTACAACTTTTACAACAATTTAAAGAATCCAAAGCAGCACTGCTCACCATACCAAACAATTCGTACCCAAATACTTACCTTGGAAAAGTAGCCAACAAGGTGACAGCCCTTAACATCATTCTGTGTCAGCACATAGAAAAGAAATGGCTCCACATCGTAATAGAGAGTCTTGTGGTCCAAGAAGAGTTTAGCTAACAAGCACAAATTCTGGCAGTAGATAGTGCTGACATTGCCATCAACCTTAGAGACATGAGGAGAAGTTCTGTCACTCCATTTGCTGTTATGCAAGGACATGCTTCACCTGAGTATCCCCACACATTTGAAACGTCTTAACGTGAGAGACTTCTCTGTCACAGGCAGCATCTCAAGGGACTTAAAACTTACACAGAATAAAGGCTGTGACCAAGTCACTGTCACATTCAGTAGCTTAAGAGACAACTTAAAATTAATTTTCGCAAAATATAAAAACCAGATTTTTACAAAGTGAGTCTTCTGTGTTTTACAGATGAATAATCTGTACACAAGGTCAGTTCCTACTGGATGCTTGCTTGTTGCTCTTCACTCTTGGAAACTCAAGTGTTTCAAGAATGAAGATTTTTAGGACTATGAAAAATTTATCATGTGATTAGGTGCTGAAGACCCTATTTTACAGAGAAAAGTGAGCGGCTTCATTTTCTAACTTACCTCAAAGACTGATATATTATTTTTTCTGTAAATTTCATTGGCTGGAGGATGAACCCAGCCACATTTTTTCATATGCTGTTGGAGAATAGTCCTGCTTTTCATATATTTTAGACAGAATTCACAAAGGTACAACTTCGGTAGCCTGTAAGCAAAGACAGAGAAAGATCAGAGACTGAAGGCAGAGACTTTTATACAAAATTCCTCACTCCTGCCGATAGAGAACTTGGTAAGAACATACCCAACATACACTGACCTTGTGTATGTGCTAATGAGGGCAAAACCACCTTACCATAGTTAAAGTCATGACACTTACTCTGTAACAAATGCCTATTTAAAAACAGCCCTTAATGTCCTGCATAATTACATTTACACTACTAACTTATGCCAGAAGAAATAGATTAAAATCCTAGGAAAAAAACAGTAACCCCTCCCAGTTTTGCACTAATGATGCTAGGATGGATGAGATAAATAGTTCCTATTCCCTTCTCTCCCTCATCATCACAGCCGACATCCCAGCTGTATGTACATACCCTTGAGTGATGGGTCACATCACCACCTATCCATCTACTTTAAAACCGTTTTACATACTACACTGACATGAACGACTGGAATGCATGTTTCCCAAAATTCTTGTGATTTAACTCCATTTATATACCCTAGCTTGGGCAGGAATGTCTTTGTACAGCTAGAGTAATTCCTCATGACAGACCACATGTTCTTATTAAATGGCAGAAAAAAGAGTTTCACTTAATTTTCTTCCTCTAGCTATAGCCCTTGTAAGTCATTCCTCTTTCTGAATAAAGTTAAAAGAGTTTGCAGTTTAGACACTTTGCAAAGTTCTTAAGCAAGAGAACAGCAAAGCAACTATATGTGCAGCACAGCAGAACAATCTTTCAGACACCAAAATGTAGAAACCACCAGATTTCTATGCCTGCTCGAGTACAGTTTTCCCATAAACACCGAAGAAGAACAAAGAAGAGTCCTACCTCGAGTACTCCTGTGGATATGGGGAGGAGTACCAGGTCTGGATTTCGTACTTGCCAAATTCGATAACAGAAGGGCAGCGGACTTGCGGATCAGGAGGCCCAGTCACCCCTACTTTCTATGCAAGGGTAAAAAAAGAAACAAGTTTTCATAAATTTTCAAGTGCAAGACTTCTAAGATTAAATAAATTAAAACATTTTCATCTACACAGTCCATTCTGCTCAAACTCACAGATAATTAGGAAGATGCAGATGTTGCTCTCTGACACTAAAAACCAGTACCAGTCACACTTCAAGCAACCACGTGATTCACAAAAAGAAAGAATTAATAAACATTATCATACCACGTATCTCCACTACCATTCACGGTGTTGCATGCCATAGTTTTAAATGCAAATTAGTACACAGCAAAGTTTAATACAATCTTTTTTGAATCTCATCGTAATTTTCTTTCTTGTTATTTCAGTAGTGAAGAACAGAAACATATAAACTGCTCCTGAAGTTAAAAACTAGTATTTAACATCACACATCAGTGTCTTCCCAGCTCTGAGACTAGATGCACTACTGTGACCATAGCAGCTACCAAACCAATATTCAGGATGTGGCTATCTGCTTATCATCACAACTGCTGAAGAATTAAGGAAAAACCTCACATTTATTAGAAGAAGAGAAAAATAGAAAATAGAGTATTTTTAAACTACTTATACAACCTTTATTTCCCCTGTCCCTCTGATAGTAACTATATTTTATAGCAACTAAAAATAAGGATACTAAATGCTCTACTTTAAAAGAAAACAAATGCTTTCTCAGCTCATGAAGATTTTATCTCAAAAGACTGTCACTCACAGAATTATAGAAATCTAAATATTCCCACTAGCCTTGCATTATAATATGAACCACCCGGACTGAAGTTATTAACAAATGAGAATTTTTCATGCTGGAGGGACGAGTTCATGCTAATGGGACGAGTACCAGTGAATTACCTATATGCAAATTTATCCTAGCAGAATGAGACAGCTGTACCCAGGACAGTTTAAAAAGTTAACATTGAAAAGTTAACATTCCAAATTAGTATCTTGCTAAGCTTCTTAAGTGGGACTGGTATAGGCAAAAGTCACCTCAGGATCTAATCCTAGGCATCCACATCTGTGGAGCTCTAGATGAAAGGAAGAGCAACCTCTATTGGCAAACATCTATCAATGTGTATACAGACACATGCTCTACCCTGCTCCATAAGGAGTTAAAGTACCCAGAAAAAGAATGCTTTAACTACTCTGAGACTCTATGTGACCCATGCTGCTAGCAAACCATCCCACATTTTATTGTTTTCACAGTCCACATGTTTTACCAGCTATTTAACAGTTCTGAGAGGACTAAAGCCACAGACCTCAAGGTTTTTTAGCCACCTTAACCACTCACACTCCCTTTTATGTTATCCTTCAGCTCTCTTGAGGTCAGTTGTCCATAATTTTCAAGCAGCAGAAACCAAGCACATTAGCTTCTGTGACAGACTGACTCATCTGAAGTCTGCATTTCTTGTTGTTATTTTGTTGTTGGGGTGGTGGCTTTATATTTGTTTAAATGTCTTTCACAGATTTGGTACTTACTGCCAGACACTGACAATTTAACTTTACCTGCAGTGCTTGTTCCTGAATATCTCGAAACAACTCCATGTCTTTTTCATTTAACACATCCTGGCTTCCAAAAAAACGCTCCTCCGTTTCTTGTTTTCCATCCCAGCCATCCTGATTGTCTGTAAATGAGAGAGAAAATTGTCTTCACCTACATTTACAAGAGTATTCGCTTTTAGTGCAGTGACAAACAACATCTGGCTGTATTCACACACTGTGCCAGATTTTTTTTGATGGGATTTTCCGTTCAGATTTGGGACCACAAAGGAAGAACAGGTTCTAGATTTGGGACCATGTAAGTAGTACTGTCCTACATTTAAGCAGGTCCAAATGTCGCCACCTAGATAGTCATAGTACCATGAAGGCATCAATGGCTTACCACTAAGCCTGCTTTTCACAAACAAGGATCACAACTATTTAAATGCCATATCTGGTAAAACCAAAACCAGGACACCTGCATTTATCACCTTAGAAATACCCCTTCAACAAAAACAAACAAAGAAACCCAAACAAAAAATCCAACAAAACCCTCCATGCACTTCACCTCACTCCCAAAGCATTAAGTCACGTTGCTGTTCTTCCAGCACCAGCCAGGTCAATGCAGGTAACTATTCTAAAGCTGTAAATATAGTATTTTATTGTGGAATATTTTCCACTGCCTGCTCAGGAACAACTCAGAACCATTCAACAAAACTGTAAATATCTGAATACAGAAATTAAATAAAGGTCCAGTCATAGATAATATCTTAAGCTAAAAAAGCAAAAAAAACCAAGGAAAGCAGAACTGCACTCCAAAGGGAAGGGATAGTTTTCAGCAAGAAGATGCCAAGCCACACAAACAGGCTCCTCTACGGCTGAGAAAATTAGGAAACATTTGCACGCATCCATAGATTGGAAACTCATGGGTCTATCCGACTGGCTTTAGTTATTTATTTTCCATTTCATACTTCTACCTTGCTGCTCTTAATTCTCATGAACCACTGCCTATGTAATTTCTTTCCAATGTGACATTATTTAGCCCATTTCCTAGGGCTGTCTGCAAGCACCTCCTTACCAATGGGCATTCTACCTCACCGTAATCATTTAACCCCTCATCACACCTTGCCATCATATCTAAAGAGGCTAAGGTCTCTAGGATCACTTCCTTTTTCCAGCTCGTACTCTACCTCAATGCACCAAAGATAAGTGCATTTCAGTGTTAACTTTCAGCTCAAAGTTTCCAGCCTCTAACAATTCCAGTCACTTCAACATCCTAGCCTTTGAACATTTGCTTGGTATACAGGATACTTACATTGGCAGGGTGAAAGATCTTTACCTGTGGGCCATTCTGAAGTGCTAGATTTCCTGGTACCCTTTTTCCTGATCCTGTACTGCTGAGAATAGTCTACCACTTCTCCTCGAGCTTTTCGTCCATCAGGGGAGGGAGTGAAGAATTTAGTAAGGCCATCTATAAGCCCTTTGGTTTTCTTGTTAAACTTCAAGGTGTTGCTGCCATCTCTGCAGAAGTCCAAGACATCTGCCTGCTCCAGGTATCCTCCTTCTGATGATGCTGACTGGCTGGACAGAGCGATCTTACGCTTCCGACCCCGACCAGGACCAGTGCGAACTTTGCTGAAAGGACCTTTTGATCTAAAAGATGAGAAGGGGAAAGATACGGTCAGAAGATGTGGTAAGGTGGTCTACCATCTTCTCTAACATATTTATCAGCCACACAGAACGTGAGCTGAAGAATTTAATAATACAGGAGTCATCAAGAGTCTGCGTACCCTAGAGGAGCCAGGATTTAAACATCTCAGTAGAAGTACTGCACTATTTTTCTCTACATTGAACATTATGTCAAACTAATTTGAGTATAAACAATAGATTTTCACCAAATTTAACAACAGTAAATTTTAAAATCAGTAACCAAAATGAATACATTGCACAGAAGGCTTCAATTTACGCAATCCTTAAACATTTACACTTGTCATTTGCCATAGTTCTCGTACTGATAGGAAATTGTTGTAGGAATTTCACAGAATGTTAATACATGAAGGATGCACCTAGTAGCTAAGAACCTACACCACTGATGGTCACCTTAGCTGAAAACAGCGTTGCTCTCCAACCAGCTGCCATCTTTAAGACTGCAAATTCCAAAACTCTGTTGAGATGGAAGTATCAAAAGGTGTCTGGATGTGGCTTGGGAGTATGGGTAGTGGTGAACACAGTGATGCTGGGTTAATGACTGGACTCGATGATCTTAGAGGTCTTTTCCAACCTAAATGATCCTATGATTCTGTGAGATAACTTCTCAGAAGGAGTGCTGTAGACTGACTGACTATTTTTAGCTACAGTCCTTTCAGCTATGGAGGATAGAAGTAGGCAGCTTTTCCCCAAGAAGACAAACTATAGATCTTTGCACTATTCTGATATATTTTGCAAGGGAAATGATGGAACAAAGGCAAAAAAACCTGTGAATCAATCATGAAATAATAGTTAAAAGGGACAAAAGAGTAGAAGCAGATAGCTAGTTTTCCTTTAGTTCCTCTGAATTATACTGAGAGTTCTTCTATGCAAAGTTATTGTACTGACTGAAAGAAAATATCATGTTTAATACAGACACTCCCTCTGTTTTTAGAAGCATTAAATTTTGTAAGGTTGTTTTCCAGAACATCCTCTGGTGCTATTGGTTAGAATCAAGTGGTGGTTCCACTGTTTTTTTAAGCTGATTTGATATCCAAAACAGAAGTTCTTGTGACATGCTCCTTCACTGTTTTGCATCCTGAAGAGTCCATAGTGCTGCATCACAAACAGCACTGTACAGCAATCTTAATTCAAGGAAATTGCTTTGGCTGAACAGTTCTCCAAAGAATTCCTGCCCAGCCAAATCCAATTCCCTGACAACTAGATAGTTGCCCCACAACAACCATGACAAGGCTGCAGCAACACAATCTGTCTCAGCACAATGGAGTTCTCCACAAATGTAGAAACACGTGGAATGGAAGCAGAAAGCGGACAAGTATTTTCTGGCAGCAGTGTCAGTTTAAATACACGTCAAACAATCTCATATGCTTTCTTGTGATTACTTAATTTCTTTAAACAACAGAATGGGTTCTTGGGAAATGTAAAGCAAGGCAATTATGCTGGAAGAAGGAGCCATCCAGCAAAAAAGATTACATGAACAGGAAAATTCAGGAATTTGACTATAAGGAATAGTTCAAAAATAAACAGTAAATTACTACTAAGAGTCAAAAATCTTGGCCAAAAGAAGCACTAAGGTTACTTCTAGTCTTTCACAGCCCTTTTCAGGAAATTTGTAGTAAAGAATAATGAACAGCTCTTAATTGTAAAAGAAAAATTCTCACGAAGTAGACAAGAGACTTCAGAAATACCCACTGTCCTACGGAATCTCACATCTTACTTTTCCTTATAGAGACTTACGCTGTATTTTGATTCTTTAACCTGTTTTTGGGACGTCCTATTGGGTTAGCATAGCGTCTTTTTATCTGTGCTGCCTTCTTCTGTAAAAGTTTTCTTCCTTTCTTCCGTGGTCGACATATTTGACATATCCACATACCTATAAGACACAAGTCCCCATCACCGAATGCAAGAGACATCTATATAGGACAAAAGGGAGAAATACAGTCCACAGGCCTTCTGAGATTAAGGGTAGGAACAGTACCAAAGGCACTGATTATCACATATACATGCAAGAAGAATTATATGCATGCTTCAACAATCTGAACTCAAGTCCTGTTAATACTCCCCAGCCCCCACAGAGTTACAAACCCAAAGGAAGTCTCCTTAATCGGCAGCATATCATCAGAAAACCTTGATTTAATGGTTAATTATCCCATTATCTGCTCACTTCTATACTACTTCCAACTATCTTACATACAAAAGTTTTCTTCTAACTACCAAGGAAGAATCTTCCATACATAATCTGCTTTCTGATTGGATAGAGAAGTTCACTTGTCCAGAATACTCTACTGTCCAAATGGATATCACTTCAAAAACATAGATGTTATCTCTTTCTTTTGTACAAGACTATTCATGCAAATGAAAGCTGATCATCTTAATCTGTAGGGATCACTTCTATTCCTTCAAACATCAAGAATTTTTTTTCAAAACCCTTCACAGAGAGTAATGTACAGGGAACAGGAGACAGTGAAAAACCTGGATGTGAAGTTCTGAACCTTCTTTGGTTTCTAATACTTGAAAGATAATTCCATACAAAAATGAGCTATATGTAGCTAAAAGAGGACCAAATAAGTGGAAGCACTGCCTGCCCACTGATCTCTTCCAACACCATCTTAAATTATCCTTTTCACCACAAAGTCCTCACCTTTTGGCATCCTGGTAAGAGGAGGATCACAGCATTCCATGTGAAAGCCACGGTCACAGGAGTCACAAAATAGCATGTTATCCTGTTGAAGACACATAATCTCTCTTTATATGTGCATCAGCATCAAGCCCTCCATTAATTTCAGAGGACAGGCACATAATTTTACACTATGAACAATTCAAGGTATTTCGCAAGTCTCAGAAAGACTACCAGACTAAAATAAAATCTAGAGATATTTGTCTCTAAAATAATTTTATTTTGTAGTTAAACGTAACAGCCAACAAACTGGCATCATCTTCATTCAATCCATACTCCACTATACTCACAGCATTTTTCCCTTGATCTCTACAGGAGCTGCACGTTTTGCATTCAATACACTGCCACCGCAAGGCTTTCACTCGAACTGTCAGCTCTGGAGAGAACTTCAAACAGGACGGATGACCTGGAGAAAAAGGAGAACACTTTACTGGTAAAATCATTATACTTCTGTTGATGGTCATAGATAGCTCACAGAGAGACAACTTTATCAATTATGTATTCCCATGCAGAATTTTGGTTGTCCAGATACTCCTATTTTTAGGTGCTTCTATTCTTACCTACTTATAACACAAACCAGTGCCCTAGATAGCAAATGGCAGGCCCACATACAAAAGAACACAAAGGTAATTCTTCATAATTGAATTGAGAAACATGGTGAAACTGGTCTTCATTGCCACATTTAAAAAAAAAACCTTCCAGGAGCCAAATGAATTATTTGTGCTAGGTTAACTTAGCTGTCTCCCCTCTGGGAGCCTAAGATTCAGTTGTATTGTATGAACTAGCTGTACTGTATGCCACAGAAGCATATTCCTCACGTCTGGGTCAGCAGGAGTGACTACACTAGACTTCTCTGTCTTAAGTGGTAAGATTCTTACTAGATGCATACTCCCTCTGTGCATGGGGCAGCACCAGGCAGTGTGTGGGCTCTTCTGTCTCAAGGGAAGGGACAGTGCCAGCAGCCCTGTAAATGGTCACCTACCACTGTTGCCACAGTCAGCACAAGAGATGAGCTCTTCAGGTTTCTTCTCCCGATTTTGCTCTTTTGTACCAAGGCAGAAACTGCAAATTGGAATTGGTTCAGCAACCGGCTGTGAGGAGAACAGAGAGTAAGAGCACTGGGTATCTCAAGGGAGCAAACTGTAATACACAAAATGACACAGACGTTTATATATATCACATAAATGTGATGTAATACACATCATGTCTCAAAGATTTTACTTGGTTCTCACATTCAATACAGCACTGACTGAATAGAAGTTAATACTCCAAAGAACAAAATCTGTACAACTGTTAACACTGTTATGAAAAACGAAAATAAAAATCTTCCTGCAAAAAATTATGTGAGTATGCTATTTAGCAATCACAAGCAGATAAAACGGTGTGCTGTGAAAAAGTTATGGGGGGAGTTAAACATTGTGCAGCGAAAAAGATGCTTTTAAGATGAGGCACAGCACTAGCAAAGTAAGCAATAGATATGAACTAGCCAACAATACATTTGGCCGGAAATAAGCAGTACATTTTTAAATTTAAGGACTGACATTCTACAACAGCCTCATCTAAGATGTAGCAACTGCAATAATTGTTTTAAAGTGGTACTCGGTCAACTAATAAGAGTGAAAGGATGGCCTAATTTAACATTAAGTACTGGATTTCATGATCTAGCAAATTATTTCTAATCCACTTCTGCATTTAAATCCTGTGATTTATAGTTTCCAGAGAAAAGATGTACACAAAATTTAATTTAAAAGTACAATAAAAATATGCTGAAACCACATTTAAAACACTGGAAATGGGAATAACGTTAGATTACAGCAAGTTCTGAGAAACATTCTTTGTATAGCTGTATCAAGTTACAGTTAGTGATTTCACACATACTTTTTCAGAATCTATTCTGCAGGTACCATATGTGTGTACTGTTAATTATTGCACGGAAGCCCGTACCAGAAAAACTTCAAGCACCTTTACTCTGCCTAAGCCAAAGCAAAAGCTGTATCCAGAATAGCTTCTTGCAGGAATCAGTAAATAAATCAAATATCAATTTGTTTATATTACTGTAACATAGAAACTGAAAATTTGAAATCTCTACCTTTTGCTCAGTGTACAGACAGAGCACACACGGTACACCTTCAGTCTGAGATGTAGTCCTTAAAGCACCCACTAGATGGAAACAATCTGAACACCTTAGGAAATCTGCTGTTTCAAAATTAAGCCACACAACAGGAAAGAAAGCCTGACATTCCTCATTTAGAACACAAGTATTTATATTAGCCTTTGGGGAAATCCCAAATGATGCTGAAGTATAAACTAGTATGAAATCACCTGCCCATCAAACTACTTCAGTTTGGAATACGTTCACAGGATTAGTTAATTGAAGGATTGCAGTTTCTGCTCCTTTTGAGAAACAGAGAAAACAAGACAACTGTAGATAGTTATGCCAAGCATACTAATCATTAATATCCAAATGGGAAGGGGAAGCTAGCATCTTCACTGCCCACAGGCAGTATCTTTCCAGCCATAGTCACCACAGCAACATCAGCTGAAATCAGCTATGCAGGGATTCCCCATCCTCTTTTAACAGAGAGGAATCTTCTGTACACAAATTGTTCTCTTTTTGTTCATGACTGGACTCTAGGTGCCAGACAGTTAGCTGCTTCCAGTCAGTAAGAGGTTTACTGGGGAAAAAAACCCTGTGTAGGAAGGGTCAGTCAGTGCTTTAATTTCTCTGGATTCAAGATTTCAGGAACTACTTTTACCTTCTGCCTTTTGAAAGGAAAGCTGCAACATTCATGCAACTTTTCAGGGGAGAAATAAGATTATTTCACATATCCTCTGCAGGAAGTTCACGAGCAATTTATTTCATCAAATAGAGTTTTACAGACAGTCAACAGCCTAAGATAGTCTTTCTTATCTGTTCTAGCCAGTATTTGTGCATACCCTGTTCATCTCTACAGTCCTTCAAATTTGGATGCCCAGATGTAAACACTGTCTAGGTTTGGAAGAGCCAGATGAAAGACTATCCTCCACAGCTTCAATGTTTCCTCTATTTACCACCCCTGGCAAGCTGCAAGCAAACACTTTATCACTTCTAAAAAAAAACCCAAAACATCTACAGTTTAGGGGAAGGCTCTACTAGAATTCAAAATGTTTTAGAATAATTAATTAAATTGGAACAATTTTGAATGTAGGGATCAGGCTACTCCTCCAAAGCCTCTGTGTGAGACTGTTATGCTAAGCATGGAGAGATTTCACTGCTGCTGTGTTTGTTCCGCAAAGAACATCCTGGCAAGTGAAAAATGCAAGCACACAATGAAAGATTCGTGAAAACAAGACTGGAAGCAGGCAGCTCCGTTTCATACTGCAAATTTTTGGCAGACATTCAACTCCTTCTGCTGTTTTGCTCACAAGCACATCTATCTGTGTGATGTCACCAGATTCAGTGAGGGAGGGAGCCAGAACAAATCGGGACTGACAGTGTCTTACAGCCTGCCAGCCTCTCAGCACATGTTGTTACTATACAAAGGGTTTCTAGAAACCAAATGTGCCTTAAAGATTCACAGACTGTACGCTCTCCTAAAGGCGACTACAGAGAAGTGCCTATGGAAAAAGTGTGTGTGTGTAGTAATTCTACAGTCTCAGTTTTGGCCAACCCATCTGCTTTGTAGTCTTCTTAATTTAGGAAAAGTGAGGTTAGGAAACGCCTCAGAACTCACAGCCAAGTCTGCAGGCCACGGTGTCACAATGGTCACTTGTCAGTAATGTTAAAGCACTTTACAGACATTTTAATACCATCTGGGGCTCACTAGATACCATGACTGTCTTAGTCTCATCATCACATATACCCTTCTGGTAGTCATAGTGGTTGTGGTTGGAATCGAGTGGGTATAGAATTTAAACCAGCATAAAAGAAACACATACGCTCACACCAACTTTTTTTTGCTTTGCTCTTTAAGATCCCTCGAATGTGAAGCCTCCTAGGAGCAATGGTAGATGGCTTCCGAGAATTCACACTAGGTAATGCTTTTTTGTGCATCTATTTCTGAGCAAGTGACAAATGATTACTCCTCATTTCAAATAGCCCATTCTGTCACAAAAGTCTCCCTCAAAAGCTGAAGCTCCTGGCAAGAGCAGATGAACCAGAAAAGACAGAGGGAAAGTACAACCTACACCACACACAAAAAAAATATTTTAAACATGAGGAAACATGTTTCAGTGAGCAGGGCATCACAAAGGCTGGATTCCATGCCTTTTGGATCAGTGGCTGGAGAGGAAAACTGCTTCAGTTCCATGCCTCAAAATCAGAGCCAATGAATTTCATATTGTCAAAGTAATTTTACAAATTGTGTGGACTTTTTTGCTTTATATAGGGAAAACTGCAGAATTTAGAAAATACTATTCAATAATATCAACTTGTAGCAGCAATGACTAATAACTAACCCTTCTTCTATATAAGTTACCACATCTCAACTCAATGTTCCCTTCCGACAGTATGGTGAAGAAAAAGTATGAAGCAACTTAGAGTAAAAACAGAAATCTCTTAAAATACTGTTTTTACTCAAGAAAACAATGCTAAATATATTTAAATACACCCAAGAAAAGCTATTACCATAACACACGTATGTGTGTTTGTCTCTGTAAATGGATATTGTCTCCAATTCACTTGTTGAATCTCACTTGAAAGGAAGAAGCATATTTATATGGCAGAATGATGGCCTAAAACATGAGACAACATTAAAACAAATATAAGGGAGAAAAGATAAAATAGCATACAGAAGAAAGGAACAAGCATGAAATACATACCTCTTCTTAAGAGAAACATATAGGGTCATTTAAATAGAAAAATTAAAGGACATTTAAAATAGGTGCTGCCGTTTGAGGAAGGACTAATACAACGGAGAGAAAATCTGAAATGCTGCTGCAAGAGTAGAGTCAAGTGCAAAGGCCAATAGCTTGGATATTAGTGAGGTATCTACAGGCTGAATTTTATGCAGTGATTATTGACATCTGGAAACCAATGCAAAAAAGCAAGGTGAGTATTATCTGGGGCTGGCATTCAAACCGAAGAAATTATCTTACTATCAGACATGCACAAGGTAAAAACTTCACAAAATGTCAATGGGAAATGCTTAGACAGTCAATTGTTAGTCCCAGAACTAACAAGTCCTCTAATCAGAGGATTAAAAGGACTCAAGATTTGTTAGTCACAATCAGAATCACATGCCAAGACTTCCTGACTGCAAACTCAGGGTGGTGAGGGGAAAGAGAGGCTCCGATTTCTTTCTCTGCAGTATAAACTCCCTTCACTTGCCATTGATTCAGGAACCTAGCAGTTCAAGTTACTGAAGTTTTCTTTACCCAAAGTTATATCCTGTGAGCTCTCACCTACATTTTGTTTCAGCCTCATAATTTTCAAGAAAACATAGGATGCTGTCTTGGGAGTGACAGATTATTTTACCCTATTTGAGATCAAAAGATATTTCTAAGAAGTCACAGACTTCCACAGCTGCTAAAGGAAGACACACCCCTCGAATCAAGAGCAAGCTAAAATCTTAATTCCTCTCACTGAAAAAAAACCCTCGCATTCCACAATACTTTGATTCTCACAAAAAGTAAGGAACTTCAACATTGACTTTGATTTCTAGAAACAAAGTTACTTTGGGGATGAGATTTTTGTTAACATCTAAGTAATGTCTATGCATATAGGTAATTATTCTATCTTTAAATATTGTACACTGCTTTACTTCAAGATTAGCAGCATCCCTGTAAGAATGGAAAAGACTTCCGTTAGAAAATGTAAAAAAGTTTTTAACAGAATGCAGGGCCCCACATAAACATGATACCAGAGAAGACACAAAAGGAACTGTCAATGAGCATTTCATGCACATTACAGATCTCTACCTGATTCAAGGCTGCTACTTGTAGTTTACCCAGGATACCCGCAACAAGTTCAACTATGAAACCAAATCCTACTCAGTTTTTGAAACTTTGCCACCTTGAGCACAAAATGAAGAGAACAAAAGAAGCATTCTACACATAAGTCTTCACTATCAAGATTCACTGCTCAGTATAAACTCTTGACAGTAAGATTTAACCAAGTCCCATGTTCTTGACCCATAGTCATTCCACGCTATTCTCTCTCCCTGCACTGTCTGCAGAGACACACACCATTCTCACCTGGGCAGCCTTATACAGCAAGTGTGGCAAAACCCCAAACATATGCAGATAAAAGCTTTTCCAAACAGGTCTGTTGCTGAGAGACCACCCATACAAAGGTATCTTGAATTTGCAAAGCCAAGTGAAGTCAGTCAGAACATTTCATGGTTGCATATTTTGAAGAAAAAAAAACAATTGGTGGCAGCACAAAGCAAGTGCATCTACTTGTTCCTGAGATTGCACTAAATATTTTGCATGCAGCTTAATGATTAGCAGCTTCTGAAGCTCAGTCATTGCAATGCTCAGCAGCAGAATTACTTTCTTTCCTTCCATGCACACCTTCAAGAAATTCACTGTAAGTCCAGACAAGTTCAGAGATCCAACACTACAATTAGAACGCTCATTACTAAATATCCAGAACTGAGTCTCAAAGACTGAGGAGAAACCTAATGCCTGGGAGAAGCTGTATACTGTTCATGAATTCTAAATTACGTCAAACCTATACAAACACTCATCTAAAGGCTGTATCTGACACCAGTTTTTCTGGACTTTTAAGATTAGATGGGACAGTCCAACAGAAATGGGGAGAAATGCGTAGAACTGGTAACTTCTTTTATAATTCAGAACACCTTTAGTTTTGACAAAATTTTCATTTTACACACTGATAAGTGGAGATAGAATGGTGACTCAGCTTACTGCTAAAGGTTCAAAAACAAGCAAAGATTCTAGGAAATGAAGGGGTCCAGTCTCATATTTTTAATAGCACTTGTGCAGGCATTTAACTTTGTACCAAGACCCATAATTTGTTCTATTCAGTTTTCTGAAATACAGTGAACTAATAGAGGTACTGGTAATTAAAAGTTTTAGTAATTCGTAAGTCTTCACAGAAACACGTTTGGAAGATTCTGTATTTTCAAACCAGAAGTCGTTCATGAGTAAGTCCACAGACTGGTTAACTGACTTTCAAAAGTACCTCAAAACAAGCAAATATATTACAAATGGGATTCTGTTTCCTACTTAAGAGTCATTCTTCTTGGACACCCTTCTCCCTCCTTTCTTTTCCATCTCACTACAAGTCCAGATTTACCACAATAGCAGTAACAATGGGGAGACTGCCAGATTCTTGAACAATGAAACAAGCAGTAAGTTACAACTTCTCATCCAATGCCAGAAGCAGTATTAGTAGCTGCTCAAAGGAAAAGTGTTCGTACAGTCAGAAAAATACTGGCGAGGACAGAAAAATTAAGTCAGATTTACACACGAAATACAAAGGAAACCTAAACAGGTGAACTAGAGGCCAACATGACTTAACTCACTAGGATAAATGCAGTTTGAAATCCTTGAACAAGTAAATACCCACCTACTTCACAAAGACTGAAGGACTCAGCAGTCTGTCACACATAGTGTTTGTTCACCAGATTTTGTTGACTGAATGTTTGAATTTAAAATTTTAAGAACATGGAACCTATTTTTCAACTACAATGGCAGTACTTCATTTAATAACTATTGCTTTTTAACTGTTTTTTCCACCACCATTACAACTTGAGATGAAATTGCTGGGAAACTAGGAGAAAAGCAGGGACAGAATGACCTGTCTCATTCTCTCTGCTGTTTCTTCCCTTCCTGTATAACAAAGCTAACACTGGAATCAAACTGTTGTTTCTTTATCAACATTCTCCATCATCCACTCTCCTCCCTGTCTGACTAGCCTTTAAAGCTCTGTAGTAAATACAATTCCTTTATTAACCAAACTTCAGAGAGACGTCATTCCATATCTGTCAATAATCTACCGGACAGAAAGGACTGACAACAGGGATCCAGCCACCGTATTGGACTAGTCTCCTCCGTTTTAATCTGTTATCCTATACTCAGCTTCTGCTGAAATTGTGTCAGAGAACACTGTTAAAAAGACTTCCTCCACAGCAGTATCCATTGACACAGGTACTCATCACAGCATCTGATGTCTTCCCACAGTGACAAGCTTTGCCTCTAAGTTGCCATGACTCCAGACACTGCCAGAGCCACTCTTGGTACCATTCAGCCCCATTCCACGCTAAATGCATCAGTTCATCGCATCCATTCACAGGTGCCCATGGCAATAACATTTAGGACCTGCTTACATTTGCTCAATTACTAAGAGCTACTTCACCTGTTCACTAATCGAGTGAATAAAGTTCAAAGTAATTTTTTAGCACTTGGGTTTCCAGGGTTACACAGTGTACAGATGGAGGCCATCTGTTATCAACCACAAGGTGTTTTTTAGACAGAACTACAGACTTCTCTTCCCCAGAAGCAGCTGGAAGAGAGTGAATCCTAATCTTCCTCCAGCTGGGAGCCCGAGCTTGAAGAGCGCCCTTGGAGAGATGGGTGAGCTCTCAATATATAATTACAGTGTTCTGGTTGCAGATCATTTATGTACTCCGCCCCACACAAATCAATCCACAAATAACTTCTGTACCAGTAATTGCACAGTTCTTTCATTTAAGACATGGAATTAACAATTATTAAAACAGGCACAATATAGCAATAGTTATCGTATGCTTAAAGGCCTTCAAAACAACTATGATGCCCTCAAAGCATACAAACTTTCTAGAAAGACACAAGAAGTTTTGCTTCACGTGAGTTTACGAGTGCACACTGGGATCTAGAACTACTACTGGCAAGAGGGAAGGCCTGAAGGATGCTGCATGTATAACAGCCCGGAGTTAAAGTGATTGATAAGTACCTACAGATGTAAATAGCAACACAAAACTAGGAAACAGACACGCCTTAAGGAACATGCAAGACAGCAGCACAGGGAATCTGTGTTAAATATTACCCCTACTTTTCAGCCACAGAAGTTCCTCTTATTTTTTTTTCAGGAAGCACTTCCATTTTGGTTTTATACCCTCACCTGAACTGCAGGATAATACTAAGATACTTACTTAAAGGTTGCTACAGCCACAGACAGTTTTAACTGACATAAAAGACAGTTTCAAGGACAGTGCAAATGGAGCTCAAATAATATCACCTGTATTTTCCTTCTAATTGAGGAAGAAACAGTCCTACTGTTGTCCTGAGATCAAATTTCAGATGCTCTGGAAACTTCCAACACATATAGCAATTATTTCCACTTCTCCTTCAGTGAGCTGATACGTTATTGTTGGGTTTTTTCAATAATAATGATTTTACAGAAATTCTTACAGCCTTTTAACCTGTGTTCTGTAACAAGTGTCAACAAAACAAAAGCAGAGCAAGCTATCTTTAAGGCATCCAGCCTTAAGACCTGCAACTTACTACAGCCTAAGTTCCTCACGACGGTGCACCAGGAAAGAGCTCTTTGCTCTTAAACGTTATTAAATATTACTGTGTTGTAGTAGTCTCATAGGAGTGCAGTAATTTTTGCATTGTAGTAATTCTATAATAACTATTTAACGGTTGTGCTGGTTTTGGCTGGGATAGTGTTAATTCTTCTCATAGCAGCTGGTATGGTGTTGTGTTTTGTAGGATGAGAATACTTTTGATAACTCACTGATGTTTCAGTTGTTGCCGAGTAGGACTTACACCAAGTCAAGGACTTTTTAGCTTCTCACCCCACCCACAGTGAGGAGGCTGGCAGGCACAGGATGCTGGCATGGGACACAGCCGGGACAGCTGACCCAGCCTGTCCAAAGAGATATTCTAGACCATATGGTGTCATGCTCAGTACATAAACTGGGGAGAAGCTGTCTGGGGGCTGCTGCTCGGGGACTGTCAGGCCATCAGTTGGCAGGTGGTGAGCAACTGCTTTGTGCATCACTTGTTTTGTATATTTTAATTATTTTACCATAGCTGTTATTATTTCCCCTTTATTTTCTGTCTTATTAAACTGTCTTTATTTCGACCCATGAATTTTACTTTTTTTTTCTTCCAATTCTCTCCCCCATCCCACTCTGGGGGGGAGAATGAGAGAGAGGCTGCATGGCATTTTGCTGTCTGATGACAATAGTCTTTATTAACTGCAGCCATGTTGCAAAAGTCATGCATGCAAATGGTAAATTTAATTTTCATTTGTTAGATATTTTACTACTATTTTTGATAAATAGAACATGCAGGTAGTGAGATAACGTATTTTAGCATTTTGGAGTAGCAGCTGCAGCATTTATCAAAAGCTACTGCATTAACAAGGTAACGCAGTTTGCCTTAAGTTTTATTCAAGTACTACATTTGTATCTCCCACATATTCATTAGTTTTTCACTAAAGCTAGTATTCAAGCTGTGGCTGAGTTTCTTCTTCTAGTTTGACCACTGTACTACTAAATTTTAAAATCATGCTAAATGATCCCAAAGGAAGATATACCCTGCAGAAAAGACTGTCATAATACACAGTCATAATTCTTCTATACCTCAAAACCATTAGTTTTGTAGTGACTAAAAGACATGATTAAAATTTTCAGCATGTAGCTAATATACCATGACCTTTATTTATTACCTAATAGTATTACCTTGTGCTCATCATCTCATGAGTATTGCCTTTTTTCACACTAAGTACCAAAAATTTTAAAAAGAGATGCTGTTCAGCTACACTTTTGTACATTGCCAATACAGTATCACTTGAACTACTAGGCACCATAGCCACATAAATAAACGGTGCTGTATCCACTTTCAGGAACTGTTCAGGAAGACAACCCCCAGCTTTTTTTTTCTTTGCAATGGCTGTGGCAACCCCTGGCCAGAGATGCGTTGTGTCAGTGTGAATAATATTAACTTCCTAAATCATCTCTACAGCACTTGCCACAATCAGAACAAACAAAAAATCAACCAACAACACACCACCATGAATCCCCAAGCTAAAAATTTAATCGAGTGGTGGTGAAAGACCCTAAAAACTTTCATCGAGATACTTGCACCTTTTTCTTTCTGAATACTCATGTCAAGCCTTTCTATTCCCAAAGACATCCCAACAGCCAGCATATGTTAAAACAGGAACACTGATGATTCTGTTTCGCTGAAAAAAAAAATTTTGCCCCTATCTATCTAAAGATACATGACATTCATTTAAGGGTAAGTCATAGTTTCCAAAGCAGCACCAAAGAAATTTTTCGCCTGCCTCAGAAAAAAGCATTTAAAAAAATAAAAATTAGTAAGAAGTTTCAAGAAATGAAACTGTTCCTATGAACCAATACTAGAAAACAACAATTTTTCATCAAGAAAAAAACCCCACAAACTTCAAAAAGTAAAATTTCTGTTTCAGTCTGCAAGTGCAGCAACTATGCAGAAGGAAACAGAAGGCACCATCATACTTTAAAAAAATCTTTCATGCATATTTAATCAGGGGTTTGCTACAGAAACTACTGTTACGGTATTTTAGCTTCTAAAATAACTGCAAAGAAAGGAAAGGCCACTTCCCTAAAGCCTATGCATGCATGGTGCTTGAAACTCGAATTTAAGACAACTCTGCTTTTGTCAGCCATTGTCACTATCAGATAAGCAACTTTCAGCAGTGAGCTCTGCCCATCAGCAGGATTTTTCTTCTGTTTGCTTGTTTTCATCCAAGTAGCGTTTTTAGGCTAGGGATTTGAAAACCATAATGTCAGCAGCACACCATTACTACCCAGTAAACCATGACAACTTGCCAGGATTTTTGCCCTTGAACGCTATAATCTGGTATTCACAGAACATCGAGATGAAAAAGAAGATCTGAAAAAAACAAGTAATATTTACTAAACAAAGCTTCTGTGGTGCTGCGTTATGCTAAATTTGGTTAAAACACTTGAGCCTCAGCTTTATAGACCTCCTGCAAGGTATTCAGTTTTATAACACACAGTAAAAGACCCAGAATTGAATGTTCACTTCCAGGCATCTAACAAAGTGAAAACACTATCAGACAGGTAACTAAATGCAGCTGTGTGGATGCTACATTTAAATAAATGAAAAAATATTATTCCTTTAAGATTCATAGATTTGGATCATATGATAAATGGAGAGTTCTTAAATGTATGTTACAGATCAAAACAGTGTAAGGACAGAAGCTTAACAGCAGCAAATGAGACAGTTCATAAGGATTTCTCAGATTTGGGAGGTCGAACTTTTTTGTTCATGTTACTGCCAGTGCTCTTCTAAGAATCAAGGGAAACATCGTCACAATACTCCCAAAGAATTTGTACCAAGTATACTCCATTGAAGAAAAAAAAAGGAAGAGAAAAAAAATCCCTCACCACTCTCAAGCACCCCGTAAGTCAAGCAAATCACTACAGCACAGTATGTCTCCTGCACCTGCATAAACTGGTTGAGATTTAACAGAAAGCAGTAGAGTGAAGGTCATTGCAGTGTCTGCACGGAAAAAACAACCAACCAAAACCAAACCAAAACCAAAAAATAAACTGTCTTAAAAATCCTAGAAAACAGGAACTTTGAGCTACCACTGACTTGCCAGTCAATTAATGCTGGCAGAACCTACATGTTTTAACATCGTATCTTCAAGATTACTTCAGAAACCAGTATGAAATTTGGCCTGAGTTACACAGCACAGAGATGGTACATGAAGAGCAGAAATCTAGGGTTAAACACAGATACACACAGACACAAAAGAACCAGAAGAATTTACTGAAGAAATCCCTTGCAAAATTTATATTTTTCCGAGGGGACAAAAAACAAATCCCAGACTAAATTCAGTATTTGTAGCAGCTCATACTACCATTCACCACTCTGATTCATAACATTTTAAGAAAAGCGCAGGGAACAATTCATCTCAAAGAATATCAAGCTGCTCCTGAGTTTCAGCACATTACAGGAAGGCTGATTAGGTTGTGAAACATACTGTGTTAATAATATGCACAGCTAATATTATCCACTGTTACCAGCACTCTCAATCCAGCCACCTCATGTGCCAGGTTTGTTTATATCCAGTTTTCATAACATTTTACAGCTATATTGATTTCATTGTAGATAAAGTTGGAGACTTACACAGGGGACATTTGTAGACAAAACACTTGAAAAAAGGACAGAGGAAGCTGCTGGAATTTTCAGCATAGTAATACTTCCTACGTTACGCCAGCCCACAGCACAACACACTGACAAATTAAGTACTGTGTCCACAGTAAAGCTCCCACGCTTAAATTAGAACTTCAGAGAAACTTTACTGGTGATAAAGCAGCTGTGCAGATTTTAGTTTCTTTAGGAAGAAGACTCCTACAGCAGTTTTAAGTCTTCAAATCCTAATAGATCATTAAAGCATCTCTCACCTGAGAGTGAAGCTGACTTCAAAAACCATGAGCAGGACACATCCAAAGAACTCATCCCTGAACAGGATATTTACAACAACCAAGTATTTCCCATTCTGCTGAAAAATCTATCTCTTTAGGATAAAAAAGAGTAACTTCACATTCTTGATGTCCTAGAGAGTAGTAGCGCAAATATACGAATCACTGGCAAATTGATCTTCAATAAACAAAGACAAGCTTCTGGTTTTAACTCTGCATTAACAGTAACAGAAAGAATAAAAAGATACTGACTGGGCATGAATTTCACTCCCAACAACTTCATCTTGAGGTTGGAGTGGAGGATCAATGACCTTAGGCATGCAGAAGTATGGCAGAAAGGAGGGGAAAACCACAAAAAATAAGAGAAAGCAACAGAAAAAATATTTCGGTTTCTATCAAGAACTCATCTTTTCAATGGGGGGGAGGGGATAAAGGGTACAGAAGTCCCTGAGTGCTCTTTCCAGCATCTCCATGATCTCCAGATCATAGAATGGTTTGGGTTAAAAATAATCCAGTTCCAACCCCCCTCCCACAGATAGGAACATCTTCCACTGGACCAGGTTTCTTCCTATTTCACACCGAAGTGGTTCTGGGACAAAAAGTTGTCTGCTCATTATGAAGAAAGCCTCTAAGACAGCATTAGGTGGCAATTGCTAATTAGTCCTTCACTATGTTACCTGAACTCAAATACAAAGAAGAAATGGCAGTCACATAAAAGTGTGAAAGAGATCATTTCAAGTGTGCTTTGCAAATCCACCTCACCTTCAAGACAGAAGGCTTACTTCCTACGTTTTGCTAACACACCTACAGCAAGCCTGTTACCATACATTCAGTTCCACTGTACAGAAGCATTGTCAATTCCCCACAGCAGCTCATCTGCAATTTTCTGGTCCAAAGTACAAATTACAATCCATTACATTTCCTCTCATGCTTACAAAATTGGATACAATGGGATCCTAAATACACATTAATAACTTCTAACATACCAGATGCAAGATCACTGGCCTCAAACTGCAACTCTGTATTGATACATTCCATCAATCACAAGAAAATGACCATGCAAAAACTGGGTCTTACCTTATCCTTTTCATGGGGAAGGAGACACACTGGAGGGAGACAGGAAAGAGACTCAAAACTCTCCTTCCCATCAGCATTAGTGGTTGCTTTAGTGTTGAGTTGGTACAGAGGTCCATCCTTAAGGAGCCTACCATGGCCAACAGCACGTTTGACAGCTAATCGTAATTGCTGGTGAAAAATGGAGGCAGCGCTACCCCCAAATAATGCAGACACATCTTTCTGACCTTTCAGAAAGCGCTCGATGTTCTTCAAGGATGAGCCACTAGACTCAGCCAAGCCCTCAATTGCCCGTTTAATAAGTTTATTCCAGTCCACATTTGGTTTACCATCCAACTTGCCATGGTTCCGAGGCTTCGGAAGTGCTATTCTCCCAGGATTATCAGGATCCTTGTAGGAGTTGAGACCCTTGTTGGAGACTTTTAAAATAGTTCCATCTTTAACACTCAACTCTAACTGTTCCAGAACAGTTTTGCGGTCCAAACCATGCGAAGATGACACTGCATTGCATATCCTCTCCTCTGAAGGACGCTGTTTTTGCTTCTTTACCTTTTTGATTGCCTCCAAAATCCACTCTGTATACAGCGGGTTGGCGAGTTTTACCATGGTGAAGAATTCTGTATATCCATAGAGTCGTTATCCTTTATCCTGATGCTGAACGAGTTTCAAACGATGAGAAAACAGATCCTCGAATGATGGGAACCAGCTAACCATAGCATACACGTTTTCTGTCCTGAATTAATCCTCCTTTCTCAAACATTATTTGTTTTCACACTGAAGAGAAGAAAACAAAACAATTAGAAACCTCTATACTCTTTCCAATAAATCCCATAACAGCTTCACAGAAGGTTTTTCCACTAAAGTATAAAGATTTCAGCATTATCTCACCTGAGCTTCTGGTCTCACAATCAAAAGAATTCTAATGTTAGGCCTGGAAGAAAACAAGAGACACATTTAAGAAAAAACAGTTATGAAGAAAAGAAAAGAAAAGAAAAGAGCAAGCAATGTTAATTCATTAAACACATAGCAGAGTTTTAAGCCACTACAGTTCCGAAACACTGTAGTAATACTTCAGGTTTTATCTTCACTACTAATAAAAGTATACTTTAGCACTAAAATTACTCCATGCAACCTCGAGAAAAGCATCCTTTTCATTTTGATCCATTAGTCGGTATACATTCTATACCAGGTTTTGTATCACTGCTGGGCACGACATATATTAATATTTGGAGAAAAAAAGAAAACCACAACAAACACCTTAAAATAGCAGCAGTGCTCTTAATTTTTACACATGGAAGACACTGCCTGAAACTCCAATAGAAAATAGGAATAACTAAGACTCTTGAGCAAACAGCAAGAAACTTTCAGAGCGCTTTCAGGAGTGTCATGATAGGTCTGTTTCCCTTCTGTGAAGAAAAGCTACGACAGTTGTTCCATAAAGGAAAAAAGTGAAGAAACACAGCTGGAGATTGTAATTAAATGCTCTACTTTTAGAGGCCACAGAAAAAAGAATACAACATAATTTTCATTATTGATGAGGCACACTGAAAACACTTGAGGACAAAGTAACAGGTGACCATACACAGCATAAAAGGAATGCTTATGACACTGCTAATTAAAGGTGCTGGTGAAAGGGTATGAGGCTCTACTTCAGAGCCTTAGTTAGTTATCTTTAAAATAGCTTTTTCTGAGTGTGATAACTGTCTGCTCTGCTGAAGTTCTACTTCAGGAGTACACTAGTACACTAACTGAGAAGCATCTGCAAACTGTTTATCGCAAGAAATAACAATTTTCTTCAAGGGCAGTTTTAGACAAAACTAAATCGACAACACAGTTATCCTGTTCTCTCTAGTAAGTACTAAAGAATTTATCAACACAGAACACATTTGCATACAGACATCAGACTCAATAGCAGAGTTCCACACAGCCTGTACTGGAAAGATTCTGAACGACTGCTTAAACTAGAAAGGATGCGGTGCTTGCCTAGAGTTCTTTTATTCTGCGAACAACAGATGCAAAGGGAAACATGGTCCTCGACACCTGCCCTCCTCGCAAAGCAGAGATGCGCTCCCGCGGTGCCCCTGCCCGCCTGGATCCCGAGGCCCGGAGGATTCCTTCCCCTTTCCCCAGCAGAGCTCCGGCGCAAAGCGTTATGTAAGCGTCCGGCCAGGCCGGGGCGATACCGGGACGGTCCCAGTGCCGGTGGGTCACTCGCTCGCTCGCTCTCTGCGTGACAAGCGACCCCTGCACCTGCTACCGCTCGTCCCCATCCCCACCGCGGGCGGGTCCCGCACACGGCGCCCGGAGGAGCGCACTGCCTCAGCACAGAGACTCGCACCGGCGAGATCGGGAAAAGCGGGGCG
>NW_008236162.1:3524355-3527709 GCF_000691975.1 Corvus brachyrhynchos
TGGTGGGATGGCTCGGGCTGCCGGGAGCGCGCTGGCCACGGATACCCGTACCCTGAAAAGAAGGAAATTCGTCTCCTAGGCTTAGTTAAGCTTGCGCTTGAAACCGCGACTCTAGGCTTTTACTGAAGAGATGTGGAATTCTTAAACAACGATACCGTTTAGCTCTGTGAGCGGGTACTCTTTGCCTGTGCCTCTTCATCTGTGCGCGAATACGGATTTTGAGCTAAACCACTACAGCTGCTCTATCCTTGGCCATCTTTGCCAGGTAATTTGTGTAACTTTCTGACGTATTTTACAGTGTAGAGTAATAAATAATACCCTGTCAAAACATTAGCTGTCCCACGTGACAGTACCCTGGGAGCTCTGTGGGTACTTCGGTCTGGCTGCACAGAGCTGGCTGTTCCTCGCAGACATCAAAAGGGGCCTGTCAGAGGTGCAGTCTTGGCTCGCTCACACCACAGGTTCTCCTCGGCTCTGCAGAGGTACAGCGTTCCACTGGCATGCGCCGAACCTTGGCAGACATGAGCAAAGAGCAGACTCTCATTTAAAAGAATTCTCTCTTAGCTTACATTTAATTGAAAGAGTCTCATTTTGTTATGCATACTGTATGGCTATGTGCTGCATGCAATTCTCCCACCTTTTGTAACCTCTGGCTCAGCTTACCAGTTGTGTTTTCACATTATAGACTTTTTCACCATTGCCTTAAAGGACAACTATCGTGTAAAGTTTTGTGTGAGCTTCTGTTCCTAAAAAAGGAAAAATCTTAAGAAATGCTCTAGAGACAGTTGATAAAACAAACATGGTGTTTCTGAATGGCTTTGTTTAGTGTCTTAAGGTTAGAAATTTCTCTTTTGAGCAAGAGTAATTACTTTGATGTTTTAACAGTAAGTTTTTCAGTGTGAAAGTTAAACGTTCCCAGTGAGCTGCTTATTAATTGAAGCAAACGGAGTTTGAGGTGCTGTTTTGCAAGGTACCGTACAAACAGTTCCGTTTCTGCCGTGTAGACTGCAGAGATCTGGCCTTTTCTTGTCAGAGTTGGGTTCTCTCAACAGATTAATCTTCTCACACCTCTTCCCAAGTCTTCAAGGCTTCCAAATTATAAGGCTGTCTTAAATTACAAGGTTGTGGTGCTATATTCAGAAAAGCTAATAGAGACATAAATGCAATTTCCAGATGAGAAAATAAAGCAAGACTAACAGGGTGCAGTACGTAACGGTGAAACCCAACTGTGTTCCTACAACAGTGTCAATCCGTAGACTCTATTCTGTTTCAGAATTGGCAGTAGGTTATTAATAGCAACCTTGCAAAACTAATTTGTTTTGTAGACTATTATAAATAAAAAATGGCCTGTTTTCATCAACTCTGTCTTGTATTTTCACAGCACAAGCTAAAAGTTAAATCATCAGAATTCCTGCATATGGCAAACTACAGATGGTAAGGAATTGTTTTATCGTAAAGACGATGATGTTTTGGCAGCACCATTTTGTAGCACTGCTCTTTGACTGTGCATAATTTTCTCTTGAGGTTCATATAATGAAAGTAAAGTACCCTTCAACTGAGCAGTTTTCAGGCTGTTCTTAAGTTAACCAGCAAAACTAAATTCTGTTCTGGCAGCATATTCTGTCATGTTCCCCTTTAAGTTCCAGTTTCTACAAGCTCCCAAACCATTGTGCAGACTTTCAGAACAAAGCATGGTGTAATGGTTTGGAAGCAGCTAGGCTTCCCTCAACAACCTTTTCCACTGGTGTGCAGAAATAGTAAGTTACCATATGATTGCTTTTGTATGAGCACCAATCTTCTTGACAGCTAAGAAAGCTGAAGCAACCGTAGGAAAAATAGGAAAGTGACAACATAATAAACTGGATAAAATAAAATTTTGATGATGGGTAAAGGCAGTCAGAGGGAAATGACAGGATTTAAATAATGTAATATACTGTCAAAATTGAATTGCATTTCATGAGACAATAAAGAAATGCCTGTATTGAAAAGACATATCCCATGACTGTTGATTTTAAAGTCCAGGTTAAGAACAGAACCATATTGTGTTTGATGAAGAACCCAATGTATTAACGCTTTATGTTGCCTGTTTAACTATGTTCTGCTGCTTTCTGTCTGTGATATCTATATGATTCCCAATAATACAATTTCCTCATAGGCTGATACAATAATCTTTACAGTGCCTTTGTGTTAAAAGTAAACTGATTATATTAAAATAATAATTACTTTAAATTTAGAAGTGATGTAATTAAATGACAAATTGCTGCCTCTGTGTTGCTCTCAAATGTGTAATTCATCACAGTAATTTAAGTTAGACATTTATAAACATTATTTGATGTTTAAAAAATGCATTTGTTACAAATAATTACCATAAAAGAGAAATTAATATATAGGTCATTTCTCCTTCATTATTTTACTGCTATGGCGAAAAGTGCATCTAGTCCAGGTAGAATTACCTAATGCTTTAAATAAGGATGTATGCATACAGTAGTACTGAAAGGTAGTGTTAGAGTAAGTGAACTGATCTGTGTCCTATTTTTGGGAAAAAACAGCTACAGTGAATCAATAGAAATAAAATATATCAACTCTGAACTGGGCCTTTTTTTGCATTCTGACATAATTTTTCATGTCTTCCAGACTTTGGGATATCACCACTTAAAAGATTTGCCCACGATCATGGAGCACAGTTGGGTGTGAAATCTCGGACCTCAGTCTCTCCGTGCTGGTACAAGTCTGACCTTCCCTCCCATGTAAGAAAGGCTGTGTGCTCAGACAGCTTGTTTAATGGGATACAAAGGACTGCTTTTCTGTTGTTTCTGTATGTTCCCAGCACTGTAGTAGAAAAATTATTTGTCATGGCATGTCTTACTCAGAAGTCCTGGGATCTGCTATATGAACATGAAACACTAGTTCTAATTATGCAAAGGAATAATTTGCTAGAGAATTTAGGTAAATTTGGCGTGACAATTGTTTTCATGCCAGCTGGATGTTTTCTGGCGTGTTACTCCGTGATGAACGAACCAGCAAAATAATACAGAGAAAAACGTTCCCCTAGCTGCTCCTCCCCGCACGAGCCGGGTTATTTCCACATTTCATTGACTATAATCAAGCTCCCCTCTAGAAGAGGCACCCCTAAACGCCGATGAGGAGCCGGCGGGGTAGCCGGGCCGTGAGCCCTCCCCGCCGAACGAGGGGGAACGTGCAGCGGCCTCCGTGTGGGACATCCCCGGGTCACGATGGTGCCGCCTGACGGGGGCGGCCCTGCGCAGCTCCGGGCCTGAGGACCCCACGCGGGCCGGCCCCACGTCGCCCCCTGTCAGGTGTGTAACGGCGGGGGGGGGGGGGGGGCGCGGGGGC